>NC_064903.1:19409649-19717901 GCF_929443795.1 Astur gentilis
AATCAGCTTAAATAGAAGGGTTTTACAAACCTTAACTCATATGCTTACAGATTTTTTTTTTCAATTTCAATATTTATCCTAGCAGAAAACCAATCATATTGTTAATTATTCAACATAGTGTCTTTTCTCGGCAGGAATGTTATCAAAATACAAGGAGAACTGTTATTTGTGGGCATGACTCTGTATGGGAAGAACTGATGCTCAAAATCCATATTAGCTTGTTTTATTTACATTTCTATGGCAGCTCATTTGAGGAAATGTATTTGGATGTAATTTTTAAGCCCTTTTAGGATCCAAAATTTTGTTTCCACATAAGCCCTTAGACAAGGGAAAATGCACTTTTGTTGGGTGATGAACATATACACCCTCTCTCATCGGAAAATTACTTTTCTTTTCTTGTGCCTGTCCCCAGTATTAAATGCCAGATATGAAATGGAGAAGGTACCAGCCCAAGACTGTGCTGAAGTGAAATCCGGTGTGACACCACCCCCATCATTTTAAGGAATTCAAGATAATTCAAGCCTATCTTTTGCAATGGAGCAGTAACATCTGTACTATGTTCAGCTTAAGTAAAAGGTGTGTTCATAGACTTTTATATTCACTCCAGAAATCCAAGTTTTGCATTTATGTCCTCTATGTGCTTTTCAGCTTTCTGGTCAATGAGATTAAGCAAATTGACACAAAATAAAAACTAATTAAATAATGTGATTATGAATTGTTTATCCTTAGAGAATAGATTATAAAAAATGAAAATAAATTATGTCAAGATGCAGTCTGAATAGTAATAAATTATTGTAGCTTTTGGCTGCCAGTAGCCAGCTACCAGCTGAGTCAAGATGCACCCTCATCTCCTGCTTGCTGCCTTTGAACAGCAGTTATGAATTAAGTCTGACAGTGTGAAAATAAATGGGAGAGTGTAGCTGAAGCCAAGCATTTATCAAGCCTAGTTGTACTCTATGCAAGGCAAGTCTGATACAAATTTAATAAGATAACAGAAAACTTAACACTGTCTTCAGGATGTCAAAATATGGATTTATGCCCTATACCAATGCTACCAGTGTTAACTTGATGAATTTTGAGCTATTTCAGGTTTTGGGTTTAGCATCCATAAATCAGTGCTGCAATAGGAATAATTTTCAGATACAGAACTGAATACCTGTGAATACATATGGCAGGAGTATTCAAAACTGTCAGTTATCATAAAATGGAGGGAAGAACCAGAGAAAGCACTGGGAGAACAGGTCTTCTCTCTCATTGTAGGTTATGTTGCACTTCACACTCTCCAAATGCTTTGTTTCAAGAAGTTTAGGAAATAAACCCGTGAATGCAGGAAGAGAGAGACCAACAATAAACCAAAAGAACATTTCCTTACCTTTTATTTTTTCCCTTTTGAAACTGGAGATGTCTGTCACAGGCCCTCTTTTCTCTGTTCCTCATTACATTTAAACTGAGCAACCTTTGGATGCCTGCATCTACAACTAGGTTATTTTTCTATCACTCTTTTAATATCCTCACTGGTTACCAAAGCTGCAACTAAAGTAACATCCTGCCTTGTGGGTTTCGTGACTTTTTTTGAAGAACCCTGTGAACTTTCTCAGCAAAGCACATATGGGCCTGGCTGTTGCCAGTAGCATTTCTCTCCAATGAGGGAAAATTAAACAATTGCAGGTCGGTTTTTTTCTCTCCGTGTAATAAATACTATCAAGATATCAATCATGAGTTAAGGTAACCTTTTGGACTACATAGAAGGAATCCCCATAGTCTCTCAATGGCTATTTATCACTCTTTTCAAGAGTGTTTTTGACCCAAATGGATTGTTTTCTTGTGCTACTCTATCTTCATGCCCTAGTCCATCTTTTACATACACTACAGCACTATCTGTTCTTGAAAGTGCAAGGACTTTGATAAATGTACTCCAGTCATCACTGCTTTTTCATACTAGGTATCTATTGATTCTTATAATATCAACTTTCATGACTTGCATCATTTGTTAGAATTCCTCTGTTTAGTTTTAAAGGCCGTCTACATTGATATACAAACAATTCCGTTTTTTTCTCACTAGTTCCTTTCAGCATTCTTTATGGCTCCTTTTATCGATCATCTCTGCCTCGGTTCAGGAAGGACATGCCCCAGTTACTCCGGCTATTCAATGAAGTACCACAGGACTGGGTCCAAAGCTCTTCCAGGGTCAGGCCTTTATACTGAGCAGAGTGAAATGGGGTAAGTAGGTAACATTCCTGAGCCCAATTTCCAGAATAGGAGCCTATGTTTAATACAGAGAAGTCAGTGAGTACTTTTTGTCAGAGAGGAAAGGAATAGCTTTGCCTTGATCTATTTCAGAGATGATCAAAGAATAGATTAAAAGGCCTGAAAGCTCTGTTCAGCCATCATTCATCTGTGTCCTGTATAACAATGCTGCCATGCTTCCCTCCTGCCTCGCTGTCAGAGAGGTAGATGGGTAGCTCAACTTAGACCGGCTTTTTTCCCTTGTGACAATACTTCTTCCCCCCACTATCCACCTGTTTTCATAACTCCGTGCGTAAAAACTAATTGAATTTATCTGGTAGCAAGTGGACCTACGCTTGAGGTTTAATGAAATAGGTGTTCAATAATAGGTGCAGAACTTCCCTCAAATGTAATGGCCGCTTTCTTGATGGGGTGAAGACTCTTCTTCACACCTACCCTGGGATGGAAGTAAGGAGGCCAAGGGACAGGGAAGATTCTCAGTGAAGCAAAATGGATGCAATTTTACTGCACAGCTTTTCCTGAAGTCAAACAACAGCAGTTCAAGTCTTATGCAGCAATGAGCAGTATACTGTTTGGAGACCATCAGAGAAATAACTTGGAAGCTAGCATTAAAAGGAATGACATTTAGTTGAGGGGATACACAGCAGTCATACCTTTAATCTGTTTAAGAACGGGGCAACTAAGCAGCTATTCTACATGCAGGCACTGCACCTTCCAGTTAGTTAATCTGGTCTTTGGTTGACTTATTGGCTTATTGGCCTGCTAAAATGCTAGCCCCTGATTAAAATTAATAGAAGATGATTTTCCAGTACTATTTGGTATAATAAATTGTCCATAATAAAAAGGGGTTTTTTATCACCAACTATTGTGATGATTGCTTCTCTGGACTGTGATGTATGAGGCATGAGGCTATATTGCTAAAATCTATTTTAATCAAAGGAAATGAGAATTTCACTATTGTTAAATGCAATTTTTTCATAACTTGTAGAAATAGTCCTAATTATGAAGAAGTTAGGTCAGGTCTTCCACCTTAGTGAAAGTACCAATACATCTTGCTGATGTGAGGGTTGATAATCCTCTTTTCTTTGTAACATATATGCAGATTCCAGGTGCATTTATCATTTCATCAAAACATCTGTTTTTAAAAACAAGTTAGAAAAAGGAATGTCATAGATACTAATTCAGTTGCATTGTAATGAAAGAAAGAAAATCAAAACCAATGAGATCTACAGTAGCAACTTTTTCATAAGTCCAACGCTCTTTCCCGTTGCGTTCATTATTCAGTGGGTTGGAAAAGCACTTCTCCAAAACAGATGCTGATCTTGTTTTCACTTTTGGTGAAGAAATTTCTCCAAAAGAAATCTGTAAAACTTTTAAGGAGACGAAAGCTGACGAAAGGTTGAAGGCAGTAAGGGGTGAATTATGGCATTTCTCCAGAAGAAAAGTGAAGCACAAGCAAACCAAGACACTGGACTCAACCAGTGCAGTGTGATAATTTGGCACTAAAGAACAAGCTGAATGAGAGTGGAGCTGTTCGTGGCCGTCATGGTCAGAAGGAAGAAAACCAAAATATGTTTTATTAACAGGTTTTTCCTTCCTCTTTGTAGCTATATTAAAGGACCCAAGTCCTTCTAATTCAGTTTGGGCTAATCTTTATATACTTCATTTTAGTTTAAAGGAGCCCCAGGTTTGGTTCACTGGGATTGTGGGCTAAACACTAAGCTGTGCACGGAGACAGTCCACAGTTTTAAAGAATAATGAGTTAATTACAAGTTGTTCTGTCTCAAATTATTATTTTAAAGTCATATTTCTCTACTGTGTGAGAGTACTACCTAGCCTGCCTGAAATTCTTTCTTTCTACACAAGAGGAGAAAAGGCAAAAGTGGCTGGGGTCTAATATCTCACTTGATCTCTTAATGAAAAATGGATATGGTCAAAGTTATACCTCTCCTGGTAAAAATATGACAAAAGCTTTTGACAGGGAACAGGTAAGTTAAGAAGCAGGAAGACCCAGGGGAGAGGTACGAGTCGGTGGGGCTCCAGTGACATGTGCACTTGTAAGAAATGTTATGGAGCACGTTCACTCGTTAACCGTGTGAAATAGAGCTGGTACTGTATTTTCAGGTCACAGATCAGAAGCATGTAACCACCTTAGAGAACCACGAAAGGTCTTAGAAGAAAAAAAAGAATTTGATGAAGGATGTTGTAATGACAGTCCAGTCCTGTGTGTTCTATCCAAGACAGCGAAGGAATGAATGCAGTATAGTGTGTAATTCAGAGTGATAGTCAACATTACAGAAGGTGAATGATAAATTGGAACTGCACAGTATGGAGCAGGGAACAGTAGCCAACACTGAACATTGTGAAGGGTTCAAATATTGTATGAGATAATTACCTGAACAGTTTTCAGGTGAATATAATGCACTGTTCAACTTATTGGGAAGTCAGATAATTTAAAGAGCACGTACTAGAAAAGCACTAGTAACAACAGACTGGCAGTGAGACTTTTTTTTATTTGAACAGTATTAGGCTGAACTAGCACCTCACCGTTTTACTGAGCAGTGGCCTATTGCAAGTCACAGATTACAGCTCAGAGAAGAAAAGAAATACAAATAGTAGGGTTTATAGAAAGCAAATAGTCATTTTCTCTATTAAGGGAGAGTCAAACAGTGCAATGTAAGGGTGAAATCAATATGCTATGACTCATAAATGTAAAGGCAATATAAAGGAAATATGGGATGATTTGAAGGTGAACGCACTACAATGATCACTTTATTTTGAACACAGTAAGTAGTCTGGTGGTTTCAGCAGCAAAGATGAGAAGTTTATAAAATGTCATAAAACTCTCGAAAGCCAGAGCTTTTTGTTGGATCACAACACAAAATTTTTTGAAAGAAAATATGTCAGCTACGTATCGGATCCTTCACATTTCTGGATTTCAGTACTCTTCCCCATCTTGAACTTGTGTCTTCTTTCAGGAAGAACTGAACTATTACTATTTCCTTTCTCATTTAATTAATCATAAAAAGAGTGATTGTGATTTCTATTGCCCACTTCACAGGAATCCATGCAAAAGAAGGTATGTAACCTTCCTTCTCATGATTAACACTATTTCAAAGGGATATTCTGTCTGTTTGTTTGGTTTTTTTTTTTAACCCTGAAATGCAAACCCAACAACCACATTATGCATGGTTGAGGAAATTTTACTTCGGATTGACTTTAATCTGGTCCTTGGGACTAAAATCCCGTTAACAGCTGGTGCTCCACCACATGAAGCAAAGCACAGTAAGTGGGGGAAGTAAGTTCATATATATAGGTTTCTTAAGAATGAAGTACTCAAAATAACAAAGATCTTGACATCTTGAGCTACTCAGAATCATTGAATTCCATGCTTATTCTTTATATGAAAAGGTTATCTTCTGTTTATTCCTTTACAAAACTGTCAGATCTGAATAATCTGGTTTTGAATGTAACATTCTAAATTATAATATCAATTTTAAATTTATTTAAAATTATTACAAAACAGACTTAAACTGTAACTCCTTGGTCTTGCTTTTGAATGTCTTTATTAATAAGAAAAATATTATTATTTGTTTGTATTGTAGCATAGAGGGGGCCTACTTACAGATCAGAGAATCTGTTGTGCTAGTCACTGCAGTAACCAGAAAGAAAAAGATGTCCCAAGCTGCATAATAAATAAAAGCCGGTTATTGATATGTGCAGAATTTGAAGATGATAAATACCTCAATTCCCATTATGTGTATACTCTGTACACCCAGTCTTACCTTTGCTAAGTTTAGTGTGGGAATAGTAACAAAGTCTTTTAAAGTGGGACTAAGAGGAAAATAACAAAAGATACATCTGTTTGGGGTTTGGGGGTTTTTTGGAGGAGAGAAAATCTCCTTAAGTGTGTTTGTTCAGCCAAGTGGAAGCCATAAAGAGGGAGCAAGCAGCATATAAGCAAAAGGTACTTATTTCTTCCTGAAAAAGACTGCAGGGACCCTGAAATGGCCTTGTATGTGTTTTTGTAGAAAGGACCTCTAGACTGTGAAGAACAGCACAGACAAAGAACAAATATGTTTGTCCCTAACTCCAGTAAATAGCTGAACAAGCTGAGATCAGAAGTTAATCAGTGGTGGCACTTGATGTATCAGTAGCTCATGTGAAATGACGAGTTGGAGGAAAGGCCATAAAGGCACGTAGCAGTCAGGTTATCTGTGAAGTGACAGAAATGGGTAAAAAAAAAAAAAAAAAAAAAAAGGGAAAGGATACAAAGAGAGGAAGAGAGAAATGCTCCTTGCAGAAGCATTTCAAATTGCTGTCAGTAAGGCAAATCTGTGCTTGTAAAACCTGCAGAAAGACATTGCAGATATATGGTAAAAGCTGGACAAAACTGTGCAGGTGAAATATGGCTCACATGATTACAGAGCTGAGAGGTCCAAGCCCAGCTGCCAGCCAGGTGAGGGACCTCAGCAAGAAGGATGCAAGACCCGTGGTTCTCCTGGGTCCGCTTAGCTCATGGTCCTGTCTCTGAGAGAGACAAGTTGCAGATTCCTCTGGAAGAGAAGCAATATATAAACAGGAAAGGCAAGGATGGCAATATTGACCACAGAAATAACCTGGGAGATTCTAGGACATGGCGGGACAGGGAGGGCTGACTAAGAAAGCACAGCTAAGCCAGACTCCTGTTGGACACCTCTTGTCGCCTTCAGTTTCTCACAGGTAAGACTGCAGCTTGAATAGAAAGTCAATAGCTCTTTCTCCCCTATCCCTTTACCAGATCATCTCGGAGAAAACTGCTACTCTGTAGTTCCCCGAAGAATTGCCCAGCAAAATCAAGAAATACCAAACTTAGCAAAGATGTTTCTGAAAGCTAATGGAGGGAGAATACAAAAACCCAAACCCAAGAACAACAAGCCAGAGTTTTTCACACGCACTGTAAAGAAAAAGCAAGCCAGAGATACCTCTTTCCTATCATTGTAGGTCACTCGTCAGTGCTTCGTCTTGATATGAATAGATCCCTCAATAGTTAACTTAGCCAAGGGAGGATTCAGATCAATCCTCCTCACTCCAGCCATGCCTTCTTCTAAATCAATAATGGCTGATGAATACCTCTGCCAAGCTCACAACACAGACACAATGGAAATCCTGCTCTTTTAGAAAGTGCCTTTGCAAGCCCTTTGGATAAGGGGTGCTTTGCTGCTTCTCCGCTAAATCTCAGCAATGAAGCTGAATTCCTGATGCTGCTGCCATTCTGCAGAAGCAGCACTGCACTGGTAATCTGCACCTTTCTGCTCTTTGAGGATTTAGCAAAAGCCCTTTGAATTCATTTGGAAACGAATTCAAACACATGTTCTATATAGCTTTCATCTTTAATAAAGTCTTTTTTTTTTTTGAGTTAGACTCTGCTTTCACAACACATGTAACTGTTTTTCAAAATATCTCTCTGATAATTGGAGATTTTTTTTTTTATTTTTTTTTTTTTAGTTGAGAGTTCTGCAAGCAATGCAAGCTATCTGAATTAAAATTGAGTTAGGGGCTCATCTTCTGCAAAAACTAGGAAAAATTAAAAATTTGGAAAGATCAGCTGGATCTTGCAGTTCACATTCATAAATAGAATCCCTTAATTGCACTGAAGCACTAAGGGGAGAGTAATTTCTGTTAACTTTAAAGATAGGATGCATTTTTTTGAGAATTCAATCCTTTTTGCTGTAGATAATCCCAGTAAAAATTACGCCTGATTATAATCTACCGCAACATTGTCCATAATTGAAATATTTTACAAGATGCTTTTTCAAAAATCCCCAATAATTAATAATAAATATCTCTTTGCAACAGCACATGAATCTATAATAATAAAATAAAACTGAAGTTACAAGCATACCACTCCAGACTACACAAACAGACTTGGCAGTTATAAGTACAGATTTATGGCTGGAAGGATGCATTCTCCTTGAAGCTGTTTGTGCAACCTACTTATCAGAAGAAAGAGATTTCCTGGAGATTTCTTTTAATTAGCTGGAACAAGCCATTAGTAAAACAAGCAACTAAACCCATAAGTATATAAGCTATTAGTCTTCTGGCATAGTTTATTAAAAAAATAATAATTAAAAATAGATCCTAAAATTCAATACGGGAATGGCCAGGTTCAGTAATAACCATTTCTGTGTGGACAACAATGTTTATAAGAGTCTAGGAAGGGAAAAGTTAGCAGTCTGCCAGCAAAGATAACGAGAGGAGAGGAAAGACATGATCCATGTTAATGTGGTTTATGTCCCTCCCTTCTAAAGCTTCTGAAAGGCTCCACTTACTCCTGTGGCAATTAGGAGTAATCATCATTGCCAATGATGTATTTGTACTAGGTCGTCAATACAAAGCAATGTCATTTCCAAAAATTTTGAATCAGATGAACTTTAAAGTTTGAAATGTAGCTATTTTACTTTGACTGTTTACTGGAGTAGCCACTGCCCAATGTGATTTGAATATGAATTGTGAGGTGCACTTCCAGGGGCTCACATGAGGCAATAGATGTGTTTCTTCTATTAACCATAATGAGAATTGCATGACTCATTCCTCTCACACCGGGCTAAAATGTACCCCTGCGGTTCTGTACTATGTATATTGACTTGAATGAAGCTTTGTGTAATAAGATTTAAATTGTAATGAGTCATTATGTCAACCTTTTTTGCTGGTATTTTACATAGTGAGTCTGTGTGCAGTATGCTACTGCAGAAAATCCTAGCAAGTATAAGTTGGCAGTGGGTGGGTATAACGAAAAACTGCTGTGAAAACTTCTCTCAAAATCTTAGTATGACCATAGTTTCAAAAGGATGATTTTTGTGTGTGTGTGTGCTTATTGCAGCTATTATCATCAGTCCAAGATACACTCCTGAATCCATCACATTTAGATATATGTCCTCATTTGCTTTTAGTGCGACGAGACAGTCTAGTTAATATGGGCTTGAGGTGAATGATGTCAAAGTATTATTTTTCAAAATTGTTTAAACATTCAGACGTGCACACACACACACACACACACATACTCATACACAGAGCTGTTTTCTAATAATCCTTTTATCAGCCTGAAGCTGAAATAACTGTCTTTCTTGCAAGGATCTGTTATAGACAGTTTCTTATTAGTAACTAGATGCTGACATTGATTTCATTAAAAAATAAGCACAGTCCCGAAGAGCTTTTGATTATTTTTTTTTAATTGCATAACATGTAGAGTATAAACACAAACTGCTTTGCTGAGAACGGTACCTCTTTAATTGCTTGAATTAAAAGGATTTCTGGATCAGCATTTTCTCTCATTTTTTCAGTATATATTGGTGGCATGTTACCAAGGTATCTCTGAAACCGCTAAAGCTGGCTGGGGCTGAAAATGATGTGGAAAAAAATTCTTTTTGTGTTCATTGTAAAGAGTGTTCAAAAAACACTAACAAAACCCTTTAGCTTTACGGTAGCAAAGTAATGGCTATTTTGTGCAGAATTAACAGCAGATAAATAAATATCTTTTCTTCTTATCGTGATTACCTGCATAGGACCTAAAGAATTAGCTATGTCTTGAGATACCATTTTGTGTCCAGTGACTTCAACAGACAAATCTTGTTAATCGACCCCCAAAAGTAAACAGATTCTCAGCCTAGAGTGCCTCTTTGGTGTCAGCTTTTTAAAGACAGAGGTTAACAAAAGTCTTCATGACACAAACAGACACACTGACAAACACCTTTATATGATTCTGCATTAATCTACAAAGCACTATTCTCCGACGGGTTTCTAAATTCTGGTGTTCCCTACTTAACATGCTTCTCTCCTTCTGCTCGCTTCTTGTCTGAGAATTTAGTATCAACAATTAAATGATTTAATACTAAAAGAAAGCAGGTTGGGGAAGTGGCAGAAGGACCAGAAGATTGACAAAGAAATGGGAAAGATAACTGAAGCTTAAAGCTTCTTGTAGTCCATGACAGGAGCTCACATTACTCTTACATTTGCACTCTAGCTTCTCTTAAAGATCTAAGTGTTTACAAGGTAGACACCAGAGGCTGTAATTGAAAGCTACAGAGCTGGCAAATATCAATATCTAATAGCTGGTGTCCTTCCCCCTTTTCTCCCCTATTACGTGCTGCCTGTGAAATGGTGTCAGTGAACAAAAGACCACATAGCTGGCTTTTTATTTCCCCAACTCATCCTTAGATGTACCTTTTCTCATCCTCCCAGCAAACTGTTACATATTTTAGGATTGGTTTGCTTGCCTTTTTCACTGGCAGCTCTTCCTGCTCTCGTTAGTACATGAAAGTCTAATTGTGCTGGGCAGCTCTGGCTTGGCAAGCAACTTACAAATTATATGTGAAATGGGACAGGAATCTTGGAAAAGCCTAGCACTAGACATCATTAATTCTACTCTTAGTAGGTAAGTTTTCCTCAGGTGAGTGATGTGCTCTGCTTCTTCCCTGAAAAGACTTGCTGTATTTTTTGCTAAGCCTTCTGCATTGTGATATCAATTAAGCTATATATAAAATTTTCTTATAACTAATTAGAAATCAGTAAGAAAATCAGTGTGAAATTTAGAAACAGATTAATACAGTAGAGAACCGAACAATTAATTTATGCTCAATCTAGTGATTCAATATCCAGCCTGTTACCTCTGTTTATTTTTTTATCAGTATCTTTGCTCAGGAGCAGGCAAGGAATATATCCATATGTTTTACTTCTCTTGTAGAATTAGCTTAAAGAAAAAAAAAAAAAAAAAAAAGAAAAAAAAAACACCACTAAAACATTGGATTGCAGACTCGCCATCTTTTTCCTGAGAAGATCATAAATTATTTAAAGTTTCTTCATCTTCAGAGTGCCCAGATGAATGCACTGAAATATTCAGAGGCTAGAACTTAAAAGATTATACAGGTGATTCAATAATTCTTGCCAACAACTGAAATAAAAATCATGCCTTTTTCTTTATATTTTAAGTATGAGGAAATAATTTTTCTCTCTTAATTTTCTCCTGTATCAACAAATCATTTAAGATACATCAGTATTAAAAGAAGAAAGGACATAAACGTAGCTGAAATGCAAATGTATGTTACCAGTCCATTTCTACTTTTTCACTTTTTCCACTCGGTTCTCTATACTTGAAAAAGCAATAATGCATTATGTGTACAGTGGTAATTAAGTCTGGCATTCATATTTTTTCTATTACTACTTTTCTTGGTGCTTATTTAAGAACTTTGTCTGCAAAGTTGAATACACAAGGTTCCTTTTCAACACTTGTATTGATTTTCTTTTGTCTTTTAACACACAGACAGCAACCTGTACACAACATGGAAAAAATAACAAGCAGCCAGTGCACAAACAGCAAAATCAACATTCTTATTCTTCTTCTAATGACCACTATAAGCATGCCAAGATCCAGCAGTACCCCAATAGAAAAGGAGAGTCCTTTATTTCTCAAGTATCAATGATACGGTCAATACTTAAATAAAATGTGTGTGGGGGGGTTCTCCCTCTTGAACCTAAAAATGAAGAAATAAATTGAAATGGGAGCTCTACAGCTTTTTTTTTTTTTTCTTTCCTTACTAGGCTTTTTAGCATACATAGTGTCCTGGGTTTGGCTGGGATAGAGTTAATTTTCTTCCTAGTAGCTGGTATAGCGCTATGTTTTGGGTTCAGTACCAGAAGAATGTTGATAACACACTGATGTTTTCAGTTGTTGCTAAGTAGTGTTTAGACTAAGTCCAGGATTTTTCAGCTTCTCATGCCCAGCCAGCGAGAAGGCTGGAGGGGCACAAGGAGTTGGGAGGGGACACAGCCAGGACAGCTGACCCCAACTGGCCAAAGGGGTATTCCAGACCATGGGATGTCATGTCCAGTATATACTGGGGGGAGTGGGGCTGGGAGGAATCACTGCTCGGGGACTAACTGGGTGTCAGCTGGCGAGTGGTGAGCAACTGCATTGTACATCAATTGTTTTGTAAATTCCAATACTTTTATTGTTATTGTCATTTTATTCTTGTTATTATTATCATTCTTAATTTCTTCCTTTCTGTTCTATTAAACTGTTCTTATGTCAACCAACGAGTTTTACTTTTTTTCCCCAATTCTCTCCCCCATCCCACGGGGCGGGGTGGGGGGGAAGTGAGCGAGCGGCTGCCTGGTGCTTAGTTGCTGGCTGGGGTTAAACCACAACAATGAGTTACTTGAATTCAGGTGCCTGTCCAAAAATGGGTTGCAAATATGCTAATCCAGCAGAGCATGGAAAATTAATCTTGGTCATAAATTAATATTGTCACTATAGTCCAGATAGTCAAGATATGGATATGCTTCTCAACCCTCTGTGCATAACCTGGCAGGAATACAATGTTATTATAGCATTTTGTGTATGCACTTTTGAAAGTTCAGTCATATGTCACATCCTTCTGCGTGAAGTTGTGTGAAATGGGTCTAGAGGTACCGATGCGTGGGGGTGGAGAGGAAGCTACCAGAAAACAGCCGAAGAGAGGGTAAGTATGTGTTGAGAGATAGTGTTTAAAAGCCTTCCAAGGTCTGATAAGCTCTGGAGACTAATGGTCTGGCTGAACCTGCAAAAATGGCTAAAATGACAAAACCTGCTGAATTTGTCCAAAGCCACCAGTACACAGTAGCACCGAGAACGGGTCGTATCACTCAGACCACATCCAAGAAGGTGGTGGCTGCTGTACTCAAAGACGTCAATATCGTACACACACCCTTGAGCATCTTCCACACCTACCGAGAAGGTGCTGGCACCACCGTGGCTTTCCATGCGGTTGTCCTCCCCTTTGCTCCTTCCACATAACTGTGACTCACCTCACGCGAGTTTGTGTAGGATTGAACTGTTTGGGGAGTAAGTGGATGCATAATTATCTGTAATTAAAAATAAAGGCTGGATTCTATTAATAATACCAGCTTAATTAATAAAAGGTTTTAATAAATATTAGTCATGATCTGTGTCTCCCCCAGCTTGATCCCCTACCAGGGAAAAGGGATTTTATAATACTTGAACTCTTTCTTTTTAGTAAGACCTTTATGAGCCTTCATTTCATGTTAAGTTTAAAAGGGTCATATTCTTTTGCGTTTTGACAGAGCAAAGGATTCTGATCTTTTTTCCCCCTCTTTTTAAATATTAACTGGAATCAGAAGGCTGGATCATCAGTAGACATAATACATTATCATTAACTTCATGACGCAATTTCTCTTGTACAATTTTGCTAGTGCAGACATTCTAGCTTTTAGTTTAATTGAATTTGTTGATAAATCTGTCATGACGTGCTTTCTATAGATGATCTTTCTACAGAAAAATTATTTCTACAGAATAAAATTCACTTCATGAATAGGATTAGAACAAGGCTTGTACATTGTTTAATCACATATTGAATTGGTTTCTAATAAGCAGTAGGAATGACTTAGATTGGCCCTCTGTTCATTTATGACTTTCCCATTAACATTTGCAAAATTGGCAATGAGAAAAAATATATGTTGAAATTATACATTTTAGCAAATGTTTTCATTAAATATTACCAACTTTTTTCATTATTAAAAATTGAATATTCTCATTTAATTGATGAATCCAGTAAAGAAATGCACTACCGCCTGCAATGTCTTTTGTATTGGAATTTCAGTTTCTACACTTGTCCCCAAGGCCAAGAAAGAGCATGACTTTATGTTGCCAATGTGCTGTATTTCATCAGGTTGTGTCTTAGTATATACATGTTACTTTAGATCTAAGCAGATGTGACAGAAGGTAACAGACTATAGTGTGGTGCTGCAATGTCAGCCTGTGCACCAGAAAGATTAGAAAATGCAGAGCTGTAAGCATGTTGACTGGAAAGCAGAAAACAAACATAGTAACATGTAGTTTTCTGACAGGAAGTCAAATAATTGGAGTGCACACGCTCCTTCATTGCAAAAACCCCTGTTACTGCCATGAGGATAATAACAGTTTGCTTTTCCTTTTGGTTTGGCAGCAAGTGATTATCACGTTGAACAGAACTGAAGCAGACAGTGAGTACATTGTATATACAGGGAAAAGGAACTAGTGACTAGGCGCTACTGGATTTAACACATTTTATTACTGTGTGCAGTTTCACGGATTTAAAAACTGGAATCAATTTTCCCTTTCCGAATTCTGATTGCAATTTTTAATTTTTTTTTATTTTTTTTTTTTAATGAGAATGCTATTGGTTTCCTTTGGCATATTTCTTGATAATAAGACTGCCTTGGTTATTATGGTGCTATGTTTCATATCTCTTTGACCACAATACAAGACGTTCCATTTACTTAAAGCTTTCTTGATGTTATCGGACTGAGAAAATTTACTTCAGTAGCCCTAAAAGCCATTCCAGGAATAAGACTTGATCCTGCACTCAATTATCTGTCCCCATTCCATCAAACATCTGTAAAGAGGTTAAACAAAATGTAAGGACACCCAGGCCTTAGATTAGCCAGTAAATGTTATCTGGGAATTGACCTTTTTCTTTCCCCCTAATATAAAAAATAGTAATGCTAGCAAGTCTCTTGGCTGTATCAAAACTAGGCTCACCTTCATGATTGCCAAACTGTTTTACACACTCAATTATCAGTCATTTTAATTTCACTATATTTCACAAAAAATGCAGAGGAGGACTCACATCTCAGAAGAGGATGCAGTCCCGGTGTGGTCATGCAGAACAGCATTGTCCTTAAAAGTTATTAAAGCCAGTCAGTGGGAGAAGGGAAATAAAATTAGGTCAACTTAATTCAAAGCCCTATTTTATTTTCATTGTCATGTGGCTTTTGGTTATCATCAGCCTTATCCAGCCATCATACTTACATTGTCTTTCTCACTTGGTAATTACATTTTCATAAACAAAAACAAATTTACCTTTGGAAGTTTTTAACTGGCCAGTTTGTCATACTTTTCAAGCAGACTTTTTCAATGAAATGTCTATTTGACGTTGTGTAATTCGGAGGAATACATAATGAGTTACCATACCTTCTCATGTTACCAAATGAAGGACTAAACGTTGAAATTATTATGAAAGATGAGGCAGCCAGTTATGAATTTGGTGACTGTGGCTATTTCAGCATGCTGTGCATTTATGACAATTTCTAAGAAATTTTTGGCATAGCCTAAAACTAAAATGGAAGATTATCTTTTGATAGTAGTGGTTCAGCTAGGTATGCTCACTTGCATTTATAAGCATGCTAATGCGTATGACAGCACAAGAGGCACGGAGAGAGAGCGTAAGGGCCTCAGTAAGTGGAAATACAGTGAATAACCTTAAGGATTAAAGTGCATCAGAGCCTTAAAGCAAGTGCCACAGGCCTGTTATCACTCACAGGAAAAATACCTCTGTTCCTTTCATGAAGTAGCTCTCTCTGTGAGGTTTGAAGGACAAAATGAAGAGGGTTTGTTGGGGTTTTTTTCCATCCAGTTTTTAATATACAGGCATGAAGAAAATCCAGGCTGCAGGGATTTTTGACCTGCAAGCATCTTGGCGTTGTTTTGGCACATGATAAACTCCAACACTCCAATCCCTATTTGGGGTACATAGTAATAGGTGATAGACCTCAAATAAAGGCACATGTTAGGCAAAAGAGTTCACAAGTTTGTTGGTTTAGCATAGCTTTGGGGGAAGGAAAAACCAAAAAAAGCAGACAGGAAGATCTAAGCAATATAAACAAATTGTTAGCTAGTACAAGGAAAAGCAAAGTGAGAGAAGAATTTAAAAGAGAAAAAAAGACTGAAATGAATCAACTCTTGACGTTTCCTTCACCAGTAGAGGAATTTGTGTGGTTATTTGTAAATAATACCAAGGAAACAACTAACTTAATAACGCTATTTCTTCCTAGTAGAAGGAATTTTGTGGCACGCTTTGCCCCACCCTTCCCAAACATACAACCCTTTCTGGACATAAAGAGTAAAACTGTAATATCTGCATTCCAGGATGCTCCAAAAAAGAGTGGGTTTTAGTAATATATTCCCATTTGCCACAGAAAACTCAATTCTGACTTTGAGAAATGAAGCAAATTTTGTCTAAAATCTGGGCTCCTATTTAAGTGCAATATTACCTCTGTGGAGCAGATAACTTCTTTAAATTAGACAGCTCAGGAAATGTCTTTTATAAAAATAATAAAAAAATCTTTTACTATCTTAACCTCTACATTGATGCAGAGCTTATTCTAATCTACTTTTACCTCAGGTGTTAAAAGGATCTGCCAAAAAATAGAATTAGTTTTTGAGAAGCTGCACTCCCCCGCCCCTAACCATGGCTACTAATGTCCACTAGGTCTGCTTTCTTCTGAGACAGAAAGCCCAAAGATGTAGGAAAAAATAACATATTTTTGCATTTTCCTATAAATCTAGCCTTTTGCTTAATTACAAAAAGACAAACAGCTAGGTTCATGGAATATTCCTACACAAACTCATCCTTTATTGCTATTTACAACTAAAATTGAAAATGGTTTAGATTCTGGAGGTTTAACTTATGTAAACATAAGAAAAACCTTCAAATTTCAGGTGTGTTACGCTGTTTCAGCTACCTTTTGGGACTGCTAGCCAAGGTTTTTCAAAAGAAGTCACTTACAGGTCAGAAACTTTATTTTGATGGAAGAAGTAAGTGGGTTTATATCCATAACATATTTCAGTGTGCTGAAATCCAGGACAGAGAACAGCAGATGCCTTGTATGTCAGCTGTTGGCTCAGGGTCTTCAATTTGTATGCCTGAATTTACAATATCTTGACTGATCTGCATGTTAGACACCGACTGAAATCCAGCATCCAGAACTCTGGATTTGCAGGCAACCCCAGTTTAAGCAGGCTGTTGCAGAGCGAGGCTTACTGTCCACAGCCTCAGCGCATCACAGGACAGAGAAATAATTCTCACCGACTACGAGAAACCCGAACACTTGTGTCACGGAGTCAATTTCTTGTTCATGTGGGTTTTGTACAGCAGATTACACTCCTGTCAAATGAAAAGCAGCCTTACGTTTCTCAGTAGTGTTGGCAAGTTGGAAGGGAGGGAGCAGAAATATGTTGCCTTCCCGAATGTTCAGGACGTGCCTATGGAGCTGCTGAAGAGTACCAGGAGAACGGCTGGGGAAAATTCGGGTTGACGTCTAGTTCGATGACAGGAGTGCCTTGGGGACAGTTGTTTTCTGTACTCGGCTTTCTGTGAAGAAAACTTGGTTGAGGATGCAGCTATACATCCCTGGTGAAGTCAGGAAGGACCAGGGAGAAAGGCACACGTCCAAAGACAGCTTTTTAACACTTCAAGAGCAAAGATTCCTTAACTGCAGCACCACTGTACCTCTTAAATTTAAAGTTTAAATTTAAAGAATGCGTTCCATCATTTTTAAGTTTTGTAAAAAACCGTTGCCTTGTTGTTCCCACACAGCAAACACAATGAAAACAAGCAAACAAAATACATAAACCATGCCTGACTCAAATCTTGCTGTGTCCAGCACGTAGTAGTGTACTAGGGGAAACTGTAGCCTAAGACAAAATATTCACCATTTAGCGTGTGGAGATTCACCCGGTTGGTGTTTGCCATGTGTTTTCCCTCCTGCCTCTCTTTCATACAGTCTTGGACTACAGCAAGTGTCTGTCTTAATCACTTCTTGTATACGTGGCCAAAGATAACTGCAATAACTAGGGTGTGTTCATTCCCATGATGCCGAATGACTTCAGCTACCTGAGACAGAGACCCAGAATGTCTCAGAATTCTGCCCTACCTCTTTCATTTAGTCATGGAAACCTAAAAATCTGAATGAGGCTTTTAGTTAGGCTATTTTTCAGTTACATTCCACTGAAACTGAAGTCTTCTTTAGCAGAAGTCTTACACAGTTCTAAACACTGCAGTGACTCTGGGATTTTTTATTTTTTTTTTTTTTTTTACTATATGTGCCCATCCACAGGATCTTGTTTAGCTTTACTTCAGCAGCTGTACAATGGCTTGGTTTCATTTTTGAAAAAGTGTAAGAAATTATCCAGGCCTTGAGACAAAAACGTTCAAAGCTGGGGTTTTGGTCATTTAAACATCAATACCACTGGCTGCACACAAACTATTCAGAATCCTTTCACAGGGTTGGCAGAAAGCAAAGAAAAACATTTTTCACAGTACTGCTATCAATTAAGCCTCTTGTGTCCCAAAGGCAAGCTCATGCCTTTGGACTTGTCCTGTTCCAAAGAGAATTGGTCGCTGTCAGCCTCAAACAGAAACCAAGAATGTCTTCCATGCATTGATGTCAGTTATGTGGTTGTATAAGTTATGATTAACATTCTTAATGTAAGAATGTAGGCTATAATGGAGAAAGCAGAAGCTTCATGGGGGAGAAATACCTAATTTTTTCTCCTTAGATGTAAAGCCCACTTGTCTTTGTTGCTTGTTGCAGTCTTCTTAACCTATGGTCAACAGTTTGCCTAGGACATGAACTGACTCCATAGACTGTCTGGGTAGGCCACAGCCAGGTCTGGGTATGTGCAAGGCCAAACTTAATCAGTATTTTTCCAGAACTTATCCGGCATATCTGCACTTAATGAAGAAATCGATGAGTCTCAGCAAGCACGATGGGTAATAGTCCTAAAGAGATCACTTTCTTTGTTTCTTGATCCCAGTTAGCAAGGAAGACGGAGAAAAAAGAACAGGAACATTCCACCAAGCATTTCTTTCTCTCATGTAAATGGTTCCAAGTCCTCCATTTCTAAAATGAGGGGATACAAAATGGAATAAGCTCTGTGAGTTTATTCTTTTATGTTTCATGCTCGTCCACAGAATGTCACTGTACAGCCATTCTTTTTTCCTCCATTAATTTAATTATGTCCATGACACCTTCAGGGCACCAGGTAGCAGAAGCCTAATGAAAGCTCTTCTGAACCATTTCACTCACTTATTGTCTCTTGATGCATCCAAATAGCCTTATAGCCCAACTGGAGCCCATGCTGGTCTCTAAAGTTAATAAGTGAGTAGTCATTGGTGTTTTAGTATATTTTCATACATATATATGTTTAGTATCCCATATATATGTATGTATGTCTACATATTTTACATAAATACTGGCATTCTTTTTTAAAAATATTAACACATTAAGTGCCTGAGTATCACTGTAGTACCAGGAGCATTAGATTCAATTAGGTAGCAAAAATAGAAACTGGAACCTGGTTAATAGCTTCCAAAGATGATCTTAATTGTCGTATTAGTTGGAGATTGAGAAAATAATTTTTTCAGACATCAGTTTAAGTGAATGCTGAATAAGTTATTCAAAATAACTTTGAGAATCAAATAATTAGACAAATAATACACAAAGTCAATAATGTGTGATCATCAACAAATGACAAATGTATCAACAATGGAAGAGTACTATTCTTTCAGTTCTACTTAACTGCAGAGAGTTCCTGTGTATCCATCAGATTGTTTATTCCAGTTATTATATTCATTCAAATGTATAAGAAAACAAACCATAGATTTACTGCTGTCAAGGAGTACTTAGTGCAGCAGTTTAAACAAAGCATGGCTGTCTCCATATATAATTCATGTTTATTATAAATGTAAAGGAAAATGCTACAAGAGTATGTGTAGGCTTAGCTATGTAAATTCCTGTTGTTTTCTAAATGTAATAAATACAATGTTTACCTGTAGAAATAATCAAACAGAAATTTCCTGCACTGAATAGGTAATTTCCAGGAGAGACAGTGTTATTAAGAGCATTCTCCAAACACTGATTGCTTCATTCTAAACTAAAGCACATCATTTGCTATTTAAAAGCTGTCTGGATTTGCTGCTTTGCTCTTACTATGCTTGACACATATGCCTCACTTATCTTCAAATGGATCTAAAATGTGTCCTCAATTATTTTTTGTAGGGATAGCACTGACTTCTTAGAGAATGCATACTAGTGCATTCTTTCCCCCCTCTTCCAGAACCCCACTCTTCCCTTATTGAGCTTGTTGTAATTCAAATAGCGTTCAGATATAAAAAGGGCATTCAGTTCCTGTCACTCTCACAGACCCGACTGCAAGGCTGACTTATATTTTGGATTTAGGCTAGTAATATATCAGTGGTTATGTCAAGTCTTCTTTAGAATTTTGAACTTGTGGTTCACTCCGTTTCATTAGCTGATGTTTTCTCCTTTCCCAGCTCTGAGTGCCACGTTACAGCAATGAACTCTCTCTCCTTCCAGGAGTCTGTAATGCCTTCACTGGATTGCCCCCACTTCTTTCTTATCCCAATAAAAAGTCGAAAATCACTTGGGCTTTGTTCCTCAATTACATATTCACCATGTGACTCTGACATAGCAAAAGTAAAGTTCTAGGCGCACATTTCTAATTAAAATACCATTCCAATTACTAACTCGAAATCAGAATCCTACCGTGCAGTGGTTTATTATGAAATGTATCTGAAGAAAGCAACACAGGGACAATGCACAGCCCTTTTTTTCAGTGACTTCAGCAAAATAATAGGTCCAGAACACCAAGCTATTCAGCTACGGCATATCAGAGTGAACGAGAGTGTGTGTAAGTAAGTCCCTTGAAGTCAGAATAATGATAGTGCTTGTTAAGGTTACCATCTCCATTTCAAACTACAGCAACAGCTATTTAAAAAATAAATTTACAACCAAGGAGAACTTGGAATTAGCAGTGTTGCAGCATATTTACAGATGTTATGTCATGTCATGCCTATATTAAAAACAAACAAACAAAAAAACCCAACCAACAAAACCCCACCACTTTGAAATTAAATAATTTCAGCTGCCTAAACCACAGAAACCCACTTAGGTCATAGAGAAGTATCAACCAAAATCCTAAATATTCTGGATAACAGAAGTGACCAATCATCAACCGGTGTAGATAGGCTGTATGCTTTTAGAGAAATAGTTGCTGTGTTAATTCTTGTCTGTTTCTTTGCCCGCAAGGTCTTAAAAAAATAATAAATCTGATCTTGAAATAAATAAGGTTTGAACTTCTCTTATACTTTATTATAATTCTTAGCAGATTAGACTTAGTAAGACTCTTAGCATTTTAAATCTTAAAATACAGTCTTTAAATAAGCTTGTCTTTGCTGACCTGTCACCTTTAAGTTATTTGCAGAGAACTTTGATTAAGTAGCATTAACTAAGTCTTCTCCTTAAATGATTTGAAAAATGTAACTTTAAATAGGTCATTTTTTTAAAAAACTTTCTGAGCTACTTTCCTCAAGTCTCTCCTCTATGGATTGTCTTAATAGGTAAAGCGCTGTCTGCATTTGCTAGGGGTTGCAGCCTTTACTGGCAACAAAGTCAGCGTGTTGAGTCAGACAGATTCCTGCAGAGACCTCAGAGCTTTCATGTGGGACCTCTGCCTCCTGGAAATGTTATTGTATTTTACATGGAAAGCACCTTCCTCACTCCCACTCCTACAATCACTGAAAAAATTTTGCGTTCCGCAGAGCACACTCAAAACTCTCTGCAATCTTATTTAACCAGCGATTGAGGTAGCCCTCCTCAACTATGGATAGCGCCGACAGATTTTTACAGTACTTTTTATCATTCTTACTTGCCACCAAGAACTTCCTGTTCTATCAATTACATTTGTGATTCTTGCTTGGAAAATATTTCTTTTTCTGTATGAACAACTTGAAGCTCCATTTTTGTGTTTTCCACTTATGGTTGGGGTGAATAGCTAGTTGCAGTCTAATACTTACAACAACAATAATGGTTTTAAATGGCTTATGTTTCCAAAGCTCTTTAAGGATTTACAAACATGGAGCATCATTCTTACACCCACTATGTGAACTTCTTAAATAAGTCTGCAAAACTGGCCTGCTCAGGCTGTGAAGCACATCTCTTTCAAATGCTGTTTTCCAGGATGCTAGAAAAAGCTTAGGAGCAGAGTAGCATCTTAATGTTCTCACATTCTCATTTTTGACAGAAGCATTCAAAAAGAAATTTCTCACACTATTTTTTTTTTTTTTTTTCCAAATTGCAGAGAAAGCCCAGGCTAAGGACTTGAGCTTCTGTTATTTTTGTCAAGTCACTTTCAACAGTCAGTCACCACTGACAAGACTTCAGTCACTACTAAAAGAAGCAAATATTTATGGATGTTTCTAAAGTACTATCTAAAATTAGGCTCCTGCTCTGACAAACCAGTGACCTAGAATTGAAAGGCTTTTGTGATATTGGTAAATCTCTTAGTCCCAGGATCTCCTGAGAACTACCGGTTAGCAAGGGAAGTCTGAGTGATACACCATTTCATTAGCAAATACATTTCTCTTACCTTTGAGAACTGCATATACAGCTAAAATTCGCCATTTCAGTTTATGTGGCTGGTATATCACACTTCATTCTGTTAGGTCATGCATTGGGAAGTAACCTACAGCAAAAGCAAAGCAACTAGACATATTTACTTACCAATAAAAACACCCTTCATCTTGGAATATTTTCAGCTGACCTTTTTGGTCTTGTTAACTCAAGAAGGGGATGTTACTGAGATTGTTTTAGATGCAAGCATTGCTTAAACATGACATTTAGGACTCGCTTAAAGGTGAGCTGCAGTAAGGCACCTTTTTCCAATCAGTGAGCAGTGTCTTACATTTCTTCCGTGCTCCTTACCCTCTGCTGTTCCTAAACACATCTCGTACACAAGAACCTCTGTAGAAGATGCAGCAAATTTTCAGCCCATAGGAAGTTTGAGCTGTTAAGAAGACTAGCATAGCACTAATAAAATCTAAACACTTATAGTCAAATCTTATTCCTGATGCTGCTAAATGGGAACTTACAGCTTAACATAATAGGCAATTTAGCATATAAATGTGCCCCATAAAAGCAGGATGTTGGCAGTGCAAAACTATAAATGTTAACCTTTGGGCAAGCTGTTACAAATGTGCTACAGGCTCTTGCAATTTTAATGAACTTGTTTGCACATACGAGGTTTATTTTATACTAAACACTAGGATATACACACCCAATAAAAAGGAACACCTTCAGAAATTCAGACCTGTGAGATTTCATCACAAAGGTCTAGCCTAACAAATTTATTAGCTAGCATTTTATTTTTTTTTAAATCTTGCCATTCTGAAGCTATGTCCTACTCATCTGTTATCAGAGGTTTATACCAGCAGGCAAGGACGATGGCCTTTTTACCCTCAGAAATGTGACTAAGAAACAATACATAACTCTCCTAACAGTATTAGAGAAGATATAGGAAGTATTTTATAACTACAAGGGTTTGTGGTCAAGACTTATATCCTGGACAAGTACAGATGTTAACTAATGTGATTTTCCCAAGTTGTTATTTCATTATTTTTGGTAAGTTCCTGGAAAGGCAGAGGATGTTGAAAGTGTGAGAAATCTATAGTGATTTCAAATCTAAATCAGGGCTAATAGTTATCTTATGAACTAGTAGGCACCTGTGACCTTTTGTTGAAAGTAATTTAGAGTTGAAGAATCAATGTCTAAGCACCCTCAAAATCAGATAATCCTGCAGAGCAACCAAATTAAATTGCTCCGTTTCAGGGAAGCACTTGCAAAACCATGTATTTTCAGGCAGCTTTGCTGGTCATGAACACAATACTCGCAATCCAGCCTTGATGGTGACTGTGTTTTCAGTCCAAGTCTCTCACATTGTTTGGCTTTGGTAGGCCACTTCATTCCAAAGCAGAATTATTCAGAGCTACTCTTTCAAGCTAAATATGTGAAACATGAATCATAAAAAAGATATTTCACTCCTATCTGACTTCACTGCCAAATTTTCTTCACCTTACACCCTATGATTGCCTCAGCAAAATATCAAGTTTTCAGTTTGCATTCACACTGTTTAATAACATGATGTCTACTAAAACATGCATAACTAAGAACCTTTTTACTTGCTTATTCCCTCATGTAAAGAAAAGGAACTCAAAGAACTTTCTTTTTATTCGTCTATGAGGTTCTTTTTCCTTGGTTAACAACCTTAACTGCCAACAAAGCATGGATCTAGGTTGTAAAGAGAATTCATGCAGAGATGAAAAAGTACTTGTCAGGTATTTCTCCTCTTTCTAACAACTCATTTTATTCCTCATTGTGAATATATGTATCTGTACACACATAGGTAACAATCTGGAGACTCATTAAGAAATAAGGCAAGAAGAAAATGAGGAATTTCATAATAACACACATTATTATAAAGCCTAAAAAATTATATGTATGTATTAAATGGAAAGTTAAAACATGAAAGAGAGGGAGAAAAAGAGAGAGTGTAGGGAGTGTAAAGTCACTGGAAGTTTGCATTTTTGGAGGCACAGCCAATGAGAAATGTTTCTCTAATGTTATCCTGCAATATGCAGTGTACTCAATTGGGATCCAAAAATATCAGAAAATATTCCACTTCATGTTTACTTACACACAAGCTCAGAATAAAAACTTCATGTACAGGTCCCCATGAGGACAGGGCAACCTGTCTTTATGTATCTCTTTCCTAATACGAAATCTACTGAGAATCTGCTAAAGTTCTCAAAAGGTTTATGTTATGTTTTTTTGCATTTCACTGTAAGAAAGATGTATTAGGTTATAGAATCATAGTATCATAGAACAGTTTGGGTTGGAAGGGACCTTAAAGACCATCTAGTTGCAATCCCCTGCCATGGGCAGGGACACCTTCCACCAGACCAGGTTGCTCAGAGCCCCATCCAACCTGGCCTTGAACACTGCCAGGGATGGGGCACCCACAACCTCTCGGGGCAACCTGTGCCAGTGCCTCGCCACCCTCACAGTAAAGAATTTCTTCCTAATATCTAATCTAAATCTACCCTCCTTCAGTTTCAGACCATTACCCCTCATCCTATCACTACACTCCCTGTTAAAGAGTCCCTCTCCAGCTTTCTTGTAGGCCCCCATTAAGTACTGGAAGGCCACTATAAGGTCTCCCCAGAGCCTTCTCTTCTCCAGGCTGAACAACCCCCACTCTCTCAGTCTGTCTTCACAGGAGAGGTTCTCCAGCCCCCTAAGAGTGGCTTAGCCACTTCATCTGCCAGTTCCCTCAGGACCTTCGGATGCATCTCATCAGGTCCCATGGACTTGTGTGCCTTCAGGTTCCTTAGATGCTCTCGAACCTGATCGTCTTATACAGTGGGTGGGTCTTCATTCTCCCAGTCCCTGCCTTTGCTTTCTGTGACTTGGGTGGTGTGGCTGAAGGACTTGCTGGTGAAGACCGAGGCAAAAAAGTCACTGAGTACCTCAGCCTTCTCCATATCCCAGGTAACCAAGTCTCCTGTTTCCTTCTGGAGAGGGCCCACATTTTCCCTAGTCTTCCTTTTATCACTGACATACCTATAGAAGCTTTTCTTGTTGCCCTTGATGTCGCTGGCCAGATGAGATTCTATCAGGGCTTTAGCTTTCCCAACCGCCTCCCTGGCTGCCTGGACAATTTCTCTGTATTTCTCCCAGGCTACCTGTCCTTGCTTCCACCCTCTTTAGGCTTTCTTTTTGTGTTTGAGTTAGTCCAGGAGCTCCTTGTTCATCCAGAAAGGCCTCCTGGCATTTTTGCCCGACTTCCTCTTTGTTGGGATGCATCGCTCCTGAGTTTGGAGGAGATGACCCTTGAATATTAACCAGCTTTCTTGGGCCTCTCTTCCCTCCAGGGCTGTAGCCCATGGCACTCTACCAAGCAGATCCCTGAAGAGGCCAAAGTCTGCTCTCCTGAAGTCCAGGGTAGCGAGCTTGCTGTGTGCCCTCGTCGCTGCCCTAAGGATCTTGAATTCCACCATTTCATGCTCACTGCAGCCAAGGATGCCCTTGAGCTTCACATTCCGCACCAGCCCCTGCTTGTTGGTGAGAACAAGGTCCAGCATAGCACCTCTCCTCGTTGGCTCCTCTATCACTTGGAGAAGGAAGTTGTCATCAACACATTCCAGGCACGTCCTGGATTGCTTCTGCCCTGCTGCGTTGTCCCTCCAACAGATGTCGGGGTGGCTGAAGTTCCCCATGAGGACCAGGGCTTGTGAATGTGAGGCTGCTCCTATCTGTCTATGAAGGGCCTCATCTGCTTGGTCTTCCTGGTCGGGTGGCCTGTAGCAGACCTCGGCTATAGTGTCACCCGCCCTTTAATCCTGACCCATAGGCTCAGTCGGTCTCTCATCCATCCCCAGGCAGAGCTCCATGCACTCCAGCTGGTCATTGACGTAGAGGGTGACATTCCCTCCTCATGTCCCCTGCCTGTCCTTCCTAAAGAGCCTGTATCCAATACTCCTGTCATAGGAGCCATCCCACCACATCTCTGTGATGCCAGTAAATAAGATCATAGCCCTGCAAACATGTACATGTCTTTAACTTCACATGTTTATCCCCTATGTTACATGCGTTTGCATAGAGGCATTTCAGTTTGGTCCCCAATGAAGCTGACTTACTGGCTGGAATTCCCTTCTGCTGCTCTTTGGGTGCTTTCCTGCTGACCTGTGATCCCTCTTCAGGCTCTGGGCATCTACTCCTAGCACTGACATCAAACTGGTAGGAGTGGGATGGATTGAGGTTCCCCTCCCCCAGCAACTTCACCAGTTTGGCAAGCCTATGACTTGTTTCCTGATTCAAGCAAGCAAACAGTCAGGAGTCATCTTCCATCCCCATCCAAGCAAAACTAAAAAGTACCCCTCAGAAAACAAAACTTTACATTGCTTTAAAGCATGCACTGCCTACCTTACAGCCATTCTGCTTGTAGAGTTCCATTGCTTTGCAGCACTGTTGCCCTCCAAACGAGAAAGGTTGCTTCTCCTGGGGAAAGAACCCATCTGCTAAGTCTCTCCGTTATTCATCTGAGCTTAGGAAATGGGCTGGGAGACCTACACTGGGTGTGAGGGTAGAAGTGTCTGCTGCAGACATAATTTATTTTTTCCTCACTTAAAAACACAAGCAAATCTTTAGTTATAGTGCAAATCCTTCTAACAGTAGAAACAAGTATGCCCCATAATGTAATCCTTGGTTTTTATTGCTGGTCTCAATGATGGCACACAAAGAAGTTAAAGTAATCACAAGTAAGAAGAAACACGAGTAAATTGAAAATACAGCAATTTTATATTTCTTATCTAGTTATAAAAGAACCTGCTGGCATACTAGGTAGCTAAAAATTAACCTCATTGAGTAGCTTTCCTGGAAGCCAGATCAAACAGTTTTTAGTGGATCAGATTTGGTTGACTGGTATGCACAGACTGTACTGTTTTAGTTAAAAGATATTTTTTCCCTTGTGTATAAGTGCAGTACAATCAGGAGATAAGAGTGCTCTTCACGTATGTATTCCAAAGGTAGCTTTTGTCTAGCACATTCATGTAGCAATAATTTTGTGATCTTGGCAGCAAAAGGTTCACTCTGAATTGTAAAGGCCTGCAGAGATCCTAAGTACACGCTCCAAGTCTCACTTTTATAACGACCCTGTGTGTGTCTTCGTGACTGACTTACTGTCACATTCCCAGGGTGCACATTGGCTATTTCATCTGGGAAGTAGCCAGAAAGTTACTTAAATTGTGGAAGTATCCCATTACTTGTAAACAGTCCACTCGTTTAAAGTAAATATTTTGTACAAAATGAGATTGCAGAACACAATATTTGTATTATCTTTCTTCCACCTGAGTTATCCAAAAGAAATATAATAATTAAAAAACCAAACAAAACTGTGTCTGAAAACTGAAAATCAGAAGTTCATTCATTTAAACTTATTTCATAGTAGTACAATTAAATTGAATTAATGGAATTGATATTATTGTACCCTACTATGTAGGAAAATAGCACTGAACACACGCAGGTCTAAAAGATGGAACATTTTAGGTTTGAATTTTAAGAACAGATCTTCACCTGCATGGTTGGTTGCTTTTGTTGCTCTGTATTATGCCAGCTTACATACTGTTAAATATATCCTTGACATTAATTTTCAGTAGAAAGCAACTAGGAAAATTATTTGCATAACTGTAAAAACAAAACCCCTTCAGGTCATTAGTACTGAAAAATATTCATGTTCATTTAAACTTGGCCTATGAAATGTACAGTTCAGTGCTTCCCAGCTAGAATTTCTTAGTTTAACTTAATCAAATCTAATGGTGCAAAGGTGATTATCTGTCTTCTAAGTTCAAGAATGTAATAAAACTGGTTACATTAGGAAGACAATTTACTTTCTGTACAATGACAGAAAAAGGTAAAGAAAAAGCAATTTATGGTGGAGCCTTTCATGCTTATTGTATTAGTTGCAGTGGAGGTTAAAACTTTCACCTTCCTACACTTAAACTTACGGAACTGAGAAATCTTGTGAATACATGAGATGGAACATGTACGATAATGTAGAAATTACACTTCTTGCCTTTGTGTAGCTATATTTATATAGCAGATGGAGATTCATTCTTTTAGTATTATTCCAGTAATGTTAGGTTTTATGGTATGAAAAGTTACCTGAAGTACAAAAGGAAAATCCTTGGGGTTGCATTCTCTTTTTCAGGTTGTTGTCTATTATGATCCCTTGGGAAAAACTGTTCCGTCACATTGGGGCTCCACTTACGGCAAAAGACAGAATCAGGACAGGAATATATTTCTCATTGCTCCTATTAGTCTCGTGGAAGATGCTCAGTGTCGATGGGACTTGAAGATAACATGGAGCGTACAGACCCTTGGATGAATGGCATAAGAAGCACAGCTTCTTCAAGCCTTATTGCCTCTGCCTTTTCTGAGTATGATTAGCATGTCAAATAATAATAAAGTGATATTTTTCAGACACACATTTTCAGAAAACATTCCAGTAATAATGGGAAAACCATTCTTTTTCATTTCCTGCCAGCACTTTCTTGCCGTATTACATGTGTAGCAATTGCACTACACTTGCCTAAAATGTCAGGAAATTGTGAATCTGAAAAACAGCAGCCTATCTTTGGCTCCTATTACTGTAATATTTATGGTTTTGTCTATTTTCTTCCTATGTGCCATAGTTTATTTTTGTCTTTGCCCCCCAGCCTCTCTCCTCTTTCTGATCCATGAAACTTGTATGTTAAGATTCACAGGGAGATTGAGGATGATGCTTGGCTGAGCTTGACTGGTCTGTCATTCAGATTTTAAAATTTATTACAGTTTGTTGATTATCTGCAAAGATATTTTCTCAAATTTTTTTGCTACCTTAGCAGAACAGACTTGGCAAAGCCTTCAAAATCTAAGGTGGTTGTCAAATGTGTGAGTTCTCGTTTACCCCAAACATCTCTGATCTGTCTCTCACCAAATGTAGTCATTTTTGTTTGCTGTTAAAGCAGAGTGTGCGTTTGTACACCCAAACATAGCAGCTCTTTCACGATCTGATTGTTCTAATGGTACTTTTATTTCTGCTTTCAAAACATGTTCATGATAAAATTCAGGCAGAAAACAAACTATCATACTGTATTCACGTGTGATTTCATACTGAAGTGCAGAAAACAAGTGTGCGCAGTGGTCTATACTCTAAACGGCGTTACCCATTAAATTTGTGATGCCGCATCCTGAGTCTTACATAACATTCAGCAAATCAGCCATTTCCACTGCTGCATTAGATGTAGGTTCCACAGCATCCAGCACCTCGCTTCAATCAAGATGCATCACCTTTCAAATCAGAAACATCACCTGATTGAATTAGATACATTAAGAACTGAATGTAATACTTGGTATATTAAATCAACTTGTGATTATAGAGTAATGCAATGACATTCTTGTCTGGATTGCCTGCATCTTTAAGGACGCTTGCTTGTGTGTAGTTTCCTTACTGGGATTTTATAATTAAGAAGGTCTATATCCTTCAATGAGACTGACATAACTGTGTGACTTTTCAGAGCTGTAAGAGCATATTCATCTAGATATGTTCAGGAATACCGGTTAAAAGAAAGTAAATTTTTTTTCACTGCGTAACTGTTTTGCTGCCAAACATACCTCAGTGACTCCTTTTCTAATATAACTAGATTTTTCTCCCCCAAAGTGCTGATAATCTGTTGCCAAGCTTTCCTATCTACTGTTTGGTACCATTCAATAAAGTACATTCATTTTACTCATGCAAAAACCTCTGTGAGATTGTGCTTATCAGAAAAAGGGTTTCTGAATGCGTTTGGCTTCACTTTTATGGTCCTGTTTCAAGACCAGCGTCTGTGTCTAGATATCCCAGAGTAGTGATAAATAGAGCCAAGGGCTGTTTATTACAAACATTTGCTATCTTGAATGTGTCGCCATCTCATTACAACATGTTTCAACTTCTGCATGGTCAGGTCTCTTATTTATACTCTACTGCATTCATGTAGGCAACACTGATATTTAAGGTGGTAGAAAGCAGAGTGAAAGGACACCGTTTCTAATACTTTAAAATATTCTCTTTTCATTATTTTTAACAGCAGAAACTGACGTCTCTGCATCAAAAATTGAAAAGTTTCTGGTTTTAGGATTCTCAGACGAAGATGGTTATGGCTAAAGCCTAGAATTGAGATAAAAATTTGTGATAGCCTGGGTCACCTGAGCTTCTGGGATCTGTCAGCCAACCAACGCATACAGACAGTGAAAAGTATGGATGGCTTTTGCCTCAAACTCCCAAAGCCAGTTTGAGGGCACTACAGTACCATAAGGACTGTCAGAAATTTCAGATTAAAAGGTACAGCATGTCTTTTTCTCTGCTCCGGTCTCTATAATGTCATTGTGCCATTTGTGATATAAATGAACATGACAAATTTTATCTTTATAGCTCTATACAGCCCCAATGGAATAATCACAGGTAGATAATCAGGACATACTCTGTATGCAACACTCACTTTAGCTGTACTCTCAATGAACTCAGTGAAGAACTAATTTTATTATCGTATATAACAAGTAATGAAATGATAGTTAATTTCTGGAATTCCTTAAATAGATGAAGAAATTACTCTAAAAATAAAGTAAGAGCAAAATTCAGACCTGAACTGCATCAGCTGTTTGCAGTCTGCCTGGCAGCTGATTAAAAGTGCCGTTACTTAGGGGCAGTTACCCTCCTGTTTCCCATTGCTGGCTCCCTGGATGGTGGGTGGAAGGCACCCTGTGCAAGCTTACGGGAGACAATGAACGGGCTCAACTGCACTGGCTCCCTGCCTGCCCGCCCTGCCATTCAGGGGATCCCAAAATACTGACAAAAAAGGAACCGATAGAAACCTATCAACAAGGTTCAACAAGGGCAAATGCAAAGACACGTCCTTGGGACACCACAACCCCATGCAAGAGTACTGGGAGGGCATCAGCTGGCCAGTAAGCAGCTCTGCAGAAAAGGATCTGGGGGTCCTGGTGGGAAAGTTTAAAATGATACAGCCACATGTCCTTGTGGGAATGAACACTAACTTCGTATTATGCTGCATTTGCAAAAGCATAGCTAGCAGGTCAAGACAACTGCTTATTCTCCTTTACCTGGCATTTGTTGGACCAGACTTTGCCCAGTTTTAGGCTCTCAGTACCTTAACAAACTTTTTTTTTAATGAGAGATCTAATATCTGTCTTAAGATACCTAGTGAGTACTTCATAGGGAAGACAGAGACAGACTTCTCAGAGAGGCACAAGACTAGTGGCAATGGACATAAGTTGTAGCAAAAGAGAGTTTTTATTAGAGCTAAGCAAAAATTTCTTCATGCTGAAGGTGGTCAACATTGGAACAAGGGCCCAGAGAGGCTGCGAAATCTCCATTGTTGGAGATATTCAAAACTTGAAGGAAAAAGCACTGAGCAACCTCTCCAAGCTAAGTCTTATTTTTAAGGGGGTAGAACAGATGATATGCAAAGGTCTTTCCAACTTAAAATATTCTATATTCCTGTGGTTCTAGAATGCTGCATCTACAGATAATTTGTTTGCTTGTATGTCCAGCTAGAATTTTCTCATCAGTTACAGATTTTCCAAGTGTTGTTTGGTTGGTCTGGTTGCTTTGCTTTTTTTTCCAGGGGGCTCAGGCGCTGAGTTTTTCTGATGAAACAACCCTTAGCATCTATTTCACAAAATAAGAATCTGATGCCAGAAACATTCTTCAAAAGACATTGACTGACGGAAATTATTCCATATTACAGATTTCCAAGGAGGGTAATTCATGGCAAATATAATGTTTTCCCCATACTTCCTATAACCTATTTCTTCGAGATCCAAATAAATGCTGTCAGAACAACGAATAAACTGTTCTTCCAGAATGTGAGAAGTGCAATCTTTCCACATTATACTACCTCACTCTCTAAGGAGCGAAAAAGGATTTGCTTCAGTAAAGAAAGCACTCTGTTATGACTTTCTCTTTTGTACTCTCATATCTTATGTTTCAATGGGTAAACTTTGCAAGTCAGATTTATATTCAAGTCTAAAGTTATGTTTTGTTGCAGTAAAATCAAAGGAAGCAATGACAGATTGATCTATAGAAGAACAGGTGGGAACTGAACAGAACTTATTAATCTTTTTCTCTATTTGGTGGCACTCATATGCCTTTAATACATGGACAGAAGTTTATCTGTGGCAAGTCAAGTTGACCTTGAATAGGACTTAGATTTCTAAGCACCAGATGCAATTGTTTCTGAGTTAATAACTTGCACTTTTTTTGTAATTTGGAGATTTTGGTAACATCCCCTTGTCCTCAGTGTTCTCTGCCTAGTGGAGCAACGTGTAATGTGGACCCCTTCTGAGACATCTCTTCCCATGTTTTACATCTGAGACAGAGGGACGAACTCCCTTCATGGAAGAGAGGCCTCCAGAACTAAACTTTCAGGTATCATCTCTGTCCGCTATCTAAGGCATTTTAGCAGTTTTACAGTGCATGATAAAGAACTTCATCTTCCTGTTGAAACAACTTTATTTCAGATTAAGGCATAAAAATTAATTGAGCCAAATATAAGCTAGTTTAAGCATGACATCGAAGTCTAATGACTATAAAAGAAATGGGAGGAACCTGTGTTCAAGCACCCACTGCTATGTGTATTTTCCATTGAATTGTTTTGTGTAAAACGCAAACCATAGAGCACAGACTGACATGCCTTTGCTGGCTCTCTTTAGCTGCCCATCCAAGAGCCCCGAGTACAAAGCTAACAGGTAAATGGGGTCAGAAACTACCAAATTGGCATTCCAAGTATAGCATAAATATTAATCAATGGTAATTATGCATGTTAAAGTCCTTACTTATAACTACTTAAATTTGACTAAGTTCAGAATATTACCAAGCAGTATCTTCACTACATCACTTACTTCCTTCTGATTAGAAGGACACTGTATTTTTTATATAATTAAGCACTGGAAAAATGCAAGTGAAACTTTGCTTTCTTTCTTACACAAAAGCCATACAGCCACGTACAAAAAGGCAACATTATCATGATGGTTGACCAGCCTTCATACTGAAAGAAAGTGAATCAACCTGAAAGAGGTGCTATAGGGATGTGGTGGCTAGGACGGAGATCATCCCCGAATTATAGCACTAGTTTGCTTTTTATACTAGATCTGCTTCTTGAACTGCTTATTTCTGCATGAAAATGCTCAGGAACAGGGCAGAAATGCAAAACCTATGCAAGTAAGTCACTGATTGTTGTCTTTCAGACAGAGTTTTGAAAAATGCATCTACTGGTGTTAATGCCATTAAAAGAATTTAACAAGTTAATGCAATGAAATTTAATTATCTTGATTTGAGAGTGTCTCTAGTTGTTGCATTTACATGATGAAAGTGCTATAAGGCTCATTATCTCAAATAAACTCCTAATTTTCTACTCACAGTTGCTAAAAGTGTTGTTCCAGAATCAGCAGTACCAAAATGAACATTTCATTCACTTCCGCATGGTTACAAGCCTTCAAGCTTAAAAGCTGTAACCTTCATGCCATGACTGAAAAGAAATCATATTTTTGTAGGAGTACAAAATTGCCATTGCTACGAAGAGGCCACAGGCTTTGTACCCAGTTTGCAAGGTGTCAGGACTGAGGCAGATCAGGCTCTGCCAAAGCTTTACGCGAACTACCCGGAGGTTTGTTTTTTCTGGGTTTTGCTGCAATAGCAACTTTTCTTAAGACCCGGCGGCTATGCCTAATTTCTTTTGGTACTCTTTGTGTGGTGCAGATTTCGGTTTTGTATAGATAATAGTATCAAGTAGCTTAGTTATTCTGTGTACTATGAGATATTTATGACTGCAGCATAATGATTTCATGTAGAGGAAGACAGGCGTGGTATGACAGCAGAGGCGTTAAGAAGTGGGGACACAGGATCCTGTGTAGAAGCCTGCAGGCTTGGGATGACAACCCATGGGCACTGGTTGGCCCTGGACACTCTGTAGCACTGTTATATGCAAGCTTCTATGTTTCTACACTTTTTTTTTAGTGTTACACTTGCCCTTTCACTTCCCTTTGGGCGTCCTAATGTTGACGACTTCAGTTTGGTTGGAGGGAGCTGGAGGAGTGGGGTATGGCATTTTGTTTCATCAGCATCCTCAGTCCTTTGCCCTGAGGAGTATGATGTTGACGCTGAGGGTCTCTTTTTCTTTCTCTCCTTCCTTATCTTTCTATTCACCTGCTGCTGTTTTTTAGGTTTTCTAACATGCTTTCGCATGTTGTTCTTTTTTTCATTGACCTGCAGCTGCAAATTACATCCAGATTTATTAAATATGGTGTCTAACATACAACAGCTATTCGGTTGTTCTCTTCTACCCCTGAAAACAGTTCTGCCCAGTTCCAGGTCTGCGTTTCTCTAACTGACCGTCTGATCATATGTATGTTTCCTAACCACAAAAATCAAGATGAGATTCTTGAACTAGCTAACTGGAGAAAGAGTGGGTTATCCTCAACTCACAAAAAAAAATAAAAATAAAAATAATCAGTTGATTCGAGATTTTGTTTTGCAAGCCACGGGATGAAGAAATGTGACAATAAAAAAGAAACCTGATTCTATTCTGCATACAACTCCTTCAAAGCCAAAGACTGACTTTGAATAGATGAGAAACCAAATTTTCTGCTCTCAGATTCCATTGGTGAAATTTCCACCTGTGGATGTTGCATTGTAACAATTGTAGTCAATCACTTGCCAGTAGGAAATTGGTCTGAATACCTGACAAAACAAACTTACCATTTTCTAGCCACTCCTAATAGCTCAGGAGACGGCTCTGTGGTTTGCATCAATATTGCAGTTCATAAGTCTCTTTCAATAACATGTCTTTTCAAGATGAGGGGTACATACTTGTTTTTCCAAACTTGTTTTTCCATCACTCATGAATAGTCCTTCCCATGGGATCTGAACGATGGTAAGTATTAGTCAAGTGACTGTCATCTGGTTTATTTTGTCAGAAGGTAGACACGTGATTATCTCTGGTGACAGTAGCAAAGTTAAATTTAGTCGATGTTACATTTTTCAACTTCTGTAGGGGGTCTAAATAAAAACATGTCTTTTTTAAAAGGGAACTGGCTTCTTGCTTTTTCTCTGTACAGCTGCTTCTTAGTATGCTGAATTATTTCCTTTTAAAATTAATGTCATTAAACAAAAATTGCACATGTATGTTGCATAAATATCACAGAACATGAAGCGGGTTGCTGAACAAAAAAACAAGAAAAAGGAAAACAGGTGTCTGTCAATCAATAAACTAAATAGATTTAATGAAACTACTAACAGAGAATAATTTTTTTACCACAGTCTGAACTATATTTGATCTTTTTCTCCACTCTTAATAATCGTATCTTGTTATAACTGTACTAGAACAATGGCAGACAAAAACAGTCTTAAGGCCATATCAATTTAATTTGACATGTTAGACAGTAGCCAAATATCCTCATGCTGTTATCAAAATCATTAATATGCTATATGAACACACCACCAACAAAAATTCCTCATTTATTCTCCCTGCATATCAGCAGGATTAATGTCAAATACTCTGCAGCTTCCTGAATAAAAGGTTTCTTGGTTTTGATGTGACAAATGAGAAACAAATCTCAGCCTGATCTTTTTCATGAGCTGATTATTTTATATCATGATTCGTATTTTCTTGACAGGCTCAAGTTCCAGGTGGACCAGAGGTAATACCAGTCACCCATCCATGTTGGCAGAAAGGCAGCAGAAGACTACAAAACTGTACAAAATGCTAAATCTCAATATTCTGCTCCCATCCCTGTAAAATTTAGGTTTTCTTTGCTCTAACTTGCCCTGTAACTCTGAGTTACAATTGTGACCTGATTCCATTAAAATAAAACTGGGATGTCTGTTAAATGTTTTCCTGACACTCTTTAAGATATTTTTTTTTGTGGTGCAAAGGCCTGTGGAAATAAACGTTCTTGTTGTGGACTGTCAAGTACATGAATGTACATGAATCACACTGTGTGATACAGCATCTACATCTTAGAGAAGCAAACAGTAATTCTATTTCCTCTTCCTGTAGAGGATAAAATCAGGTCTTCCCTGTCTGGTCTTCAGAAATGTGCACAGGCACTATTCACATGGTTCTCTTCCTTCATTTGGGGGTTTATTAAAAAGCTACTTTCTTGAATTATGCCCACAGTCTCTAATTTTGCAGAACTGCCTAGATCTAACCATGGCATGAGCTAAAAATGAAATCTGGAAGAAAGAAATTGTTATACAAATTCAAATCATTAGCCCAGGATCAAAAACATCACTTATTGGTGTATAAGAACTTCTCTTACCCAGAACTATGTAGCACAGCCAGGAAAACCAAAGAAAACTGTCGTGCGTTAAACAAAAGACCAAATCCTTCACTCTTCCAGCCTTACAAACTGTACTCCACAAGAACATTTTTATGCAGAAAGAATCCACATCTAGAGTAAAGGAAATCAATTATTTATGCAGAGTTTTTTTCAGATCATTTTGCTGTTCTTCAGAGATTGGACTAGAATGGGAAAGAGGAATAATTTTAAGCTAAGGAGTCTTAAGGCTTCTCTGCTAGGAATTCCCAACTTTATTCATTTTCTCTTGCAAGCAATACAATTTTGCTTTGAAATAAATTCCCCTTTAGTGTCATCTTAATTCTTTGGGGAGCCTTTAAGGCAGTTCTAAGAGTCACATTCTGCATATTCAGTAGGAGGAAAAAAAAATTATCTAACTGTGAATTTACTAATGCTGAGAATAACACCTCTAAAATGGAAAAAAAAAAAAGCTTATCTACTAACTATTGCCAGAGACAAGGCTACAACTTTCAATTCAGCTAGGCTAGATAAAATGCTGCTTATGAGCTGGGTGCAACCCTTTGGAATAATCATAGCAGTTACAACAGAAGGAAGAGGACTGGAAGAGAGCTGGAAATTTCTTCCTTTCTAATTCACCCAGTAGCAAATCTTGTCCTACCATTCTGAGTTCCAAGTTGACACATGCTAGATTTTTGACGGCTAAATAGGGTCATCATACAGCCCCAAAGTTGACTTCGATATTAAGGAATCTAAAAAGCTACACCTAGTGATAATGAAGTTATCAGCATATGTGCAACTGATGTAGTGTTCAGGACCTTCAGTACAAATTTCCAAGACAAATCTTTCTAGGAAATCCCACAGAACATTTGACATGACCTGCCTTAACGCTTTGCTTAGGATTCCATCTGCCCAAAATCAGTGCAGCTACATTAAGCCCAGACCTTCTGAGTAATCTTAGCTGGTTTTTAATCAGACAACATCCTATGCTACAGACGGTGTACTGGATAGGCAACCCTGTGTGATTTTACATTGAAAGTCTATCCATTATACTGTGATTCTGGATTGTAATGTCTCCCCAGAGCAGCAGTACTGATAGATTTGTGCAGCCACCTGTGTTGTCTTTCCCACTTCACGAATCAAATTTTAACCAGCATCACAGAAGGAGAAAAAAAAAAACCAAACCACCAGTCCTTTTTCCTCACCTTCCTACTGGATTTAAATTGATCATTGGATCAAACTGCTGTGAAAAGCCTTGTTTTTCTTCTAATTGTTTTTTTTCCTGAAGTTATTTAGTGTTTCTGGAAATGCTTTACCTTTCCCAGCAATACACAGATTCTGGTTTTTAAACCACTAGTATGTAGTGGATGGACCTGATTCTTTCCTCCTTCACATCTCTGAATAAAACTTTCTGCAGTCATTCTGCTGCTAGTTTGACCAAGTGTGAAAGTTCATTCGAGAGCTAACTAGTTGTATCCTGAAGTTCTAGTTATATCTACTGTGTTCTGCATAGATTTAGAGATAATTTCCTAAAGAATGAAGTAGCACAGAAGGACTGGTAGGATGAGGACTTCAATGGCATTCATGGTAGCCTCTTCCATATGAGGTTACTTGATTTATCAAACAAACTAATTTAAATAGATTGTACTTTGAAGTATTATTTTCATTATATCGTTTCTATTGTGTGATATGCCATTTTCTATCCTCAAATATATTGGCTTGTCAATTAAATAATAGTCTACTTAAATTAGTAATTTGAAACAGATCAGTTACATTTGCTAAATACAAGAGTCTCTATGACAACTAATTGGATTGTATATGAAATTTATTGACTTGTAATTAGAATATATCGGTTTGTGCGTAGCAAACTGTTTACACTACATGTGCCGTCTGCCGTGATCAGTAATCATCACATTTAAAACAGATGGGATTGTATATAGAGCATATTGGGTTTTGTGTACATTATAATACATTGTAGCAGTTTACATGCTCAAATATATATATGAAGTTACAGAACTCTATTAAATAAATGTTCTTTTTTATATTCTCCAGCAACAGATCCCATATACTTCAAGAAATAGTCAAGCTATTAGAAATGTTTATTTATGATTCTATTTATTCTATTCTCATATTGTGTCCAAATGAAGGAACTGCATCCTACTAGCTGTTAATGAAATGAAGATTCTCATTAGACTGTATGAATTTAACATGAGCATATTTTGCCTTTGACATGTATATTTACTTGTATTAGTATATCCAAGACAATCTGATGATTGATAGTCACCTGGAAAAGTTGTGAAGGTGTAAGCAATTAGTCAGTATGCAATACAGTGGAGAATCAAGGTTACTTCCTTCAAAACAGATTTTCAGTTTTCTCTTGCCACAGTAAATGAAAACCGTGAAATAAAGGCAGGCTTACGTGTGGGACTGCAAAAGGCCATTGTCCATGGAGGTCCAGCTACTCCAAAAATCACACACACTGCCAGCCTGCTCAAGGCCCTAAACCAGAGGAAGGGAATGACACTAGTAAAAGAGTCAAAAGTTAGAAACCTAGCTTCAGGGAGACATGCAGAGGAGCCATTTATGGGTAATTTGAGCACTGCATGACATAACCGACTTTACACTTAAATATGAACTAGCTTGAAAAAGAAAGGAATTACATCACTTTGGATGAATACTGTATAGTGTCATATTTTTATCAAGACTGTAAAAACATATGCAGTTTTATAATAAAACATGAGAAAAAACAAAGCTGAGATTGTCTAGGAACAAAGTAAGCATGTTTTTAATTTTTTTTTTCTCTATGTTTAGAGCCAGCACAGTAAGCTTTGGACCATTTCCACTCCCAAACCTGTTAAAAAATCCTTTGAATAAAGTGGTCCTCAGTATTGACATGTCAATTATTAGAAGTATATTAATCATTACATAGTATGTACAGGTTCGTGATTATTGAAAAAAATGACTTTTTATTTTATGCTATTCTGTATATACTGACATATATAAGGTTCAGTTGATTACTTCTGAAAAGCTAGACATTTATTTGAGTACAAGGATTATATGTGGCTGATTTCAATTAAATACTGAGAGCCCTCAAATTTTATGGGAAGCACTTGGTGCCCTGTTAAAATAAAACAAATTGATTGAGCCTATATATATGTACTGTAACAAGCTCTTAATGAGGAGGTGCCTGCTCATCAGTGGTGCTTGGCAGTATGTGCTTTATGGTTTTCTCTGGTCTTTATGGACTTCTCTGTCTCCCCTCTGGTCTTTAGTCTGATGATCTGCTATTCAATACCAAAAACCTTGTGAACACCTTCATGACTTCTCCTTGGATGGGAAAACGTCTTTTCTTGGTCTCTTATTGCCACTATTCTCAGAACCCTGCAAAACCTTCAGAAGTAATTCAAATCTTGACATCCAAAGAATGGCTTTCCCAGAAAGCTAAGGCCTAAACTAAGTTCTACCCCACTTACATGTTTTTACATAAAGGTTTTCTGAGTCAGATCCATCGTATCTAATACCTTCTCAAATCCAAGTAAGTCATGAACTGATTGCATTTATTTTTTATGTAACATTCATTATTGACTAGAATGCTTATGCACTACACAACATACCTATTAAAAGGGTCAATACATTTTCATTATGTTAAATGATTTATATTGATAGATTTGTCACTTTGAGCAAGAATATTTTGCAATAAAATTGCAATGGTCACAAATGTACAAACAACTAGCTGCTACTTCATTTCTCCAACAGCACACACTGTATCATTAAAGTTGTCACCTACTTTACACTGAAGTTAATGGGAACATTCCAATTTTATCATAAATAACATGGGGATCATATCTTAGAAAGATATTTCCACCAGTATTTATTACACAGAACTGCTTTTTTAGTGTTTTACTTTCCATAAAATTAGGCAAAAAGTTTGAAAAAAGTGAAAAAAGTCCTCAGTGATTTTGGCAAACTATCTAGAGAGTTTTATGGAAGGGGAAGAGTCATGAAAAACTAAACCTTAGCTTTCAGTATCTTAAGATGTTAGAAAGACCAAATACTATTACAGGAAGAAGACTTCATGTTTCACCAACTACATTGGGAATCTCACAGTAAACATTTTCCTCGGCTCTTTATAAACTGTCCAGAAGTATCCATGATTATTCTGTTCAGTAGCAATAAGCAATGAAGCTGCAAGCTGTTACTTTGACACAAATATGTTTACCACCTGCTCCGGGTGAGCAACGTTATGATCAGCACATAAAGATATGCCACAGGTCTATATGGAAAAGGGGGCTAAAACTGGACGGATTTGCAGACTTGGATACCCAGCACCTCTGGCTGATTGATTTGGATTGGTTTTTTCACTGCTTTTCTGAACACTATGAATTTGACCCAAAGATCTTAGAGGTTTCTGATGACTTTGGAGAACATCCAAATTCACACAAATTTCCTGTAGAAGATAGCATGTTAAAGAACTTTCTGAAGGCAACAGAGTTTTGAACCATACAAATGCATTTCCACAATTCAAAGGGCCATTGAATTTAGGAACAGAAAATTGTAAGGGACCACAGACCAGCAGAGCTTCTAAAGCCGATTGTCTTTATAAGAACTCAAGCAAGTTGTAGCAGGATGCACGATGGAGGATTTGATTTGAATTTGTTTACTAAGAACAACTATTTCTATAGACCTTTTTTTCACCAACATTAAATATCTTTTCATTTAATAAATTAAAATAACTTAATTTAATTTAGGTCATCAATCTGGTAGTTTAAAATGTAGCACTTTTTTCCACAGTGCATGAACATACTTTAAAATAGGTTTATGAAGAGAACGGTGGCTAGCTGTGCTGAAAAACAGATGTACGTAACACTCTAGATCTGGCAGAAAAGTAGAAAGCTTTCATCTCACCTAAAATGCTTTGAAGAGTTAAGAAGAACATTTTAAAAACCATTCTCAGCATAATTTTGTCTCATTTTTCACTCACATCCTATTTAAGGGGAATTACATCCATGTTTCCAGAGGCAAAAAGGGGGCAGACATTCATGTAAATCCTCCACTTTCTCCCTGGGAGAGCAGAGGGGAGATGACAAGTCTTCAAAGGACATTTTTTGTTTGTGCATATCTGTTTGCAGAGTCCTGGAGCTTTGGAGAGTGGATGATTCCAGGTCAGTAGAAAGCATCTGGTTGATACCACAGAGATACTTAGTATGTAACTAGGTAAATTGAGCTCAAATGCTTCAGCTGGAGCCATTCATTGACAAGTCTACTTGTGAAAATCAAGGGCAATGAGAAGCAAACAGGGGATGTCCTGCAGCAGTAGGTCATTCTTTAGGCTATAGACATGACAGTTCTCAAGAAAACAGGAAAATGAAGCAGTGGAGTACCTATTCTCCTAAGCAGAAACTTCAAGAGATTGAAATTAAACAGAACAGAGATGGAAAGGATCAGCTAGTTCATCCTGCTGACAATTCCGTAATGTTCCTGTGAGGATTAGCATATTGTTCAGCATGGTGTTAAATATTCCCTGCTAGGAGCTGCCTTTTTTTTTTTTTTTTTTTCTCCTCCTTCAGAGACCATTTAAACTAGAACAGGTCTTAGTATCAGGAAATAGTCTTGTCTGTAGCCTAAATATTCATATTTCTTAATTTCATCCTATTATGTTTGCTTAGACCATGACACATACTGCTCTGTCAAATAATGTCTATCTTGGTTAACTCCTTCAGATGCCGAATACCGCTCTAGTGTCTACCACAGATTGCTTAGTCAGAAATCAGTCCTGTTAAGAGTTCTTTTCACGCTTAACCTCTTGTTCCAAGACTGAATTATTCTGCTGCCATTGCCATCTATTATCATCATATCAAATACTCACATATTCTAAATGGAATAGAAAATCTGAAATTTATCATTTAAAAAGCAACAGTGGGAGAACAAACTCCAGTGTGAGTTATTTTACGTCAACTGTCATTTGCTTTAAAAGTTCTCATCAGTCTGCCACAATAAAGCATGAAATAGAAGACATACGTTCCTCTGAAAACATTCCCAAAGGTTCAAACTTAAAGATTCCTACTGTGCCAAATATCAGGCAGTCTGCCAATAAGCTCAATTAGAATTTTTGACTAAATTAAGTAGCGCACAATCAAAGCATATGAATGAAAAAAAGCACCCTCCAAAAGAATAGCTTTCCTGTGGGTGTAACAAAACCTTTTCTTCACTGCTCGAAATAAGTCTCAAATTATAGTGATGTTATTTGACTTTCGGAATGCACAGATGTGTTAAGTATTTCATTGGGAATACAGTGTGGTTAGTTGGACAAGCATAAAGCATACATAATTAATTTCACTCTTGCAGTGCCTCTGCTCTTTAACATGGTATTTGTTACTGTAGCAAAAGAAGCTTACTAGGCACCATGTTTAGCTGACAACATTGAAGGGAATTGTTAAAAAAAGAAAAATCTGTTTTCATTCCACTCTCAAATTTGCACCTAGTTTCAGACCGTATGTCTGCATTTAGTGTTTTAAAGCAGGCACAAGAAGAATGGCAGGTTCCTGCAGAGGAATATGTCACTGGTGATAAACAGACCCAAAGTCAGTAGAGCAGATAATGCATTGCAGGTCAGAAACTACGCCCCTGACAATACTGCACGTGCAGGTAATACACCAAATGTCACATCTGAAGGGGGTAATGCTTTTTCTACTGCTACATCCTCAACAAACTGTAGTACATAGCTGAGTTACTTTCTGACACGGAAGCACAAAGGAGTTTTAGGAGGCAGAAAATATAATCAGAGGCTGAACAAGATAGACCCCCAAAACAAAAAAATTTAGCAAAATTAACAGCTCAACTCTCATCAGCAATACAAGCCAAAGAGTAAATCATCTTAGATTGTAATCGTAACCTATAAAAAAAGTAATTGTTCTTTATAGCTCTGTATTAAAAGATTAAGCCCTCTAGACAGAAAGGCATCAGACCTTAATAAGGTTAAAAATTGCTTGTTTGTTTCTAGTCTTGACACATTTTATCCTTTATGTGCAGGATTATTAACAGCACATTTCCCTCTAACGGATGCAGTTGAATTCATCTCTGTTGTTTACAATTCTTAGTTACATACATCTTGACTTAAATCTTTACAGCACTGTGTCCTGGTTTCAGCTGGGATAGAGTTAATTGTCTTCCTAGTAGCTGGTGCAGTGCTATGTTTTGAGTTCAGTATGAGAAGAATGTTGATAACACACTGACGTTTTCAGTTGTTGCTAAGTAGTGTTTAGACTAAGTCCAGGATTTTTCAGCTTCTCACGCCCAGCCAGCGAGAAGGCTGGAGGGGAAAAAGAAGTTGGCACAGGACACAGCTGACCCAAACTGGCCAACGGGGGTATTCCATACCGTGTGACGTCATGGCCAGTATATAAACTGGGGGGAGTGGGGCTGGCAGGGATTACTGCCCAGGAACTAACTGGGTGTCAGTCAGCGGGTGGGGAGCAATTGCATTGTGCATCACTTGTATAGTCCAATCACTTTTATTATTATCATTACCATTCTTAGTTTCTTCCTTTCTGTTCTATTAAGCAGTTCTTATCTCAACCCACGAGTTTGACCTTTTTTTTCTGATTCTCTCCCCCATCCCACTGGTTGAGGGGGGAGTGAGTGAGCAGCTGGGTGGTAATTGGTTGCTGGCTGGGGTTAAATCACAACACACTGACATCAACTCATTCATTCTTACCGTACATAGATAGATGAGCTGGAAATGCAAGAAGGAGACAGTACTGGAAAACCTGCCTAAAATCATACTGGCATTGCTACTAGCATGCAGCATTCCTGCATTTCACTCACATGCTTATTCTCCCAGCCCATGCTTCCTCTTCCTCACCATCTTCTTGGAGTATTAAGGAAGATCCAGACTGTAATATTAATTCACGGTCTTTAATAAAAAAACTGCAAAAACCACTGATGGGCAGACTACCTAATTAAGTTTCTCACCCGGACCAAGCTTTCCCACATCTTGGGTGAACATATCAGAGGTCAACACCTGAACACGCAAGCATGCACACATACATGAAGCTAATGCAGCAGACTCTAACCCAGAACAGGGTGGGGTGGAAAGAAGCACTGCCAATTAAACAGACCCCCTAAAGTCTCAGGGCAGCCTAAGGAATGAATTTTCAAGGGTTTTCTTTTGTTGTACACACTATGCAGCTTCCAGATTAGCTTCACGTAAAACTGCTAAATTCAGCAGACCATTTTCAAACAGGAGTATGTTAAAATGTAGAAATATTTTCAGTACCGGAGGATGGCAGGTCTGTTTTCTATAATGAGTCACTTCTTGACGATCTGAGAGTTTTTCTTTCAGGTCTGGAGCCAAGGAAAAACCTGGAATATTTTTGAATCATCACTTGTCTTAGCCAGCATGTAATTCTACTAGTGGCTAACTGGCCCAGACTCGTGCTCAGAGTTTTAAAGATCAGAAAATCTGCCTAACAGAGCAACATGACAAATGGTCTACTGGAGCACAATAGAGCATGGTTAGCATTTCTCTTTCCTATCCCATAATCAAACAAGTACGAATTCTTGGTTTCTCACCCAAGAACAGTAACAATTTAAGTAGATTTTGCTAAAAAGTCATGCTGTCTTCCATGGACAGTTTAAGGGCTGATAGGGATGAGTCAGATTATACAAGGACCAAGCAATCCACTGTTTTTGGTGGTTCCATTTTTCAAAGTGATCTTTGCAGCATGGTCTAATCAGGTATACGGCGATTCCCAGGATTTGTGAGGATAGTACCAGGAGCTACAAAATGAATAATGATGGACCAACATGATGAAACTTGGCAGCAAACCCTTGACTTTGGTTCTTTCTATAGTATGTAACGTCATACCCAATTCTGCAGCCTTATGGCCAATTCTGTGACACCTTCTTGCCCTAGATTTTTAATTTGCAGAATACATAGGAAGGAAATGTCTTCCAAAAGGGAGAGGCACCACATAAACTGCCTGGAACTACTACAATTCTGTGGTTTTTTTAATCTCTTGAGTAGACGTTCACAGCAGGGATTCACGCTGCACTGCTGTATCTCCCAGTCTAGCTGGATGCCAGAGGTAAGGGACCCATCTTTGGGATAGTGAGTAAACTGAAAATTTGTTGAAAGAAATAACATGCTTCATCTTTTCAAACTAAGTGAAAGACAATGTTTTACTGAAACCATATTCATGGGCTAATAATATTCAGGGACTTCAGATTTGTCTTTGGTGAGGAAATGATGAAGAACATAGATACTGCACCATAGATACAAAACCTTAACACGTACTGGAGGAAGAAACAAACTACGTTTCTTACTACATAGATGTACTCACTGTGGAAAATGAGGATCTATGTTGTGGTGGGTTGACCCTGGATGGACACCATGTACCACCCAAAGCTGCTTTTTCACTCCCCCCTCAGCTGGACAGGGGAGAGCAAATATAACAAAAGGCTCATGGGTCAAGATAAGGACAGGGAGAGATCACTCACCAATTACCGTCACGGGCAAAACAGACTCGACTTGGGGGAAAAAATTAATTTAAGTATTGCCAATCAAATCAGAACAGCATAATGAGGAATAAACCCAAATCTTAAAAACCACCTTCGCCCTACTCCTCCCTTATTCTTGGGCACAACTTTACTCCTGATTTTCTCCACCTCCTCCCTGCCAGCGGTGCAGGGGAACGGGGAATGGGGTTTGGGGTCAGTTCATCACACCTTGTGTCTGCCGCTCCTTCCTCCTCAGGGAGAGGACTCCTCACTCTTCCAGTGTTCCAGCGTGGGGTCTCTCCCACGGGAGACAGTCCTCCATGAAGTTCTCCAACGTGGGTCCTTCCCACAGGCTGCAGTTCTTCATGAACTTCTCCAGCGTGGGTCCTTTCCCCGGGCTGCAGTCCTTCAGGCACAGCCTGCTCCAGAGTGGGTCCCCCCGCAGGGTCACAAGTCCTGCCAGAAAACCTGCTCCAGCGTGGGCTCCTCTCTCCACGGGGCCACAGGTCCTGCCAGGAGCCTGCTCTGGCGCGGGCTTCCCACGGGGTCACAGCCTCCTTCAGGCATCCCCCTGCTTCAGCGTGGGGTCGTCCCTGGGCTGGAGGTGGAGATCTGCTCCCCCGTGGAGCTCCCTGGGCTGCAGGGGGACAGCCTGCCTCACCGTGGGCTTCCCAACAGGCTGCGGGGGAATCTCTGCTCTGGTGCCTGGATCATCTCCTCCCCTCCTTCTGCACTGACCTGGGGGTCTGCAGGGCTGTTTCTCTCACTGTTGTGGTTTAACCCCAGCCACCAACTAAGCACCACACAGCCACTCACTCACTCCCCACCCCACCCAGTGGGATGGGGAAGAAAATCAGGAAAAGAAGTAAAACTCGTGGGTTGAGATAAGGACAGTTTAATAGAACAGAAAAGAAGAAACTAATAATGATAACAATAACACTAATAAAATGACAACAGTAATGATAAAAGGATTGGAACGTACAAATAATGTGCAGTGCAATTGCTCACCACCCACCCATCAATACCCAGTTAGTCCCTGAGTGGTGGTTCACCCTGCCCCCACTCCCCCTAGTCCCTATTCTAGATGTGACGTCCCATGGTACGGAATACCCCCTTGGCCAGTTTGGGTCAGCTGTCCTGGCTGTGTCCTGTGCCAACTTCTTGTGCCCCTCCAGCCTTCTCACTGGCTGGGCATGAGAAGCTGAAAAATCCTGGACTTAGTCTAAACCCTACTGAGCAACAACTGAAAACGTCAGTGTGTTATCAACATTCTTCGCATACTGAACCCAAAACATAGCACTGCACCAGCTACTAGAAAGTCAATTAACTCTATCCCAGCTGAAACCAGGACACTCACACATTCTCACTCCTCTTTTTGGCTGCAGGGGTTTTTTTCTCCTTCTTAAATCTCTTCTCCCAGAGGCACTACCACTGTTGCTGATGGACTTGGCCTTGGCCAGTGGCGGGTCCATCTCGGAGCTGGCTGCCACTGGCTCTGTCAGACACGGGGGAAGCTTCTAGCAGCTTCTCACAGAACCTGCCCCTGTAGCCCCCCCGGCTCCCAAAACCTTGCCACACAAAGCCAATCCATATGTGAATAAGCAACTTACATTTACCCACAAGACCATAATGAGGAGGTAAATTTGATCTGGTATATGATAGGACAGAGTCATATAGCCAGGTGGTCATTAGTGGAGAGCTGTTGTTTATGCATTCCACTTTAATTACATTAATATTTATTAAGAAATCTGCTACAGTTTAATGTCATCAGTTACCATTAAGAAGTTCTTCCACATGGGCAGGACAACTTCTTGCAACATGCTGTTTGTGCTACCACTTTTTACCTTGCAGCGTTCATGCATCTTCCACTGCTGAAAAAGAAATCCTCATGTGCCTGTGCAACTACTTATTTTAAGAAAACTTGCAAAGCCTGGCATGTCAAATTCAAATATAAAATACGTGATATGACAACACCAGATCAAAGTAGCAAACTGTATATGTGACAGCTGTCTGTAATAATAGTCTTGTCAAGTGCTGAAATGATGGTTAAATGTTGATGCAGGGACCAGGTAAGGAATCATGCTTCCTGACAGACAATGACTTTAAATATTTCACCTTGTAAGTCCAATTCTGCCTTAATTTACACCGGTTCAGCTAATGTCAACCTTTGATAAAAGATCTGAAATCTTATTTTTCTTGCTTTTAAATGATATATATAACCTATAGTAATAGTGTAAAGTTTTTCAAAGGAGAAAGGAAAATTTCTGTACACAGAGCATGTCCATACTACAGTCTCGGAGTAGCCAAGAATCCAAACAGAACTGGCTCATTATGATCCTCCTAATGCCATAATTATGCAGCTGCTCCTGACAGAGTAACTCAAAACAGGTAGTTGGATTTCTCCATACTATTTAGCAGCTATTGCAGTGGACTGATATCCACTGATCCCTAAATCAAACAATCTTGAATCCTAATCTATTTCATAGTTTCCAATAGAATATTTTCAGGGTGGGCATTAGCATTTTCTGTGTGTCTGCCAAAGCATTAGAATTACAAAAATATGCTGTCAGGCAACACAAACGATCGGTTGATTTCATATGAAATAATGTACAGGAGCCCAACTCCGTACGGAGCTTGCTGTCCCTTTGTACTTTGATAGGTATCTGCTTCTGCCTACTTGGTGACCAGCTTTTCTCTAAACGTCTCGCGGAGTCTAAAGGATCCCATTAGAAGAGTAAGAATTGCAAACCAGGTGACAAAACTAAACCCATGTCATCTTAAAGGAAAATCTGTGTCCCTTTCAAAGGAAAATTGATCTCTTAGTTTAACACCACTGCAGTTCACAAGCTTGGAAGCTGAAAACCACTTGCCACTCTGACAAAGCTGTCTCACATTGTGATGTGATGCTATTTAAAAATAGAAACTCCTTCATTAAAATTATTAATGTACTGGAAAAAAAGCAAACACAGAATACCAATAATCACTGCCCTGACTAATCACTTCTACCTCAGTTTCAGGTGAACTAAGATGATACTGTCTCCTACACAGCTTCCAGAACAACCTTGCACCTTTCCCTGTCCTACAGTTCCTTTCCAGGCATCAGGAAATTATTTAGACAGAGAAAGCGTCCAGCTGTCTGAACAGTTTGTAGCCTGATATGAAGCGTGTGAAATGCTTTTCTTTGTTCACATACAGACTAGGTGATTGCTTTGATAGCAACAGTTCATACTGCTACAAAGAAAAACTTAAGAGGATGAGAAAGATTTGAAACATTCCTGAGTGAAATCTGAAGGGCTTTAGCAGGATAATGACTTCTTTTTCTCACTGAGGGGAGCCTGGTAAGGAAATCTTGCAGGAAGAGATTTGTCATGTATCAGGAAAGGGAATGAAACAGTCAGCTTTTTCCTCTGGAAAAACTTAAAACCTTTTCTGTCTAGAAACCCTGATGATAATTTCCCACCAATACATTGATATGTATTTATTCTTTTTTCTGCCCAGCTCAAGATGCAAAGTCCCTTCACTGAAACAGCCCAGGACCCTGTGTTTGGACCTTCTGTGCTGGAACTGCAGCCATCCAGGTTTCCCTTGTGCTGACCAGCACTGTCATTTTTAACTCTTTGACATGCTGCTTGAGTGCAACCTGTGTTTCCCCGCCTCAGAAATAGGCTGTCACCATTGCATTGCCCTGAGCTGTGTGAATGCAGCTGACCTTTCCCAGGTTCCTTACTGGCATTAGTTCACTACTTCCCAGAGCCCTAGATTTTCGGGCAGTCCTGGTTCTAGTCTGTCTCTGAACAGAAACAGTGGGCTGATGCACATTTTCCACAGACTTTGCAGATGGGCTTGGAAAAACAAATAGTCTTTGCTAAAAAATTATAACAAACATATCAAGATGAAAAATTTCTCATCTTATTTCTTCACCTTGCTGTGCCATGTGGAAACATTCCTGGTGTTGAGGTTGATGAGTTAGAGGTTAATGAGTTAGGGGATAAAGATCCTCCTTTTTTTTTTTTTTTTTGTTTTTTTTTTTTTAAGTTTCATGTTCTGTTTCTGGTTTCCTCCACTTTTCTCTAAATATGTGGAAGGACTATCCTTTTATAAAAGCAATATCATAGTGCTATGAGGGACTGGTAAGATTCATCAGGTGTCCAAAATCAGATGTCCAGAAGGTGTGTTGTTTTGCACGGTTATTAGCCTCTTAGATGCTACTCGTAAAAGGACAGCAGTGTGCTAAATGCAAGATGTTCTCCTAAGATTTCCTAAGCATTTTGAACTAGTGCAAAGGTGTGCCTAAGAAAAATACAGACCTATTTTACCCTAAGATATGATCTCAAAATGTTTTTCTTCATTTTTTACTAGCATTTTTAAGTGGAAAATTAACAAGAAGCCATGACCTTATAATTTTTAATTTATGGTTCCTGATGCAGTTTAATCTGTTAGTGTAAACAAAAATAATAGGTAGATGCATATTGGTCATGCAAGTCATTGGCATGATTGTAATCATCAGCAGACCAAATTTCATCTGAATTTGTCTTTCTCTTACATCTGCAGAATGGTTTTACTTTCACTGCAATATACTTAGCACACAGACTAAAATGAGTAAAAGACTAAAGCCAAGGAGAGACATTAACAGGCTACATAACGATTTTATGTTTACAAAATATGAGACACTAACATGAAACCAGTTTCATCAGTTTGGTAAAGAGTATAACTTTCATGGTTATTATCTTGCACATATGTATTTGCTTGCTCTCTTCTGTCTGTTGAGTTACATGTGATTCAGCTGCAAGCAAACTGCTCTGTAAAAGCAGAATAAAGCTGGATTTGAAGAGAAAGTTGCCACTGTCTAGATTATTTACTTATTGAACTGTTTGCTAAGGATGAAGTTGTGTCAGTGCACTGTTAACGTTAGTACACCCTCAAAGCTACAGAGGAAACAAGGCAGTCATCTGAAAGTTCGGAAAGTAGGGTAAGAATGAACCAGGCAACTCCAGTTTGGTCGTAAGTCTCGGATAAAGACTTTCACTCGCCTGTACAAAACTTTTTCTGCTAGCCTTCCTTTTCTCAGGAGTAGAGATATCCCAGAGGATGTATTTAGATGGGTCACCGCTCAGTATGCAGTCTGGCAGACTCTTATTTGTTCCACTTGGCCTTGCAGCACCATCATGTGGTTACTGTTGAGGAAATAAGATAGCCTATCACCAAATACCACCTGCCTGCCATAAGTACAGGTGGAATTTGTAAGCAGTTTAGTATTAGATGGAGCAAAGCCTACATAGAGGAGAGACGGGAATAACAAGTACTCGGAATGAGGAACACTGTGTGCTTTCTCAAGGTCATTTGGTTTCTTCTCCCTCATTATTAAGTTTAATAATTTATACCATTTGAGCTATTTCTGCATCCTTTGTGTATCTCTCACTTAAAGGATGAGATTTAGGTCTTTGTTTAGGCTTTCTGAACACAAACCCATGGCTGATCTTCACTCCTTCTATATTCCACCTGACTTTAATGCATTAGAACTTTTCTGCTCAATATTCTGACCATGGAAAGAAGTGTAACAGCTTGAATTCATGCACCCTTCTTCCTGTTTGTTTTTTGTTTTGGTTTGGGTTTGGTTTTTTGGGGGGGGTTGGGGGGTGAAGATCATCTACTGGGGAGAAAAGATGGGGTTTATACATGTTCATTCTCTGAAAAGTCTTTAGATGAATGATTAAAATAAAGAACACTGAAAAGTGTATTGTCACTATATGACTTAAAATATGTAGATACGCTAACTCATGGATTCAGAAAGCCCTTAGAAGTGTTAAATCTAATAGGAAAAAAAAAAGGAAAAAAGACCATGATATTCTAGCTATCAGATTTGTTGCATTTACTAAACTATAACCTCAATTCTGACAATGGACAATAAACCTGAATTTATTGAACATGAAGAATGGGATTCTGGCCTTGAACTTACACTTTCTTCTGTGCTATTGTTTACTCCACGTGGCCTAAATAAGGGAAAAATTTTTCATTTCTAACAATTTGAATCTAGCAGAGGGAGAGAGCAGTATACCTGTACCAGAAGAATCCTTTGGGCCTATCACATGGCAATTTCTGACCACGTTGAAGTGATGTAACTCTGACCAGTTCAATACTTACAAGACATCATATGTACAGTTGTCTTGTATAGGAGGTGGCAGGGGAAAGCAACTTAGTTTTATGCCAAAGCACACTACTTTGCTAGAAGAAGTAATGAGAAAAAGACAGTGTCAGAATCTGCATATAAAGCCCTGAAGTATGAAATCTGTTAAGCTTTCTAAGAGGGTTTTCATCTAGAAGTACAGATCTCAGCAATCCAGCCAATTTTATTATATGTGCAGATACAATGAAACTACGGTCTTGTCAATGTAGTCATAATAAAAATTCAGTGGTTAACTTCTGCAGATAATCGTAACATACATTCTTTAGGTCACAGATGTCGCAGTGTGGAATTTTAGAGTATATTACCCAAAGTGGCAGTGGCCTATTTTAACTAATAAGCAAGTCTTTTCTTCCTCCTACGTTAAGAAATTTGCTGAAGACATGGTCCAGAATGCATTTCCTCACCCTGTTTCCTTCCAGCTTCTAGGTGCTAAATGGGCTTTCTTTTCTATTCATCTTCCCAAGCTAATATAAAAACTTCTATGTGTAGGCTAACAGTTAAATCAAAATCGGGGGACTGGCAGAACAGGGTGAAAGACATTCAATACAATTATTATACTTTCTCACTCTTAAAAAGTCTTGCTCATCTTTCTCTACGTTTTTCTTGCATAAAATAAAACTGAATATCCACTTTCCTGCAGAAATAAAATTCTATTTGCAGCAGAGGGCATTTGTCACCAGCTGCAAAATTCATAGGCTAGAATTTGTTAAATCTGATAATACAGTAAAATAAAGGAACAGTGAAGTACATTGCTATAGCAGGGTGGTCAACAAATCCTTTGAGAGGAAGGTAATGCAACATTATCATTCTTTGTGCTTCTCAAAGCCTGGCTACATTACTTTTGTTATTCCTGGGATAGTTAAATCTTTTTAGGCATACAGCTTGTCATGCCACACAGACTCTGAAGCTGGCTCCTAAATTGTTTTGGTGTTATACAGACCTTAGAGTTCAGTGAAGCTCTTAAACTAGATGGGATTATTGGCACCATCATTGTGCTATGAAAGAAATATTTTTTTCCGGTAATGCTTAAATGCTTGTCCTTTTCCATACTATTTACCCAGCTACTATTCACTAACAACAATTTATACCATGTCTTCATTTATGCCCATTGCATAGCTAATTGGTTCCAAAAAGCACCCCTACATCACCATTTTCCACCAGTCTCTGCCCGCCCCCCCCCCCCCCCCCCGAAATGTTTTACCCAGAGCATTATCACATTGAACTTTGAGGATTTACTGCAGCTCCAGGATATATTCAAGATATTACATCTACGTTCTCTGTTAAGAGGTATTACAATATGCCTGGATTACCCACAGTCTGATTTGGGAGTAGATTATTCTGTGATAAATTCAGAGGACTACTCAGTATTCAGCATTACTCCATGAGGAAAATCACTTAAGTTTTCACGCAGAATTTTATCTGATTAGGGAACATCGACATTAACATTCTCAACTTGTCAAGAATTCTGTTATAACAGCTGGTCTGTGGGAGCCTGTATAGTTCAGCTAGCAGTGCCTTAAGTGTAAAGGATATGAATATTACTTAGTAGGAAGGAGATAACAGGTCTCTACCCCTGTGAGTCTCAGTACTTGTTCCTTATCTAAAGAAGATAGACTGAAAGATTGAGTTGAGCAAAAGTCATAGCAGTGCAGGTGGTACAAAAGACTATTGCAAAGAGGAAGGTCATGCTTTCCACGTTCACAAGACTACAATAAACAGCAGTGGATCACTTAATATTGCAGCAAGACAGACTCAAGTCAGACGTTACAAAAAGCTTTGTAATAATTGAAACAGGTAAATTTTGGAACACACTGCCCAGACAGACAGCTGATAACGGCTTATAGAAAAGGAATGATCCTAGTGACTTTTTGAGCTCCTTCAGACAAATTTCTCGATCATTATGTTACTTTTCCTGTATTTTGGCATTTAATGCCAAAATGCTCAAGTAGCAGAGTATTGGAAAATAATTTATTTCAAGTCTTCAGATATCCTTTTCTTTTTTTTTTACTTCTTTCACATTTGTCTCCAGACAAAGAATTCAACCATTTTAAATAGATAAGCAAGGGACCTGACTTTAGTTATGTTTTATGGCTTTGAATTCCACAGATAGTCTTCAGCATAGTCACTGGAATAACACTGCTAAACACTTCAGTGATTTTGACAGCTTCCCAGCTATCACTTGCTGTTGCTTTCACAACTGAAAATCAAAGTTGTTATCCATAAAATATGAATGATAAACACAAATTGTAGCCTTCCACAACTTCTCAGGCTTTCATGGCTTTCTTAAACAACACATGGCACAGCGTACCAATGAGGTGATCAAATTGCTACTTGTCTTCATTGCTACTTTACCATTTATACTTGGACTGCAGCAACAAGCCACTGCTGAGCAACACAGGGCTGCCGTCCCAGGGTGAAGAGGCAAGAAGCAGACTGAGAAATCATTACAACCAAATAGGCAAACACTTCTCTTCAGTTATTTTCATTCTCTTTCTTTTGCAGAGTAGGAGCTGGTCATACTCCTTGCAGGATTTGGCCTGAAAACTGAGTAGAACTCAGAATACATGGCGGAACTAATGCAGAAGACCGATGTAATATTTCATGACATTCAAGTGAAAATTAACCTCACAGGAATGATTCCATATCTTGCCATACTTCATTTAAAGATAAGGTTGAAATATTGATTTCCAAATTTTAATTGGAAGAAAAATAGCCACATTTATTTTAATAGGCACCACGCATATGAATTATAAAACAATCTCTGGCTTAATGCAAGACCTTTAAAAGGCAGAAAATTGGAATATAAGATACATCTAAGACCTTTCCTAAAATTTCTAACAACTTACCAGTATTTTTTAGTTTCAAATTCAGACCATTTCTCATTTTACTTCTGGTAGTACACAGAATATTTCCCTTTTTTTAACCATGTTAATGACATTTTGGTCCTGTAGAGTTTTAATTAAAAGACATCAGTAGCTTTCTTGAGTAGGAGAGCTGGGAAGGGGGTGGTGTGGCAGAAATCAAGTTTTTTAGTAAAAAAACCCTACAAAAATACAGAATGTTGACTTAGAATAAAATGCTTTGCCCTCCCCCATAATATATATATATAAAAAATACAGACTTGCAGATGGATTTTGTACCCATTAAGATTTCTGCAAGTACTTACACAGGTTTATGTGTATATATTTAACTACAGGGCTGTAGTTACACAGGTTTATGTGAAAAAAGAATTGCAGATACCATTACTTCTACCGGTGAGAGAAAGCATTTTAAATTCATACTATGTACCACTAAACTACTCCAAGATATTGCTGTGAAGTAAAGGTGTAACATGAGGCAGTATCCTGAAGGATGGAGAAAGTGGTTGCCTGACTGATGATCTTCTGTTAATTTCCTGAGAGGGGAAAGGTTTATTAGTTATTTTGATGCTGCTGGAAATTTGTACTCAGATTTTGTGTGTCACTGTGAGGGCTGGCTGAGCTGATAGTTTTAAGTGCTGTTTCAGGGCACTGCTGCATAAGCTAGATGTTACATTCAATCATGTTTTGGCCACTGCTAACAAGAAAAATCAACAGAAATTCCAATATATGATTAAAGAATGTCTACCCAGGAAAATGTATCGGTATACTCCAACCAATATAATTATACTACTCTATGTTAGTACAGGTCTATCTTTGGAATTTAGTGTTTTTTCTTTTTCTTTCCCTTTTTTTAATATTTTTGGTGATTTTGCTAACATTGAACCACTTACAAGGAGACACAAATAACACTCTAAACGATGCTGTAAATCATGAAACAATGTGTTTATACCAAGAGTTATATCACTACAGATATATCACTAAATTTCCCCATTTCAACATTCCTCATGCTATGCTTAAGCTTATTTAATATCTTATAGCCTATTGTTTTGTTCATAAGGAAGTGGTATACAGAATAGCAGAGCTGCAGAATCACATTAGAGAAGATAACTGCAATTGCTGTCACGGTGAAATACTAGACTCGAGTCACTAAAGACACTGTAATGTAATGCACCGAACTCCATGATTTGTGCAGCACAATGCTCATGTATTCCAAAGAACACTTCTAGAACTCTACCCTCATATCTTATAGTAATCAATAAATTAAAACTTTGCTGAACTCTTCTGTCTGCTGTTTGATAATGCTGGATTTAATATTATGATGATAATACAATATGTATAAGAAAACACCTTTAAACATGCAATCAAACACATTTTTAAAAGCAAATTGTTTAATCTTCCCAGGACTCCAGATGGCACCATCAATTTTTTTTTTAAAGACTGTAGGGAAGTTACTGTACACATCTGCTAGTTTACTGCAGTTCTTAACATCTTCTGTAAAACTGTTGGAAGAGCAAAGGCTTTCCTGACAGGAATAAAATACATATGAAGAAAGAGCAGAAATAAAAGGGAAGAGTTCAGGAAGTTCAGATTAATTCTCTAGTTGAGGCTTTCACAGATGGCTCTTAGTACCAGTCACATTTATATGAATTGCATTCAGCTGTCATTGACTTGTCATTGATTTCTTACCATTTTCTTTCTCTCATTAACTTTATTGCCTTAGATTTTCTTATTTATAATATAAAAAATATCTCTACAAATGTGAGTTACTAACCTCTGTTAGAACTATTAAAGCTTGGAGACATCAAGCAATGCCTTCTGTTTGATGGAAAACACTTAATGAAACTCCAATACTGGTGGGTGCAAATAGAAACTCAAATTCACAAGTCTGACTAATTTTTCCTATAAAAGGCAAATAAAGAATTTTTTATTTATCTTCTCCTGCATCTCAAATGACCCTGACTCTGGAGTGAGAAAGCAATTAAAAAAAAAGAAGCAGTTCTAATAGAGCTAGTGCATAGTCTGAATTCAAGATGAAAAGGAATTAAACACACTAGTGAAATGCTTTTAAAACAAAATACTCTTTTTAAACTGACCACTGCTCAGAGGACAAGTCAGCAATTTATGGTGTGGGAGACAGTCTATTCATCTCTATTCAGCACTCCATAGTAAGACTGCCACAGAACAGGGAGCCAAGAGCCATGGCACACCGAACAACTTTGTGAGAGGTGGCTGCTCCTAGTTTTTGGCTTCCACCCCATTGCAAACCCATTGGAGGGGTGTTATTGGCACTACTACTTCTGCATTTAAGAAGAAATCAGTAGCATCTTGCTTCTTGAGAAGGAAACTCAGCAGGAGTCAGGAGACGATGAGAACACATAACCTCTAATTTGGAAAGGAAAATCAAATTTAGCACTTAAATGAGGTTGCCAAAGCCTAGTCTGCAGGCCAAACTCTCCAACTGTTTTGATCAGTGTTGTATGGGAAATGAACACATAGTCTGGGATGGGGGAAATGAACTCGCAATGGGATGATGCTGAAAGTTTTGACAGGCTCAAGGATATTATATTTGATAAGCGGCTGACTGCAATTATTTATTTGGCAGAAAGAAACTGGCACATATATGTTTGTACACACACAAAGTACAAAGATAAAGTGACATTTAGAGAAGTTCAAGAATGTTGAATGATTCCTACTAATTTGAAGCCAATGCTGGTCCTCTGGGGTCCAGAAGATCTATCTACTAAATGAAGCTTGTCTACCTTTCAATGGAAGAGGCGTTAGGACTGTGACTAAAATTAAGAAGAAACCATATATCTGTGTTTTGCGCAAATAAGCTATGAAGAGATCAAGAACTGATCCTACTAATAAATAACATTTTTCTCAATTATCATGACCCACCCTGGCCTTGGGTTTAACTACAACCAAATGGTAAGCTAAACTAAAATTAAACATTAACCATTAATCCCACCAATCAAGCCTGACCAGCCTTTAGATCATAGTGACAAAAAAAGCTACAACACAAATACCGATCAACCTCTACAGTGGCACAAACTCAGACCATGCAGACTCCACCAATATACCCCACCCATCACTTCTACTTTTCATACGTGCTACCAAATCCTTCATCTTATCGCATAAACTGTACACCTCATCAAGCAAGTTTTTGCCGTCTCCAACCCTCACTCTAAACATTAAGACCTCAGCAATAAGCTGAAGGTAAAACCTTCTTTTTCCAAGCCCAGACCTAACCAGGTACTTACACCAAAACTAACCACCTGAGTTTTAGTATTAGTTAGTCCATCTGTAACCCTACTTCAGCCTCTCTTCCTAAACCCTGGCTTTATCCTTGGTCCTAATCCTTGATTATTCTCAGTTTTAATACACATGTATTGAAACCAGACGTATGTCACTAACACTTCCTTGACTCAGTCTAGAACATTCAGTAACACACTATTACTGTAGCCTTCATAATAATCCCAAAGCTATCTCCAGCATCAAAAACATTAGCCATCACTATATTTGCTTTTGATATCAGCTTCAGGTCTTGACAACAGTAGTCTTCTCTCTAGCTTCTCCAGGCTACAATACCCAGATATCTCCTAAGGTTTTTTCTTGTATTATAGAAGTAACCCAAACCACAGTGGTAGCCTAGACTATAGATGCAAGATCAGGCCTTTATTTCCCTTTTTAAATCCATTTGCCCTTTGGAGGAATACAAAGTTAACAGTATAAGAAATTTCCACAAAGCAGAACAGGATTTAAACTCTTCAGGTTGATGCTGAATTCCTTTTTTTGAGTGCCTATACTAGCATATTGCATGGCTTTTACTTCAATGCTGTAGAATCAAAGGTCATACATATGTCTCCGTCATTGATAGCTTAGGGATACCTCCTGTTATCAAGAAGGCATTCTGATTACATTTTCCCAAGCTGTGGTGTAGCTAGCATGTCTCATGTCAAAGCTGTGAACATTAAACTATTATTTCTGTCTAGGTAGGAAGGTTTGAGATGCAGAGCTTACTGTTAACCAAAATAAAGTAACACTGTGTCGTGGTTTAACCCCAGCCAGCAACCAAGCACCACGCAGCCGCTCACTCACTCCCCCCCATCCAGTGGGATGGGGGAGGAAATCGGGGAAAAAAAAGCAAAACTCCTGGGTTGAGATAAGAATGGTTTAATAGAACAGAAAAGAAGAAACTAATAATGATAATGATAACACTAATAAAATGACAACAGTAGTAATAAAAGGATTGGAATGTACAAATGATGCGCAGGGCTATTGCTCACCACCCGCCAACCGACACCCCGCCAGTCCCCGAGCGGCGATTCCCTGTCCCCCCACTTCCCAGTCCCTATACTAGATGGGACGTCCCATGGTATGGAATACACCATTGGCCAGTTTGGGTCAGGTGCCCTGGTTGTGTCCTGTGCCAACTTCTTATGCCCTGGCTGGGCATGAGAAGCTGAAAAATCCTGGACTTTAGTCTAAACAATACTGAGCAACAACCGAAAACATCAGTGTTACCAACATTCTTCGCATACTGAACTCAAAACATAGCACTGTACCAGCTACTAGGAAGACAGTTAACTCTATCCCAGCTGAAACCAGGACACACTGTATGCCTAAAGAGCTACTTTGGAGATAGCCTGACTAGAGATGTGGACTATATGTTAGAAAGCCTTGGTAAATTATGGTAAGTAGAAAAACCAATAGCTGTAAAGTAAAAAGTTTATATTCCAAGTTCATTTAACCTTTAAAGAAAGCAAACTGAATAAATACAGGCTTTTCTTTTTTCTTTCTACAATGAAGATTTTCTTTATGAAGAAAATCCTGAATTTGCATTTTTGCTTCAATTGAAACTTGTAATAGGAAAGCAAATCTTTTTTGGCTTTAATCAGAAACATTAGGGCTTGAAGTGTAAACAACTGTTTACTATTCCACTATCTGATAAAACTTCAGAACCCTAGGGAAACTAGTTTAAAAGAAAGACCTGAGATTTAGACAAGCTACTGAAAATCTAAAACTAGTCATCCAAAATGGAAACAAGAGAGAATTTCAGTTTACCTGAAAAATCAGTACCTGAACAGTAGTGTTATAATTAATGAACAATATTGAATAGAAGAACATAACCACTTCAAACCCCTTGATTTAATAACTCACTGGAAATGGAAAGAAAACAGGCTTCAGGGTAATTTTATATTGTAATGTATGCTATATTGTAATGAAAAAGAAAGTATGCCTAACTATTTAATCATTAGTTAAAGGGGGAAAAAAAAGCAACAGACGTTGCTACATTAAGCTCTGTTCTCTTTGACTAGCTTTAACTAGAATTTTCAATGTGTTTGGGGGTAAATTTTATTCTTCACAGTTGATACATTAAATATCACTTAAACTGTTAGGAAGTTAGAGTTATCAAGTCCTGATTCAGCAGAATATTTAAGCCTCTAATTAAATCCTTCCCTATTCAGCAAAGAAATGTATATACACATTTATGTGCCTGACATTATACCGACGATTGTAAAAAAAAAAGGAATTTTGAAAAAATTACCTTTAAAGGGAATCAAATGAAACAGCGAAGAGAAAATAAACATATTTTACTGTATTCAAGCACATTTCCATTTCCTTAAAGATCTTAAAAATGTTTTAGCACTCCTTACAGCTTATTGAACAGAATAAGGCATCTCGTTAAAAATGAAGTGATGATAAAACTTTGGTAGATTAAACATACACAGTAAGTCAAACAAAGAAGAATTCAAGAAACAACAAGCAAAAGGAGTCAAAGCTAACAATCTTTTTTTCATATACGTTAAAAGCAGAAAACGTTTCAAAAAGTCTATAAGGTCAATACATATACTCCAAGAGTAGCATCAGGGAAGCCAGCCCTATTTTGACAGAAGACAAATTCTTTGCATATTGTCCCTGTGACAGAAAGAGAAGAGATTCTTACTCCGGGATCCTTCTTTGTGGAGGACTCAAAGGATCTGTCTGAAACTGAAGTGAGTATAGATGAGATTCCATGACATTTTTACATTATGAACAATATCAAATCACAAGGACTAAATGGTATTCATCTAAGACTTCTAAGGGAAGTCAAACAGCCAAATTACTCACTGCAGTTAATAACCATTCACTTAAAATCACCTTGGCATCTGAGCATTGGGGAGGGAAAAATATGATACCAAATTTTAGAAGGATGCCAGGATAGATGTGCAAAATAACGTCTGGAAATCTGACACCTATAGAAACTGTTAGGAAAAAATTAACGGACATCTTGACAGAAGTAATGTACTTTGAGCGAGTCAATCTGCCTTTTGTTAAAGGAAATTGCCCCTCACAAACCTAAAAGAATTCTCCAAAAAGGTCACCTCTGTGCAGTTAGTGATGCAGTTGATAAAAGTCTACATGTATTTCTAAAAGGCTTTCAACAAATTTCTCCATCAAAGCTTTAAAAGGAACTAAGAAGCTATGGCATAAGAGGGAATGTCATGGATAAATGATGGCTTAAGAGATAGGAAACAAAACGTAGGAATAAATGATCTGCCCTCATGAAGAAGGGAGGTCACTAATGGCATTCTGCAGGGATGTGTACTGTGACTGTTGAACATTCACAAGATGGAAAAGGGATCGAGCAGTTAGGTAGTTAGGTGATAGAAGTTCAACAATACGAAGTCATTCGAAGGAGTAAGGACAAAGAGCAGCTATAAAGAACTGCAGAAGGATTTTAAGTTAGAACAGCTAGGCACTAAAACCAGACAAAACTCAACGAAGAAAAACATGAAGTGATATATGTTGAGCAAGCAGAGCAATCCTAATTTCATATATATAAAACAAAGAATATTGCCTCAAAGAATACACTAGACCTTGAAAAGTTTCAGAGGAGGGCAGCAAGCATGATCAAAGCTATGAAAAGGCTTCCTTATGAGAAATAATCAAGTAAGCAAAGACTCCTCTGTGTCCTTCAGATACAAGAGAAACCTGTGCATGGCATGGAGGAGGTGGCTTTGAATCAATTTGTTGATCAATCACCATCCCTTCATGTATAAGAACCAGATGTCATGAAATAAACTACTAGGATGCAGGTTCCAACCTGTATTAGTCCACCATTAATGCAATGTGTCATTAGGATTTGAATCTCCTTGCCAAAGAACATCATTGATGCCAAAAGTTTACATGTGTGAGTCTGGATGAGTTCATGGAAAAGAAATCCTGTATTAATTACACACTACTAGCTACATAGAAACTACATCTGGTTTAGTAAGCAGCCAACCACAAATAGTTGAAACCAGGGAAAGTATTAGGTGTCAAACTCAGCTGTTAGAAGAACCTGTCTTTCTCTTCTTCAGGTATCCATTTACAGCCACTCCAGGAGGTGGAATCCTGGACTGTATGAACTTTTGACACAACACACAAAAAGCAGTCTTACATTGCACCAAAAGAGAGCTGGTGAGGTGGTCCTGGCATGGATTTGTCCTTAAAGGGGGACCTAGAAACACTTCTTACCTCTAAGGCTATATACCCAAGGACATCCTGATAGCTTTTCAGATTGACTTCTGTGTCGACTGTACATCACCTTCTCGTTGCTACTGGACAGAAATCTACTGCATCTTAGTTATCTAATTACCTAACCTGGAAGGCTGGTAATCACGCTGGCAGCTCACATGCCTGAAGGCACCTGTCCCTATCTACCCACACTGCCTTTAGGACTAATCTGTAACAGGAATCCTAAGTAGAGCCTTAGACCTGATACCAACACAAGGAAGCATAGGAACAAATAAAACAGACATCCCACATCACCAGAGATGCCGTCATTTCCTTTTTCCCTAATAACCATGTCGTAAAATTCATTATCCTTTTACAGTAGATATCTCTATTCTGTTCTTTTTCTATTAGGTACAGAGATATTCTGGGGACTAGAACAATGTCAAGAGAGAAATTCTATATGTTATAGGGCCCGATAGCAAAGACTAATGAAAAAGACACATTATAACACCTCTCCTATTTTCTTTTAGTAACAACCCCTTTGCAGAAAGGCTGAAAAAGAATGTTAGCAAATAAGTAAAACTGCCCTATAAGTTTTTAGCAACACCCGCATGGTGAGTGGGTAGCTTCTTCTGTGAGACTATTATTTACACTATTTCAGGATCTCTTCTCAGAAACATATTGTATGAAATTCATCTTGGGGAAAATATAACATCCCAGAAGACTCATACTGATCTGAGGCTATACTTCGTCTTTCCAAAGCTCCTCCACCAAGTTTTTCAGCAAAAGATCTTTCTCACGTGATTTTGAAATTTCATACAACACAGCTCAATCAGAATGTTGAGGAAGCTCATAGAAGAAAGAAGTACAATTTATAATAACTTTACTCCTAGAGTATATATTGTTTATTTACCATTGCAGCTGCTCCATCAGAAACAATGCAGAATTGCAATGATACACAACCCCAAGCATGCTGCTCTTGACACTCTTGCTTTCCCAAGAAAAAGATAACTAAAAAAGCATACCAGAACGGTATTGCCTTTTTTCCCCCCACACCTTCACTTACTTTTCCAGAAGCTAAAAGAGACATAGCAATGCAGGTTAAGCATTGCAGTCAGAACAGGACTGTGGGAAGAGACAAAAGAGCTCCTTTGGTTTTTTTTCAAAAGGCAGAGACAACAGTACACGAGGATAGTTTACATTTAAATTATAAAAAGCTAGTAGAGGGCAGGAAATCTGTGGCTATTAAGAAAAAAAGCTTTCAGAAAGAATCCTGAAAAAAGAACATATGGCAGCCTATATAGACCAAGATTTTAGCTCTTACCATAGCTGTACCAATAGCATACTTTCGATTATTTTCCTGTTTTACTGGTTGGCTTACCTTCTCCTCTCTAGCCTAGGGATGTGAACAAAATATTTTCATTCTTGTTGTCAAACAAAACTGCAGACTTTAATGAAAGAAATTATTAATAATTCTGGGTCTTGTTTCTAGTATAACTACAAATTATTTTTCACTCTTTCCTGACCTCAAACACCCCAAGTAATCTCTTCATCTCTTCAATTTGCAATATGAGTGTTGAACCCTGAACACTGATCATGAGACAACAAGAAGTAAATTAAAAAAATGCCATTGGTAAATTTAGAATTACAAAAGAATTTTGGGTTCTTTTTTTTTTTTTTCCTGCAAAGAATGTTATTCAGAAATTCTTGCAAGAAAGTATTTCAAGCTTTCCTCTTCAGTAAGGGGAATCATGATCAGGAAAAACATGCAGAAAGAAATAAGGAAATGCTAAGTAGGATATTCAAATTTCACATAGACCATTTCTGTTAATACTTTTATCCAAATCTACTGCATGTGTAGTAATGAAGAGATGTATTAAAGGCTTACCAATAGGATTCATAGAATCATAGAATAATTTAGGTTGGAAGGGACCTCTGGAGCTCATCTAGTTCAGTTATCGGGCTCACAGCAGGGCTAAGCAGATCAGATTGCTGAGCTGAGTTTTGAGTGTCTCCAAGGAGAGAGATTCCACAACCCCTGTGATCCCCTGTTCGAGGGTCTGACCGTTCACGTGGTAAAAATAAAATCTTGTATCTAACTGGAATATCCCTTGCTCCAACTTTTGTCCATTCTGTCCCAGCCTATTCCCTGTGGATTTCCAAAAAGAGTCCGGCTCTGCCTCCTCTAGATCTTCCTATCAGGTAGCTGTAGACACCAATAAGATCACGCCTTTGTCTTCTCTTCCAAATGCTGAACAAACTGATTTCTCTGACCCTTCTGAAGACAGAAAAAAAGGCCACAATGGCCAAAGAACAGTCCGTAGCCAGTACTAAGTGTCACTCCTTCAGGATGATCCTTCTGCTTATATAGACTTGAATCCTTAATAAGGCTTCGTAATAGAAGCACAGCTTAGGCTAGCTTGTAAGGAACAGAACAAACTCAAAATCAGAAAAAGAGGAAGCCTCCCAAAGTTTCTTACCTACTATGTTACTCTAAGTAAATTTTGTGCCTGGAAGATGCATTTGTACTCTCACAGACTGGGCCAGAACATGCGACTCGGCTGAAGGAAGCTCAGTTCAAGTGTCCTGGAGGAGGCCCCAGGCCCTGCCGGCCACCCCAAGCAAGATGGCAGCTGCCAGCACCGGGAACTGAGCCCACAGCGTGGCACCACCACGGCAGGGGACTCCCACACCACCCTGGGCAGCTTCCAGCCTCCAGCCCACCACGGACGGCCCCATCGGCCAGGTAGGCACCCACTCACCAGCGAGGGAAGCGTTCCACCACAGCAGCCCAAACAGTCAACACCTGCCCCTGTGGGCCTCTCTCATTCAAGAACCAGCCAATCAGGAGTCAGCTAACAACCATGAACCTGCCAATCACAGCCCATAGCTTCTGTGGGCTGCAGAACCTTCCAGAAGCTGCTAGAAGTAACTGAAAGCGGCAAGTTTGTTTTTCTGACGAGAAAAACAAAACTCAGTGCAAACGCAGAACCGGAAGCAAACAACTAAGTAAATGAACAAGTTCTAATTAGATAGAACTTTAAAATAATCCACAGGGAGGGTGACCAGGGGCTGGAACGGGGGCTGAGCAAGGCAAGCCCCAGGCAACCTGACCTAACCTTTGCTCTGCCTTAGGTGGTGGGATGGACCAGATGGCCTCCAAATATCCCTTCTAACCACCATATAAATCATTCTCTGATTTATACCAGTGTGCACGCATAGATTAAACAACATCACGTCAATTGGCAGTCCGTACCTGAGCTCAATAGCCTAACTGGATGGCTGTGAATAAGGAACGTAAGAGAGGGTGTAGTGGATTCAGGCCAAAAGTCTGACTAGCCCAGCGGAGGTACACCTTGATGAGGCGATAAGAAAATGCTAAAGCAGGTACAGTACTTCCTCCTGCCACTCTCTTAGGGTCCAACCTTTTGTAGCTTCAGCATTTCCTGAGCTGACCTTGTTGCTCTACATTTAATAAATAACAGAGAGGATTTCTCTGAGGATTTGCTATGTCTCCTCTTGGACCCATTAAACTATAAGAGTGACGGCATCCTGTGACCAGGAATGCCAGACGTGAACTGTGACCACCCGAAGAGCCACCTCTTTTTGCGTGCGTTGAACTTTTGCTAGTTTTGTTCCAGCTCTTTGATGGGCAATTAATTCCTCTTCACCTGTCAGACACCACTCATCATTTTCTAATATACCTTGAATCACTCCACTTCTGAGTTTATTGCCTCTTTACACATGTCATTACAGAGTGACAGGACCCAATGAAACTGTGACTGCAGGGTAGATGTAAGCCTTGAAGGGATTCAGGCTTAGCTAGACAAACCCATGCTGCTGCTAAGTCTGCTCATGGGGAAAGGTTTGAGTATTAGCTTTTCTGAAAGTCCCAAGACAACTGCTTCTCATCTGTGCATACACCCCAGTCACTCAAGGACCTGGACGGCGCTGCCTTTGCTCCTGATAGATGAGCTGGATCGTCAGGTGTCATTGGCTTTTGAGTGTGGAACATCTCATGTTACCCGCTGCTGATCTGACAGATGTTGAATAAGATAGAGGACAGCATTAGTTCATGTGGGACCTGGCATATGAGAGCTTTCAGTATTAAAAATAGCTGCCCGTCTCAGACCTGTGAGATATAGCAGAAAAGAAATGAGTGAAGACAGGATAATGTCATCCTAATGATTCATGCCATGTTGTGCAGCTGGGCCAATTATACTTTATGACTAACTGATAAGACAGGAAACTGAGATATTTTCCCCCAACATTGTCAATGCTTTGTGTTCCCTATATAATACTGAAAAAGAAACATTTTTTTTACAAATTATTTCTATTAGGTTTTGAATCCCTCCCGAAACTTTTACATGATCAGGATACACCAAACTCATCCTGGAAAGTGGTCCTGTGGCAGGCAGCCATTCCTCCATCCAGACAGAGCTCCTTCTGTATAGCTCCCAAGTTCAGCCTGTGCCAGAGATTAGATCCATATTTGCCAAATACTGATCTCAAAATCAAAGCATACCAAGGTAGTATACCACTTTAAAATATTTAGTACACTTGTAATTATTTGTCTAGATGTGTTCTTATATAAAAATACACTGAAATAAAGAAATTGTTCATTTTAATATTCACCATAAGGCCTGAATATTCTGAAATGAAAAAGCTGGTGTGTAGGATACTAACAGCAGGGCAACTAACATACTCAAAATACTGAAGGCAGGAAGAAGAGGGCTAATCTTCAAAGTAAATATTAATATTAAAAAAGCTTTTACTAACTAATAATAAATACATTATCTTTTTGACAGGTAGTGATTATTTCAGTTATTTCAGGTCTCCCTAAAGTAATTATAATTTAAAAAAAAGATATATTTTTCACTGCTATAAAGGAAGCCTTATAAATTTAGTACAATTCAAGGTCCACCAAGGCCTGATGAAAATCTTTTGGTCGACTTCACTGGGTTTTGGTTCTGATATCTCAGCCCCTGGAAACTCCAGCCCCCAGCAAAGCATATGGATAAGGACTGAAGATTTAAATGGGATAATCTTTATTTCACTCCCAGATATATTAAAAAAAAAAAAAAAAAAAAAAAAAGAATCTGGATAAAGAATGTTCCTAACCTTTTATCTGTAGCATTCTGCCAACTCAATCATTCATCTTCCTGCCACATTTGAAACAAGGAAATGTTTTGTCAGATAACTCTCAAACTGCAGCAGAAGTTTTATCACAGGTTTGAAATGGAAAGTAATGCTGCTGTTAAAACCTAGTCTTGCTAACACATAAATCTACTGACATTATTGAGGTTGCCTTTCCAGTGCATTTCAGCATGTTTTACTAGATTTATGATGAATACATGTAGATGGAAAACCAGATGAGATTGAATAGAAGATGTGACAAATACATCCTCTCTGGCTCTGCTTTGACCTGCTCACACTATAATGAAAAAGTACTTGTGTGTATGTATAGATACATAGTACATCACTTCCCATTCACGGAAAATAATCTTTCATGAAATCTGTGTGTGCATGTAAACATGCTCAAAGTTGAGTAGAAAAAAATATATTAATACTTAAGTGACTCTTTCCTACATTTCAATTAAATCATAGAGAAAGAGCTCAGTATGTACTTCATTTCACGTTTCTAGATTAATGTTAGGTTCTGAAGGAAATTTGCATATTCTCCAGGCAGAAGTTGCTTTTCTTCAAGATTACTGCAGATTTTTCAATGTTTTTGAAACACAACCAGATAAAATATCTTTATTCCAGAGACACAGCACATAAAGCTAATGGGAATATAGGCGTTTGGAGACATTTTGTTCCTTCAGGACTAAACAAAAGGGGTTCGTAAATCCCATAGCTCCAGCTTGTGGCTTTCCTCTAGGGAAAACACTATCTGGGATGAAAAAATCCTCTTGCTCTTTCCTCTTTTTGTCACAAAATACAAAGCACATTTGGTTTGAACAGATGGCTACTGAATTCAGTGGAAACAATCCATTGATTTCAATAGGAATTGGATCAGGTTTGAGGTCTCAAACTTGATATTTGATTTGAGCATTAATTTGATATCTCTGGTAACAAGATCATGGGTCAAGGTATGTCTGCCAAATCTCAGATTCCCAAATGGAAGCTGCAATTTCAAATCCTGTTCAGAAGTGTACTACTTACTTCCAGGTTGTTGATGTCGTTCAAAAATAGCTGTATGATTTATATTGCAGCGCACAGGTTAAATTTATATTCGAATATATAAAATAGGCTCCTTCAGTGTCAGCTTTCAGGTTTACATAAACAAAATTCTCATATCATACAGGCTGTCCAAAACTATTCTAGCAGCGCTTTAATTTATCAGCCCCAATGACATGAAGTCAGTTCACTGTGATTGTGTCTGAAGCAACGTGCTTTTACTTTTCAGATGTTGAGAGATTTCTTCCTCCCCTCCCACACTGTCTCCGCCCCCCCCCCCCCCCAAAAAAAAAAAGTTTTATTGATAGTGAAATAATAGGAAACCATGCATGTGTTGAGAGGGCAAATGGAAACCAAGAAGGAAGAATTGATTTTCTCAAGAATTCAAGACTGGATCACAGAACCAGCAAAGAATAGAATCACGAACTTCATTCTCCTATAGCAGCTTGTTGCTTTTCTTCTTTCTGATGACTATCATTACTTTTGACATTCCTACCAATCTGACATTCCTAATAGTTCCTGGGTAGGTCTGTTTGAATCCAGGAGAATCTATTGAATAAAAACATCTAAATGAATTGGCAACCTGAACACGACATACTGTTGCACACGACTTAGGAGGCTTCTGTTTGTAAGAACAAGATTTTACAGATGCATTTAGAAATGTGGCGCAGCTTCTTTTGGTTTTTTTCCAAAGCAAACTCTTACTGGGGAATGCAAATATCTTTGGGGAATACGGTATAAATACCACACTGTGAAAAACAGGGTGCTCTAGTGAAAAATTCCTGAAGCAGTGCCACAAAATTCATTGACATAAATGGATTGTAATAGGGAGGAAACAAACTCTGGCTGCAGGAGCTGTTTTTAATTAAACGCCTAAGATGTCCTCATTCGTGATTCGTGTCTTGCCCTTGACGCTGTCACTCACTGGTTCAAAATGCTGTCGACTCAGCAATGCTCACTTTCTCACAACAAATGGTAGCATTTTTCACATGTTCTTTGCACAGCTGTTTAATGACCACCAACCTGCAACTCACCATTAACCGAGACATAGTTCTGTTGCACAGGAATAGAGTTTTACGTGCTTCATTTGAAGCCTGGGGCACCTGCCTTAACAACTGTTCTTATGAACAGAAACATTACTTTAGAAGGCAGGTTAAAGGCAACAAAGTGCAGAAACCTACCCTGGACCTTTTTGCCCTTGCAAGGTGGGTAAAATATTTACGCTGATTAAATATAAGAATAAAAATCCCATTTCCTGTTATGAAAATGGAGTAGTTAATGTGACTAGAGATTCTTTTTGTTACCTTGCAAATATTCTATTCACAATATTCAATTTGAGTACAAGTTGCACTATTTGAGGTTCTTTGAATAATTCAGATGCATTCATTTACTCTTGATTAGTGGATCAGGTTCTTCAAAAAGTGAGTATTTATTTTATTTTATGACATGTAGCATTAATAATGTATTACCTTTCTCACAAGCTGCTTTTTAAAGAAAGCAATAAAAATATGCAGGGAGACAAGACTTCTGAGTAGATATTAAGGAACCATGGAGCCACTTAAGCTGTCATTTTGAAAATAGTCTATTATAACTGCTATTTCTCAAGGAGGAAAATACAATCTTGATAACACAAAAGGGTGAGTAACCTGGGTTGAACAGATGATGCAACTCCAGAGAACTTCAGCACTGCTTTCGGTACAATAAATGACAGAGAGGCAATCGTATTCCATGCCTTCACTGTGATGAGCAAGTGTTTGGAGAACAGCTTTGAGTATTTTTATGAAATAGTACATGGAATTTCTCTGGATTATCAAGCACTGTTTGAAAATTGCAGTGGCAAAAGGCCAAATAAAATTACTAGGACCGGTAGTAATATTAGTTATGGCAAATGAAAAATAAATCACAGCTGCCAAGTCCGAGGACTTTAAAGCTTGCATTCAAAGAAGAGGAAGAGTTTTTAAAAACATTTGCTTATGCAGAAACTCTTCTGAAGAGCGACCATTTCTGCACACATATTAAAGAAGTGGCTCCTGGGAGACATGATTAATCTCAGTGAGCTGTGAGCACTGTTAATTGTCCAGATGTCCTTGACAGACTGCACAAGCACATGAGAAATGCCCTACTCAGTGAGACCAGAAGTGTGGCCAGCTCTGTGTTCTGGCTCTGATGGGGACAGCTGGACATGCTGCTTAGAAGGAGCAAGTGAACCCAGTCTATCTTCTGCTGCCCAGGGCCCCCCAGTCCTCCAGCGGTCGCACTTTCTGTGTTAGCGATGTTAGAAGCTGGACCCCCTGTCCATCCCTTTTAGTATCTGCTTATAGATCTGTTGTCCATGCATTTGTCTAATCCTTTATTGACTGTGCTGTTGCTGTCTCCCTGTACATCCTCCTGTGACAGATACGTAGGTAAGCATGTAGGTTAGTTAATTGCAACTAAGTAAAATGTTGCTATCCCTTGTGAGTAAAATCTTCATGTGTGCTTAATTTTTTTGAAAATAACATTTTCATTCTAGTCTAAAATACAAAGATGTGACAAGGACAAGGTTAAAACTAGTAATAGTAGAATAATATTTGCATCCCTTTAAGGATACAGTTTTTAACATAGAGAGCCCAAAGGGGAGCAGCTGACAGTATAAGAACTTGACTGTAAAAGTTACCATGTTAATATAAATTTTAGTGCTTATTTCATTCTCTTACGGAATTCAACTCCTAAAACTTCACACCAGCTTCAGAAACCAGGATGTCCTTTGTTGACAATTTCCATATTGACTGCCTTCCTTGAACACTCAGTTTGCATAACTTTTCTCTTAATTTCACTTGCTGATAATTATATTAAGATTAGGAAGGCTCAACTGCTTTTGCTAGCTTCATTTCTAGCATCACACTTAAATTACTCTGGAATACAAGCTCCCTTAAAGAGAAATTGAGAGGTAAATTTGTTTTCCTTTTTGCTAAAGTCTTTTTTTGTTGCTGAAATTGTGGTATTTGTATGGAAAGACCAGAAATGAACAAACTGCCATAGCATCCAAAGATACTACTCAGATTTTTCATACTGTCCACCTTTTCTTAACTGTGCTGGTTAAGGATAGAAGTATGTGGTGTGATACTTACAGATTTGTACAAATAACCTCTGTCATAGTTGCTTCAATATGTATAATTTTCCATAGTGATAGCACTACTATATATTAACACTTTTCAGGACTAAACGGTTATTTTACTACACCATCTACTGTACCCCATCTCCTGTAATAAATACATGGTTTTCTTTTTTTTTAATAAACAAGGTTACAATAACCTTGATTAATACAGCTTTTTTTATTGAGCAATATAGTTACAATCTACTTATGTCAAACTTCTTAGACTTAAGCTGAACAGCTAAAGCCTCTCTAGAGGGTCAGCACTCAATTGATCACTGCATTTTAAACCCTTTATGCAAACTATCAATTAGAGAATCGATAGTCACAAACTCTGGCTTTTTAAATCAGTGTTCATAAACTGAGCAAAAATGGGCACATTCCTCTGCAGAAAAATCTGTAAGCCCGTTAGTTAATACAGCTGCCATAAACTCCATTTAAGAAAATGGCAAATCAAGTTTATAAAGTCTGTGTGAAATACAATATGAATATGTAACTTTATCATGTGCCTGCACTTCAACTTAAGAATTGTAATGTAGCTGTATAAAAGAATAATCTTCCTACTCTAGATATGAACTTTCTGCACTGAAATCACAAGCAGAACTTCTTTTAATTTATATTTGTTATTATTGTATTTTTATGTCACATCTGGTCTGTGAAGGTGACTATGACTAGGCAACTAAATTGTAAAGATTTCAGAAAAATTTGAGAAAAAGGTGAATAACTCACAGTAAGAGGAGTGTTTTTGAATAGTTAAAAAGGTTTATATACAAAGACTAAAGTTGAGTGGAAGATGGAGAGGAAATTATTTAAAAATATTAAAAAATACACAGTACATATTTACATTACTGTGCATATTTATGCCCAGCTGAACTGAGAACCAGGTAAATGTCACTCTCATATTATTAATCATTTCCTTCATACCAACATCCACACTTTCAGTGCCTGTGCACATTTCTCATGTTCAACTTACATTTTAGGTCATTTATCATCTAAGAACAGACTTGGAGAATAAATACTACTAAAGATGCTTTTCCATCAGACGGAAATCACCATTGCACGTGCTGCAAACTTTCTACTGCTGGTGGTACTACAGCTGGTGTCACTTAAACTAAGTTGTTTCCAACTCCAGCCAACTATGACCTTATATAATAGATGTTTTCGGAAATCTCATGAGTTGAGGGCCTCTCTGGAAAGCAGAAAGTTGCTAAACCTGGCAAACAAGTCCTAATTCTAATGCCACATGTTCTAGCATGTGAGGCAGATGTGATGAGTAAGGCAGCTGCTATTAAGTTTTAGGCTGTTGGCAGCTCATTCTTGACCACGCGGAGAGCATGCAGTATTGACACAGACCAGCAAGTAATGAATTAATAATTAGTAATAAATTGCCAAAACTAATGGTACAGACTGGAGTAAACTTGTGAAACTTAAGTGAGAAGGAGTTTGAAATGTGCATAGAAGGAGCTGCTAAACATTGAAACAGTGCACTGGAAAAATAAATTTTGGTACTTTTCCTGTTAGAAATGGCACTGTCGGATTTGCGTGACTGTGCAATGTGGATGATGGCATTCCAAGAGATTTCCAAGTAAAGGAGACCTGGGGATATCACCCGGGTCAGTCCAACGTGACCTTCTCACTGAAGTCCCATTTCCCTGCATGTGACCTTCCTCCAGGTGATCAGCTGTTAAACTGAAGCTGAGGGAAAACAATTTCATTGACATAATTGTTTTCTTGGTTTGTTGCAGCCACAGGTTGCTCAGATGTAAGCACTTAGCAAACAGGTAAACTCATAAAAATAAGATACTTCCTCCCAGTTCAGAAGAATTTTCTTTTTTCATGAAGAGAGAAGACTATTTACCAATTTCTCTGCGTTATGGCAATGCTTCTTGCAGAATATTTTTGCTCTTGATGTTTCTCCTGCACAAAGAGAAACATTATTTAATGTTTTCATTTGGTTCCTCTGTGGTACAGGTGCACATGCCTAAGCACAGTTGGCTCCCTGTTAGCTTTCCGAAAGACTTGTCACAGAAAAGAAAGTGATGTGCCAGCGCAGTATTTAGCAAGGGAGTGAAGAAAGGGAAGTGGAAACCCAGCAACCGTACTTACCTTCTTAAATAGATTCTGTTTTACACTATAGGAGCACACTTCTCTGCACGGCTGGTTCTCGTGCTAGTTAAGCAAAACTTGTCACAGGAAACAAAAATATTTGCCAATTTGGCTTTAACGCAAAACCTATTCTTTGTTCTTTTGCATACATCAAATGTCAGCCTCTCTATATCCCTCTGACAGGAAGCTGGCACGAAAGACAAAACACAACCAGGTGCATCCTGGCAGGCAAACCATTCTGAAGAGGTCAGTAGTCATGCTTGGTGGGAGAAGAGGGGCTGGGCTTGTTTTATTTGATACCCACCGATCACACTAATTTTCATACCTAGAATATAGAATATAATCTTTTATGTAAATACTAGGGTTTGGGTTAATTTGATTTTAGCCATCTAAAAGGCAGCCATGTAATCTTAATTTTCTAGCTTCCCTCCATCATCAGCTGGGCACATGCAGATTCTGAAATTTTAGAACTGAAGGAATTAGCCCTGCAAGTACTCTTTTCCCAATACCCAGTTTAGAGATGATTTAGGCGATTAACTTTGACAAAACACCGCCCTAAAATTAAGGGTGATGTATCTGTCCTTGGCTATTGTGTCTAATTAGAAGGACACAGAAAGATTTTTTTTTTTTCCCCAGTATGTAATAGGCAAATGTGTACGTATGTTTGTTTCTCTTCAGCCTACTGACTAGATATACTTTCATTGTCATGAGATTCAGGTACTCACTTTAGGTCAGGTGTTCTGAGAAGAGAAAACATTAACATCCCTGATTTTTTGTTACATTTCATATATCCTATGAAACATTTATATGCAAATTCACTCAAAATTTAAAGCATAACTCTTCAATATTAGTGTTTTCTTGCTCCTTTCTGTGTATTTTAGTAGCATATTTTGAGGGAATTTCAGCCAAGCATTTGCAAAACAGTAATAGGCTTCAATAACTGCCTTTTGTAGACTGAAGTGACAGCTTTTGGGTTGGAAAATTTGATCTTTTCTTTAATATTCAGTAGTATTACACTGACAAAAATACATTTGTGATTCAATAGGCTGAAATCTGATAAAAAGCATTTAAAAATCCAAATAGATTGATTGTGTGTAATCATTGCAAGAGAGTGAATTCAGCTAACAAAAGGGCTTTCTTACCATGCTTCACTGTGAAAATTTTACTTTTATATGGATATAGCTGTGCAGCACATTATTTGCAGCACATAAGCTGCAAATATGACCCTTTAGATTATTTTTCTGCATTTAAAATACTTGTTTAGAATTTCAGAGACTTGTTTCCTTTGCCAGTTTCTTCAGCATTGTTTTTATGAGCCAGTCAGCTCAGACAGTCTAATCTTTTTAGATGTCAAGGTCTTGTATTACGTTTCCTATGTTACCAGGCAGGCACAGTGCTAAATGTCTCCACTGCAATTAAAACAAACAAACAGCAACTTGTATCTGCCAAGACAGGCAGCTTTGACTTTGTGCACACCTACATAATATAATGAATAGTTTTAGATTATATGTAGTAATTGGTGTGATGCTCAGTGATGACATTTGTCTCTTGTACATAGATGAACTTTGAAAACAAAGCAAATTAAATTGAGAGTGTGTATATTTATATGTAGATTGATCGCACATCTTTATTTTCTCATTGAACTCCAGTTTTTAAACCATTATGGTCCATTCCACTCTCTCTAGTTAGAATCACTTGAAAGCATTAGCTCTGGCACAGTGACAGCAAAAGTCCCTTTATATTTACTAGAAATTAGCCTGTAGGCCTACCTGGTACAAGGGCCTTTTTAAATAGGCCTAAAAATATTGCAAGTATGTCATCTTTGCCATTACAGACCTTGATTATGTTGGTTGTAACAGATATTTTTATGCAAAACAAAAATTTATGTATCTACAAAATGTTAACAAATAAAATGAGCATTGCACTGCAAGTCTGCAGACAACCCTGTGTATCTTAGTGTACCTGTTAGCTGGAAAAAGCACTCATTTTACCTGCTTGCCTGTGTTTTTATAGTATTTTTCCTAAAGCATTTAAAGTATTCACCTTCCATCCCCCTGCCCCGTCTGCCCACCCCACTTATAATCACTTCATTTTTCAGACTGATTTTAACTTTCCTCTGTTCAATTAGTCTCCTGAGAACTATACACTGGCTTATTGTAGTTCCATACACGTGTAAATTGAAGCTTGATCTACACAGCAGAGAAGTAAAAATACATCTTTTATAGAACAGGTGACATTTGGAAAGTTTAGACAAGCTTTTGGGTACAGTCTTTTATCATCTCTGATAACTAAAAACAACTCAAGCTAAGTACAGGTTAAATTTCTCTTAGTTTAATCTCATTATGTTAAGCAACTCTTTTACTACATACATAACAGCTGCAGTAGCAATGAATAGCTTCATTTCAGTGCCTTAGAAAATGTCTTTTTCTTTGCACATCCTACTCATCTGCTCTAGAACACATCACAGCTGGTAGCTTAAAGCTATGGGTTGAAGTCTAGTACAGTGCTTCCAGGCACTTCATTTATCTGTCTCTTTGTTAGGTGTACATACTTTTCTTTTTTAAAACACAGAATTCTTAATCCTAGTGGAGAAAAAGTGTGAGAAGAGGTAGCATCAATTCCGTAGTTAAAAGCTATCCAGAAAGCATGGACCTACAGATTTAAGTTTCTGCTTTGAATTGCTTTGGATTAAATATGAAGATAGCTTTCGGATCATAAATGCATTTACTGTTAGAACATTAGTTTTAAGCATGAAATTAGCACCATCAGAAGAAAGACCTCTAAGTCACTAAAATGATAAAAATAAAAATGGAAATATATCATCAGTTTCATTGTAGTTATCAGACATGATATATTTTCTTACTGAATCACGGTTGCAAGGACCAGGACAAAAAGATTAAAACTTGGAAAAATACTTGTTATTTGCAAGTGGAATCCATATGTACCTTCTTAAAACATGACTTTCACCACCACACGAGGGAGGAGAGCTGTCTTCTATTCACTGTAGAAAGTACCTTCTTGCTCATTTCCTTCTTCTGCTCGATACATAGCACTTCCAAGGAGCAGCAGACTGGCTGCTCTTCAAACTACAGCTCAGTCCTAAGGCCACACCTGGAAGAAACCTGAAGAAAAGGCAAGAACGCTAAATGATCATATGGGCAGCATATCTCCAAAATTGCCTGCTATTGGTAAACACACGTTCTTCTTCAAATAAATCCATGTGTACGTTCTAACAACGCATTACCTCACCACAAATGACCTCGCAGGAGGTCTTGGAGTCCCTCTTACAGGTAAGAGATGTTTTTTGAACACTGCACCAGCCCTTCCTCAGTGCTGCAGTGCTTTGTGTAAAAATATAGCTGGGATTCAAGTACTTCCAACACGGCCAGAGAAGTGCTCCAAGTATTCCTTGTGCCACAGGGAGGAAAGCAAAAAGTTGACTCCCAGGGAACATTATTTCTGCAACCCCCCTGCAGTTTTGCACAGTGACACCGATGCTGAAATTATGCACATCTTCAGATACCACATATTTCTGCCTTGCTCTATTATTCTGGTTTATCAGATCTCTGTGAAATTCCACAGTTTCATTGCCTCCCGAGGTTGCCCTTCAAAATATTACTGAGCCCAGCTTGAGAATTAACCATCCGAACCAGGGAAACTGTCCATCTCCAGAAGTTTTTATCCTTTTTTTTTTTTTTTTTTTTTAATTTGTAGTGTGAATACATTCTTTAGAATAACAACTAATGTTTCAACAGTTATTGTTGGTGAAGGAATATACTTGTGTGCAGTTTTGATGCCAAAATAAATATTATTTTCCTGCTTTAAAAGGTCCCACAGACAAGAAAGCTATGCTTGCAAAGCCTTAAGTGTGTCAAAGAATAAGATATTACTGCCCTAGTGTCAGGACAACTATCAAAATAGTTGCTTTTAAAATATGGACTTAAATAATAGAGAAAAATGCATAAAATGTTGTTTCATTAGTTCCTCATTTGATGGTTATTTCATTATATCACATTCATGGTGAGAGGATAATCCCTTTAGCTCAACAACAACTTATTAACCATGTTCTCTCAATTAGAAATAGCTTATTTTCTAACAAAAGAAACCCCATAAACACTCCTGCCTCCAGCTCATAATGATTTTCTATAAGTAAGTGTATCAGAGGCATAGGAGGAGGAGGGAGCTTGGTATGAAAAGAAGTGACACTGAAATGGAAGATATTTCTGATAATATAAAGCTAGATTGCTGTCCACATTGTGTGTGGATATTTCTAGTTTACCAAAAGTCTGCTACTCAGTTGCATGAAGCAACTGCAAATGAAGTTAAATTTTCTTGACTTTCTGACAGTTTGTGGCTTCATAAAGAAATGAGTTTTGGAAAGCTAGAAATGGGAGAGAAGTGTAGCTGGAGGAATACTTTTAAAACCCTTGTATTTCAGAAACATAAAACAGCGCAAAGGAGAAAACTGCTTTTGTGGATCTAGTTTATTAATAAGCATTGTAATTAACAAGACAACATGCTGTACAGAAACCTGAAATAGAACTACTGCAAATTTACTGGACTTTAAATGCTGCTGGACTGTAGTATATGATGTCCAACTGCATGATTTGTAAAGTGTGGTTAGGGCTGTTTCAATACACAGACATACACTGCTCACTCTCAGATCCTGTAGTATGCCATAGAGCAGGGAGATTTCCCAGAAATACAAACTCAAATATTTACAAGAAATCGTCAATCTCTTTCTTCACTAGGGATAACATAAGTTATACACAATTTTCCTATGTATACCAAATAAAATCTTTGCCTTCAACTTTACTTTGTGTCTGCACAAACCAATCCTTTCCTTCTTATTTATCCAGTTAAATAATGGTAGTAAACTGCAGCGCGATCATTTAATTGCTAATCATTCATTAAGGACTGGTATTAAAGCTGCAAAAGCAAAACTTGAGCGAACAAAGTCAAGTGTAAATTTTCAAGCTTTAAAAACTCAAACCTTATAAGCTTGAATCGAACAAACTTGAGCTAATCAACCATTACTGACTAGAAATTATTTAGGTCTACTGTCTTTGGCTTGACCAAGCTGGAAGCAGGGTAACAAGGGTAGCTCAGGGCTGATGGGGTTCCACACTGGATTACAGCTGGCTTGGAACACACCAGAGCAAACCTGCACTTCTCTTACAAACCCCCCCCAAAAGATCTGTACACCCTGGGGCCGTAGGTCTCCCAATACAAAGGGGCTGCTCTCCTCCAGCCCTACACCAAGCAAAAAGACCTGGCTGGATTCAGAACCACATAACTAATGTTATGTCAAGCTAGCTGCTATGCTAACATTCATAAGCCCTCAGGTCCTATTAGCGTGGGCTCATTGCCATGATAATTAGCTAAATGACCTGCATCCGGCCAGCTCACAGCCCAGAGAGAGCAGGTGCTCTGTAGTCGCTGTCCGGCCAAGCAGACATGCCTAATTATTCCTTCTTTAAGTTACACTTCAGAATACAGCACGCTTTAGGAAAACAAAGAAACAGCATATTTTGCTTCAAACAGTTTGACTTCAGTTCTTTAAGAGTTTTTTTTTTTTTTCAGAATTGGCTGCTTTACAATGTGGAAAGAAGTATCTCTCTCTCTGCCACCGCTACCCATAACTTGGACGCAACACTTCGAAGTGCAACAAGCATGTATTGAGTTGGGGGGGACGGGGGGACACGAAAATAATCTAGGCTAGACTGTGGGACACATTACTTTGAAGGCAAAGGTTTTCTTTTATTGTTACACTGTATGAAACAAATCTAATCATGTAACTACCATTTTACTGTATATTGTATATAGGATTGTTTTCTCCACAAATTGACACAAGTAAGATAAAATAAGTTAAATGACTAAAAAAAAAAAAATTACACAAAAAATATACAGTCTATGTACTAGATAAATTATTTATATATATGACAAGATGTGTAAAGAGTCTCTAGTAACATTATTCCTCTGGATACTGACATGCCACTCAGAAAAATATTGCCTGAAATGCATAGTTTTATATATTAGATATGTAAAAATGAGGGAACCATTTAACTCCTGCTACAACATGTATTTACAATTAATTGTTCTGTATCTTGTTGACAGAATTTTAGAACATCACAACACAATTTCATGGATATAACATTTAATACTTCCTATAATTAGATTCATCTTTACAATGCTTTTGCTTAAGCATTTTTTTGTTGTTGGTTGGTTTCGGTGTTTTGTTGGGTTTTTTTTTTTTTGTTTGTTTTCAAGAGAAAGGGGGATGGTTAATTGCTTCTGTACCTCAGGGGAAAAAAGAAAAAACCCCAAACCCCTAAACATTCAAATGTGAAGTTTGTTGGTTTTTTTCCCCTACCTATAAAAACCCACTAATTCTGGTTCCTTTACCTTTTCCTATGAAAATCCTAAAATTGTGGAAATTAATTCTTTGCCAGGAAATTTCAGTTACAATTTTCAGCCAGAAAGGAAGTGTTGCAGGCAAAAAAACCTGAGAGTTTTCCAATGCAGCTGGCAATTCTGTAAACATTTGGTATGGCAGCTCTCTGTAAAAAAACCTAAGGTCCTCTGCTTACAATGGGAAGCATTAGCTGTCAGCATTTTTCTAAATTTGCACAATTAATATGTTTGGTAAATCTGTGTAAACTACAGATAAGCTTTTTTTTGCGTATCCCTGAAAAGGACTGCCGAATTTTCTCATTGTGATATCTCCAAAGCAAACAACAAAGGGCTTTGTATATATTAGGTATGAATTAATTTGTCAAATTTTTAATTGTCCTGGAATTGGAAATGAGTTGTGTCAGCTATTGTGTGTCAGTACCCAAAGGATTACTATTTTTTTCCAGGATTTACATGCAACTGGAAGCCGGTGTGCCACATCTTTTCTAAACATTACTGAAAACTACATTTAAAAAAAAAAAGAAAAGAAAGGAAGTACATCATTAGATAATCTGATGTTCATTAATTAAACCCTATCAGTAGGTTAAAAGTGAAGCTTCTTTTATTTTGCACATAAAATCTAAATGTGATTTGAATAGATTTACAGTGGGGACAGCGATATATAAAGCTACTTATACCTGCTGGGCACATAAGAGAAGCTCTTTTAGCATTCATTGGAAACCCTCAACAACTTGAACTTCTGTAAATTTTACAAGCAGCTAATATTACAGCATTTTTACACACAGTTTTGTTTATAAATTACAGATTTAAGTTACAATATGAAGCCTACATAGAATTCTATCCATAGGAAATATTCACACACCGTCTTTTTTTCCCCCTCCATACAACTTCGATTGTCTCACTTAATGTAGCAATAAAACTAAACAAAGTTATGCAGTTTTTTAAAGCAAAAATTTCTTGGTATGTACATACTGTAAATGATAAAATGGCTAAACAGCAACAAAAGACTAGAAGGAAAATGTGGGTTTTCATCTAAGAAAGGAACCGCCTTTTCATTCACTGTAGAATTTACCAGCTTTTTTCTGCCACTATTAAGAATATATCCTCCAGTACACAGAACACTGAAAAAAATCCCTTCTCTTTAAAGAGAATCATCTTGAGACTTTATCAAATAACATGATTGGGGTGTGTTTATGATTACATTTATCCAGCTTTCATTACCTAGATTCTTCTTTCTTTGCTCAGAACTGTCAGTCATTCTCTAATAAACTAACCCACAATGACGAGTACTCCAGCTAATAGGTTTGTGGTGAAGTAACTAATATTATAGCTAACTTTTTACTGAATACTTACATTAGGTGAATACAGCTGTAAAAAAAAAGCCATATACATCACTATAATATTCTTTTAAACACCAGTAGCTTGCAGCCACATCACATCAGCCAAAACAACTACCCCATTTTCCTACTGTTTTGAGCGGTGCCCATGTAATTTTCAACTAACAGGAACAGTAGCCAAAGCAAGCTCTGCGAGAAAAAAAAATAAAAATATTTTTTTAAAATGAGACTTATGGCTTGAAAAGCATAACATGTATCATTGTTTCTTGCATTATTGTAGAAAGGAAAATCTTGGAAATTAAAAAAAGTTATTTATAATCTTTTTTCCAGTTTTGATCTTGCATATCCTATTACTGTCGTGTTGTTTATTTCACAAAGAAAAGCCTAGTTGAGAGCTTTCTATTTCATCTATTACGTTCTTTCAAAGAATAAATACCTGCAGATTGAGCCAATAAAAATTAAAAGCAGTTGTCATGTCTTTAAGTACTTTTTCCTTCTTAGTTACATAGTAGATAAATTTTGGTGGAAAGATACACCATCCTTCTTACAAATCAGATTTTAGGATCTTATTCATTCTATTATGTAAGGTAATCAAATGAGAAACTGCCCACTTGATCTCTATTGCTACGCAAATGGAAGATGCGATCTATGAATATGCTATAAATGATAACAACAAAGAAAAATTTGAGTAATCTATATTTAGACTGTAATATTCCCCAAACTGTACTAAGAAATTGCTTTCAACAGGGAGGAAGAACTGCTGGCAGATATTTGCGCTACGTGGCCCATATAAGAAAATGAACAGGATTTTGTGTTTTTCTTTTGATTGTTTCTGGGTTGTGGGTTTTCTTCCCCGTTTTGTGGATTTTGCCAAGAACTATGGTAAATTTCTTTTAACTAAGTCCTAAGGATTTAGCTTTTCAATTTCAAATTTAGGATTCTATATACATAAATATTCACAAGCCTAACAAGTTTGTATACGCACTAAGAACAGCGTTAGGCTGTGACTATATACAGCCACACTTAAAGCCTGAAATAACGGATTTGTCAGATATGCATTTATAGCTGGTGCTCGTGTATAAACGTAGTGCTACTCCCCGGCGCCGGTGCCTGGTGGGGCGCGGCGAAGCTTGCCAGAGGAATGACTTTGACGGGATCTTCGCTGGCGCAATGTCTTTCACAGGTGTTGTAGAACTGGGGCCTGGGCCCACCCTGGCCTTTGTCAGTGTCGTCCTTTGGAAGGGGCCTCCCAAGAGTGTGTTGTCCCTCAGGCCTGGCTCCTCGGCCCCAGCCTTGCTGGAAGCCGAACGACGGCAAAGGGGTGTTGGACTGCTGATACTGTGTCAAAGAAGGGGGCATCCAGCAGTTGTCAGAATGGCCTAGGATGAGACACTCCTGCGTGCAGGTTTCAGAGGCTTCGGCCAGGGCTTTCTGGAGATTGACTTCGATAGCTGGGAGGATGGAAAAACACAAGACGTTATCAGAGGTCGGAAGACTTGGAAAGGCACGGGGAATCAAGGTTCACAAAGCAATCCCAGTTCCACAACGATGGCCACGGTTTGGAAAGAAAATACCTCCAGGTGTACAGCTTAAGTGAAGGTTTAGATGTTTGCGAGTTTGGGGCCTGCAGTGCTGTCGTTGGCTAGCATCAGAGAAAAGGTAAGGCTTAAGGAACAGATGATAACCAGCATTACAGCTATGCAACTAGAGCCCTTATAGATTCTACTTTACAATGACCTTTTCACTTTTTGAAATAGTCATCTGTGTAATAAAGCTAAAAGCTTTATAATAATCTAATACCATAATTCTATATGTTTGCATACAACAACTTGAAAAAAATTATTAAAATTAGGATTTTTTTATTTTTTTTTTTTTTCAGTTCTCTTAAAACTAGATTTTTGGATTGTTTTGCTGGACACATAGCCAAGGATGGTACATTGGCTTCAAAGATGCACTCAAGAGCTTTAAGAATGAAAGACAGTATAACAGCAATTTTAAAGAGAATTGATTTCTCCATGCATTCAATAGTGGAAACCTTGAAAAATCAAAGGGTAATAGCAAAAGAAGCTGTAACCTCTGTAGTTTACTAGTAATCGAACCAGATTTCTTCAGTAGATGCAAGGTTTGTGCCCTTGAAAAAGGATTATAGAAATTTTAATTTGTTCAAAGGCAAAGTAAACTACTAAATCTGAAAGACGTAATTTGCAATACATAAACAATCTTGATCAGTTTCATTTAAACTGTGGCTTTACCATGTTGTATAAACTCAAACTAATAGAATTAAACTTCTACAAATCATTCCTCAAAATAGTTTTCATATTATATGTGTTAATTTTATATTCTCTTGCTGTGTACATGGTTTAAATACATCAGGAACAAAGAAGAGTGTCTGATTAGATAATTTGCTGTGTTGTCTTCACAAAACTTTCCAATGAAAGATACGCACGTATTTTTAATATCTATCTTCATGAAAATAACATTTAAAATTGGATTCTGGCTCATAACCACTGGAGAAGGTATGCTGCTAGGAATTACTTATAGCAATACGAGTTCTGAGTAGGAGCCTCTCACCCTCTGAGCTTTGTGTTTGTACACATGCTGCACTTCTGTTTTAATAAATACTTTGCATGTTGAAATCTGTGTAAAGCTACAAAGCACAAATACATATTTCCATGTTACATCTCAATACAAATGAATTAAGTTTTTCCTTCAGGCACTGAAATATATAATGCTGCTGTCCAAAATACAGGATACATCTTTTTTAAATCTACCATGTTTAAGTAGACAACTGGTTGCTTGTTGTATCATGAATGCTATATTCTTGATTATTTCTCCTTAAGTACGTTGTATGAGTATGTGCCAGTTAGAGAAATTATTGTTTGTAAATGCTATTTTGCCCTATTACTGGCATTTCAACATGCCTTCAGTCATTTTGTCTCAGTATTTTTCAGTGTAATCCTGACAAAGCTTTGGCACCTTGCTGTTGAAATGCTAATCCAGTTTTGATGGGCGGTAGGAGACATAAATACGGAAATAGCTCAGCAGAGGCAATAGTTTCTGAAAAAAAAGTTACTACTGGTAGATTAGTCTAATCTTTCTGTGTCCTACTATCTGCTGTTAGAGACATAAGTCTGAGTATATAGAAGTCTTGTTAAGCTCTTTAATTATCCAGGTTTGCTTGTCTTCTGATCAAGGCAATTCATTGAAATCAGGTACAACCTTGACAGAGTGTTGAGTTATCCCTGTTTTATACAGAAACTGATCTTTTTTGTATTTATTAAAAATATCTTTTTGATACCCAGTACCTTGGTGTTTCTTTCTATCTTGAGGCTTTCTAATTGCTCTTAAAATGCTATTAATTCAGTTAAACCAAAAACCACACAATTGTTTATTTGGAAATAATACTTATGCATTTCTAGCTCTTCACAGCAAGCCGTTACAGTACTTACATTGTACTATCTGTCTCAAACTTCAGTGAGCGTAAACAAAGCTAAACCATCAAAAGAAGCGTTTGGCAGTAAAAATATATAAGCTTTAGACAAGCCAAGTGCAGAAATAAAAGGTCACTTATAAAACATTCTCTACACCATTTCGACAGATCACTAGGACAGTAATTTTGTGCCATGTGTTGCCAGACTACCTGTAGACTTGGAACATATTATCATGCTAAGAACATTGTCAGAATGACAGTCTTGTTTATTCTGTTAATAAAGAGATATTTTAATCTGAGTTTTAGCTTTATCAAAAAAATTAACAAAAAAAACCCCAACCCAACAACTTTAGAACAATCCTGGGCATAATCATTAAAGTTATGAATACAAATTATTTTTTGGCTTTGAGTTGGGGTTTTGTTATACAACAGTCTGCCAGTGCAGGATTGTTTAGAAGACACATCTTTTGTAGCAGTCATAATCTTTCTTTCGATGTTGGTATTTGGTACATGTAATCTTGATTGTCAGAGTATGTTTTTCATCACTGCTTATGATTTATAACATGTAAAATATACAGTCTTCTTTAACTTTAAAAAGACCCTTTTCTACTGAGCACGTCTGCAGTGTTGCAGAACAGGAAATAAAAAGTATTCAGCAAATACAAGTACTTTTCTGTATGATGTTTGACTCAATTTTTTTCCAAGAGTAACAGCCAAGTTTTGTTTTATAATATAATGCCTTCATTTAAAAAAAAAAAAACAACACCTTAAAAAAATAAAATCAATGATAACCTTAACCTCTAGACTAACTTTAAAAGGAATACAATTTTTTTCTTTAAAAAATAATCATACAACTTTGTGTTTTTTTTAATCCAAATCACCTGCGTATAGGCCACAGCATCAGTGCAACCCTGAGGCAGTCTTTAGAAGACTGGGTATGCTGTAGGAAACCAAATTAACTAAGAATGTTACAATGAATATAGTGTGAGGCAGCCAAGGTCCCTCATATCTGCATTTAAAGGAAACTTAGAAAAATCTCATCAACTAATCTGCTGCAGTAAATAGTACTAGCAGGGATAATTGGGATGCAAGTTTCTGTAAAAATAAATAAAACCAGCAGTGTGAAATACTATGTTTTTAGCACAATGAAGTAAAAATGACTGTTGGAGCATAATTCACCTGTTTTTGAATGGACCTAGAACAAAATGTAGGAGGTTTTCTGCATGAATATTCACCAGGCATTATCTTTTTTGCCTGCTCTTCCCGGCCATGAAATGTAGCTTCTTTCTGTCAGTCTAATTCATTCTCTATTTTCCTAACATATCATCATTTTCCTGCTTCTTTAGCACCTGAAATCCTTCTAAATAGCTACTTAGCACTGGCATTGCACTGTCATCTAAACTATGCTTTACTTATTAAAAATACATTTTTAACAATTCCCTGTTTTATTAGAGAAGAGGGCTTTATGTCAGCAAAGTATTATACTAATGGTGCCAACTTAACAACAGAATGCAGCTGATTTCCAAATATTCTGGTACAGACTTAACACGCAAAGAGGTCACTGTAACTAGCACCGAGATGTTGGCCTCAGCACCCTGCCTGGCTTTCCCTCCACCACTTGCTGCCTACTTTAAACACAGGAGTCTCTGCCTGGCTCAGCCGAGCATCCCAGAGGACCATCTGAGGTCACCAGCAGCTGAGTGAGTGTGAAGTTCAGTGCTCAAGTGGCCATTTATCAGAGGCTGTGTAAATTGACCATGGCATTTTCTAGCTGCTCCTCTTCAAGCTTCTTTCCATTTTGCATCCTTGCAAATCATTGCGAAATGTGGGTGAAAATAAAATTTTCGGAGCCCTTCTTTCTCATTCGAAAGTAGTAATGTAGGCAATTATTCTGCGTAGTCCGGTAAGTACTCAGTGGTAGGAAACATCTGTGACATCTGCCTCTACCAATCAAGTAAAAGGACGTTCCTGCTGTCTCTGATTATTTTCAGAAGAAATGACGATTTTCGCTACTGAAATTCAGTGTCTAGTAACATCTTCTCACATAAGATATGACAGGTTTATAAATAGAAATAGAAGTGTACATATCCCCCATGTATTATGAATAAACAATCCATTCCGTCGAACTCTTACCAGTCTACCTCTTTTCTTACCACACTCAGTAATAAGCCCTTAATTTTATGTATTTTTTTCATATTACATGGAGACTCTTCAACCATGACATACAAGTAATATGAAAGAGATTTTTTAATTCATAGAACAGATCACACTCATGCACATGTGAGTTTACCACTTTGATTTGAACTCCAGATTGTTTTAGGAATGAAACTATTTTTTAAATTGTCTGCCTCAGAACTAAGAACATTTTTAAAGAATGTGTCTGTCAGCTCTCATGAAATGTTTAGATCAGAACTGTCAAATATAACTAAAAGCACAATAGTTAAAAGACTTTCTTCATTGTTCCACAGTCTTTATCATTTATAGGTCAAAGCAGTTTTCAGTAAGAATATTTACTTTCACTTAAGAAAACGTGGAATTCCAACCTTGCCAGGTAGCTATTCTTCTGTCAAAACAATTATAAAAAAATACCATTTGATACTTTTTTTCCTGTTTATTTTCATTAGACACTTTCTGTGGTTCTAAAGTCTGTGTAGGGTTTTATCGATAGTAAATAAAAATGTTGGATATTATCTTTGCTTTTGGGGGATGAAAGCTGAAGAACTCTACAATGCTACTGTCCCTCTCAGTCTGCAAAACTTGTGGTACAGTACTGCCTACTTTGGCATTTCCAGCTTAATATGTTCCAGTTTTAAGAATATTTCTCATAGAGAATTCTCAAAGGAAGACAGGCTGTTAGTACGACTGCGTTATCAGCAGCCTCAGAATGTTGAAAAGTTAGAATCATAGAATCATTTAGGTTGGGAAAGACCTTTAAGATCATTGAAGCACATACTTGGTGTATACACGATACACTTTCTTTTCTACCCCTATGCCCCAAAAGGGAGACGTACTACTAAGACAACATCAAGAGGGCTGGTTCCTTTCTCAGTCTGCCATGAAAGTCATCACTTGCATCACGGAATCACAGAAAGACTTTGGCTGGAAGGGACTTCTGAAGATGTCTGCTCTAACCTTCTGCTCAAAGCAGGATATCTTGGTCAAAACAGAAGACAACAGTTTTTCCAAAAGTTTAGGCCAAACTTTCAGAATTGCACATATCCCTTTAAACAAAATCTGAATGCATGTGTTAAAAGGGAGATGTGCATTTCTAAGAGTTGAACGATCAAGACTATGACCTCCTGGAGAAGCCTTAAAACATCTCCACCTTTATCCACACGTGTAATAATGATCAAAAGGCATTGGTAGATGTATTCATTAACAAAGTACTCGGATTCATTAGAAGTTCAGAAACTGTCAGACTGCACTGTATCGATGCAGGCTTAGGGGCTTATAAATTGTGCAAAGAATATTTCAAAAAATTAAAAAAAAAAAAAAAAAAAAGAAAACAACTTAAAACACAGAATATAGAGTGCTTCAATTTTGAAGCCTTGTAGCTGAAGTCTTAATGAAAAGCCAGCATTGAATTTGACACATTTTGGATGCAAACCATCCAGTGTTACATTTAGAGCACTCTTGTTTCATAATAAAGCAAGCAACAATTAGCAAGCAATTAAGCAAATTGCCCATAATTATGCCATTGCTGAGCTATTTTTCATATTTTCACAACACAGCACATATATGAATACATGGCTTGCAGTGCCAATGCTACTCTGTCAGCATCCAGAAGTGCCTCTCATTTACTGAAGCGTTTCGTATTAAACAGCTCCCATCGCACTTTCAGTGCTCTCTGCTCAGCGGGAACCCACCAGAGTGATGAAGATGACAACCTTATACTACTCATCTCAGCCAAGAGCTCCTAAGGAATGGGTCATGTCCCCCCATTTTTTTGCCCATGTGTATTTACTAAATGTGGTACTAAATCTAAGCAGGAATTCAAGCATAATATAGGGAAATTATAGCCTGGAATTACCCTGGTGACCAAAAGTGGCCACTTGGGTAACATCATTTAGCCGTCTCCACTATATGAGGAGAACAGAAATGACATTAACAATAAAAAAGGGAGGGAGAATAGTTGTTAATGTAAACTGGGTTACTTTAATAAGGTCAGGAGGAAAAAGCTTGAATGCAGAAACCCTAAATAACTGCTGCTATAATATACTCTACTTTTTTTTTTGTTTAATAATAAAATGCCTTTGGGAGAAGTTTCCTATGAATATTTTATTTCCTGGATATGTCTCAATAAATTAAAAACCTAAAAGAGTTACTTAAGTTCTAGCCTTGAAACCTTTTTATTCAAAGAGCAAGTAGGACACACCACTTCCTTCAGCTTTCAGCTGTGTGTACAGAGCTTGCCTTGCTCGTGAGAAATCACACTCAGAGGAAGATTGATCCTCCAGATGTTCTAACTGAGGAATCAACATGCATGCAGGAAATCACACATTTCACTTTACCTAGGCTTGCCAGATTGTACTGGATAACTTGCAAGTATAAGCTCTGCTTCCATTCCAGTAAACACAGTTTATATCCTAACAGCCACGGTTTTAATTTGAACTTAAACCTAAAAACTGCCATAAGTTAGGTTTATTATAAAATCCCAATGGTAGGAGGTGTGAGCATTTTGCACCTGGCTTCAATTAGTCAAGCAAACATTATCAAAGATGGCTGGGGAAAGGTGGTGAGGAAGAAGACAGGGAGTGGACAAAGTATCGGGGCAAAAGAGACAGCATATGGTAATTCCTGTATAATTAACTACACTTGTGAAGTGAAGTGAATCTTTCCTGCACAAATAATAGCCATATAAATAAAGCACATTAATCTTTCAGTAAGTCATCTCTTACTGTTATTCTGACTAAAATTTCAATCTTATATTAATCAAACCCAAGAAATGGTCTAAAAGCAATGCTCCCGTAAAAAGTTCAGTTTCAGTAATTGCTGTTTTCCACAGGAAGAGATTTCATCAAAAAAACCCCAACCCCCCTGCAACCTCCTCTGTTTCATCCTAATGAACACGAGTGTGACAGTGTTGTAGAATATGTGGCACTGACCCTTATTGCTTCAACAGTCCAACTGGATTCATCTTGAATGTCCGTGGTTTTGTTGCTAATTATGGCAAAACAAATATGCTAATTTGCAAAGGAGACATGTTTCTTAGCCTATCAAGTGTATATTGAGTTATCAATGAGAATTTTAACCATAACTTGTAAAGTATAATGACCATCTAAAATGAATAGCCTAAAATCTAGTATATTGATTACAGTACTGGGTAATACAACGTGCTTTATTTAATATTTAATTAACTGCTTCACATTTGTACTGAAGCTTCTTAATTATTAATACATGGTTCATTATTTAACACAGAATATAAATTTAAATTCAAATCAATTAAACAAGGTGAAACTACATAGTGAAAAGTGGTTTATCCTCCAGCAATAACCTTCGACCTGGAAACATAGTAAAGAGTGAAATTTGCATTTCTTCCCCATACCTGAGAAGACTATGCATTTTAGGTGATGTATATTAAGCTCTTCTACTGATGTAAAGTTTCTGTAATAAACCCAACATCGTACAGAAATATGCTGGATGAAAAAGGGCTTCAGCTGTCACTTTTCAGCCGGTGCCTGAAAGAGGAAACATTTTCACTATAAGTCTTCGGGCACCCTGGAATGACTGCTTCTACAATAACACCTTTAGGTGGGGGGCTGGCCCCAGCCAGCAGCTGACCCCGCACGGCTGCTCGCTCGCTCCCACCTCCTCAGCGGTATCAGAACACTGAAAACCTTCTACCTTCCTTGGAAGGGGAGCGGTGCTTATCAATTACCTGTTACAGTGACGAGGAAAACAGAGTGTAGTCACGTTAGCCTATCTCCAAGCCTTACTGGAGGGTGAGTACAACACTACTTTCAGTAAATACTCCAGTATGATGATGTTTCTAAAGCCTTATTGCTCACACGTGTGTATACACATATAAAAACTAGTTTTAAGCCTTCTTAAATATCCTTAAACACGACTTGAAATATGAGATGCAGGAGATCTATGAAGAATAGTATATCTCAGATGAACTTCTAGAGATTGACTTTCAAATGCTCGGTAGAAGTTGCTCTTAAACATGCAAGTGGAAGTCATCTTAGACAAGCTCTGCTCTGCAGTGCCTGTTGCTTCTCTGGGAATTAGCACCCTTTGGCTACTTCCACCTAAAACGTTACTTCTACTGTTTACCTGTCTAAATGGCACTAGAAAAAAGTTTAAAAACCCCACAAAATATAATCAACAAGATAAAAACTGGAATAGAAATAATGATTATATATTTTCTCATTATCATAACGCAGGCATATTGTTCAACTTAAAAAACTGATCTAGTCAAACGTGCTAAAACAGAATGGGGGCTAATTGACAGAAAAATCACTTAACCAATACAAGGTAGCTCTGTACACTCTGAAATACCATCTATCTCTCCTTTTAGTGATCGAATCGTTATTCAAATACCTCATTAGGAATGTATATGACAATCCATTACCACCAATTAAACAGATGTGTATTTGCTTAAATTAATTTATTTATTTAATCCAGAGTCAGTTCAACATAGTATGTTCTTTCATTTAATTCAACGTGGAGGAGAATCTTTTGCCTGTGGGTTTGCTGGGGAATTTAGGGGCACATCAATACTATTTTAAGAGGCACTGAACATATTAAAAGGATAAAACAAAGTAAGAAAATATATTATATCATGGAAATATGACCATTATTATACTTTCCCCATAAAAGCAGGAAAAAAAAAATACATTAAAACAATACAAAGAGCTTGAGATCTTTTCTGTGTGGAAGGGTGGTTTGTCTGAAACTATAAAATGAGCAGTCTTCAAAATACAGTTTTCTATAGCTAATCCTTAGAAAAAGAAATTAACTTAGCAGTAATTTCTACTGATAATTTTTAACATCTGTTCTCTCTCTTCTTCAAACCTAGCTAAAGAGGTTGCTCAGTTTCATTCACACTTGCATTCAAATATATATAGAAGGTTGAAAAAAGAAAATTCCTGCTTAAAATATCTACAGTGTAAGTATACAGAATATAATATTATACTCAGTTTTTAATGTTTAATTTTTAAATAAAATTTTGTGTGTGTTTGAAGGAGAGAGAGTTTCCTGATTTTACTATGAATCACTACGTATCTTGAAAGGGTGAAGATTTGTAAAGAGAACTAAGAATCACTGAATCTACATAAACTCATTTGGTGCACAAATGGCAGCAAATATGCTTCTTAAGCTTAGGCTGCGGACATCGTAATAAAAAATCAATTACCTTTTGTGGTTCTCTGGCTACAGAACAAAGATCTGGGCTTGGAGAGAGAAAAAAGGATGAACTTCAAAAAGATAAGAAGGGAACAGAATTTGTAGGTGGAATAAGGTCAGTAGCATTTACTCTTGGTAACAGACCTACATGAAAATATTAGTATACTCTCATACTACTCCATGAATTCTAACACTTGTGGCGATAAGGAGATCAGGTGAGTCATCCTCAGCACAACGCAGAATACAGGCAGAGGGATGAAGCCGAAGTTCATTTTCAGTTACGTTTGAGATACCTCACATACAGCAACTCCTTCAAGGGATTGGTGTGGGATAAAAGACCTACAGTTCTGCTTCAAATATCTGTATTTACACCCTTTATTCACTTCAGTAAGAGTTTCTTGATGTATCTACATGGCAAATGGGGCTCTGTTTTCTTTTTCTTGACACTACAGTAAAAATAAACAAAAGTTTGATCTGAAGTACAACACTCAGAAATTCTTTTAAATTAAGTAATTGAACAACTGTGGGCAATTGTTCATGGTTGAGACACTTTAATGAAATGTTAATTTTCAAGAGGAAACCATAAAACCCCCAAATGCTAAGTAAGCTAGTAAACATATCTTTCCTGTGATAACTTAAGAGCTAGACAATAAAAGATGTTTTGAAAATGTGTTTTCATCAGATATACACAAACAGAAATTTAAAGTCAAAGGCCACTACAGCAGCAAACAAAATAATCCTACAACATTCTAAAAATACTCTATGGCTTTTATGCTGTCACTCCAATTGCATTTCAAGAAAAAAACCCCCACATTTTTCTTTGTTAGAATATAAACAAAAAATCATTTGTTTTTTATTATGAATACCCTGACTTTATTTATTTTGTGAATATTTCTAAACATTTTTACAATATTCATCTATGCTGATATCTAAGTAACACACTATGCTTATTTGAGTGCTGATAGATATTACATTTGACTGGACCATCAATAATATTAAATCTATCTATTCCAGTTGAATATAGAAGTAAAACTCACTGAAGTTTTTTTGACAAAACAATTTCCCATCAAAAACGTAGTTTCAAAGTGCACCTCCTTTGTGACAGTGTTGATCTAAATTACATTCGTATACAAACTAATAGTTTCCATTTTCTCTATTAATTTTATTTTCATATAGATTTTTTAAATATGAGAACCCTTAATGTTTCAACGTTATGCAGAAATAACGTTATTGAAAGGAAATGTTCTCATTTCTCCAAGGTTTTTCATCAGATTTTCCATTTCACAATAAATTTCAAGTTCAGATTGTGATTCTGAAAAACAACACTGCTTACATCTCATGGCACGTCTGCAACACGGTCTAACACGATCCACAACCATTTCCCTCTTCTAAATTCCCTGCAACTCCCTTACCAACTACAGAAGAACAAGCCTTGGGCTCCACCTAAAAACTTGAAAATCCCGAATTACGAGTAATTAGGATAACTATTGCATGGCCAAGAGGGCACACTTTTTAATTCCCCTAAAGTGTCCAGTACCGTGCCGTTGTGCTTATTAGATTCCTTAATGACAACCCACAACCTTCCGGAAGGACAGACTGGAGGAGTAAAACTTTGCCGTTTCCTACCTCCGCGGGACAAAAGGATTCCCCTCCTGCAGCTTTTGTCCTCCGCAAGAGGACAGTCCTCCATATGGCTGCAGCTCAGGCGGGTTTTTCTCTTGGAAAACCCTCTGAACCACAGATTCCTTGATGACTAGACAGCATTTTCTAACCAATTTTTCACAGCAGTTTTCTGTCATTACCACTTTGTCAGTCTGCCACGGACGACCCTCAGTGGAACCACATAGCTGCTCATCCCTTTGACAAAGACCCCAAAAAGTGTGAATACATGGAAAGGACCATGTTTGATTAACAACTTTGCGATTGCTGTAAAAATGAAATTTGAAAGGTAATAATTACATTTGTAATTACTTAGGTCTAAATCTCTTACGTTTCCTACTCCCTCTAATCCTGGGCAGCTGGAGCAATGACTCATTAATAATAATAAAGTCATTTAACCCTGCAGGCACATTACAAGGAGAAAGATGTCATTTGTCACCAACGCAAATAGAACATTCACTGAAGGATACAGAAAGACCACTATTTCATATTTATTGCAAATGATAAAAGGGACATTTTGCACTCATTCTCACCATGACATCCCAATCTGCTTTTTAATTATCAGCAAACATAAGGGGACAGCATACAACATATGAGGGACTACTAATAATGTATTGTCCTGCAGTGACATTTCCATAATCACTTTAAATCTACCCTATACATATGTACTAGTTAAAGCTTTCAGCTCATGTAGTCATACCCCCTAGTAAGGAATGAATTATCCTTTGCAGATTGAGCACGACAAAGCAGCTCTTTCCCAGAGTTTGAGGGTCTGATAGCTGACGTATGTATTGCTATTACTTTAAGTGATAAGGTTTGGCATTCCGTTGCACTTATGGTTGAATACAGTATGACTTAAAAATAAGTACATTTGTACGTAAGTATTTTTAGGCCAGGAACTTTACAGTTGTAATTCTCACCGGCAATAATTTAGCCGTGGACTTCTGCGAGTCACTTAATTCTCCAGTGCTTTTCAGTATTGTTCTGTATTTCACTACTACAAGAACTCTGTAAGAAGCACACTGTATTAGATGAATCAAATACCCTTATTCATAGCAAAGTCAAGCGAGTAACTCGGAATTTACTGGATTTTAAAAAAAAAAAGAATTACTTATGTAACTGCCTGTCTATGAAATGAACTTCTGAGGAAAAGAAAAGGCTATTCTTTCCCTAAATGATTTATTCAGGAGACATGAAATCTTGAGGAAAAAATATGGAAAGAAATTTCTACTATGGTATTAGTGTGATAACAAATGAAAGGAAGTTTTATGTAAATAAAAGTCACCATAATCTGAGTTTCAATTATATCAAGCTAGAACATCAAATTCTTCTTTGCTTTGCTTTATCATCAGCACTTATCTAACCATCAAGCATGCAGAAAGACCAGAGAACAAATTTAACAATAAGAAGTTATAAATCTGTTATTGCATGGGGTAGAAAGGAGGTACGCAAACCTTCTAAGTCTGTTTATATTTTCCCCAGGTACCACAATAGACTATATAAAGACATGCTTGAAAAAAGTTAAATAAGTAGTGTTAAGAAATAAGACACATCAGGAAAGAGTAAAATACACAGAGTAAAATGCATATTTTCACTCTTAAGATAGTGACAACACAGAAAAGCTTATACACGGAGTGAAATGTTTTGTCAAATTGAAAAATGGAAATAATACGAACACTACAATTTTCACATCAATTTGAAGTAAAATGTTTTGAATTACAGTCATTTTAATCTTGTTTTATAAAGAAAATTACTTCAAATGGGTGATAATTTAAAACAGCATAATCCAAACTTCATTGTGCTCCAGTCAGGCATAGAAGTGTGGCTCTGAGTGATTTGGAGCAATCTTTGCACATTAGCTCAGAGCCTCTTTCAGAACAGACATTTGAAAGAAGAAAAACGATGCCTGACTAGAGTTTCCACCATTTACCTATTGGTTCAAAACTACTTACTGTGATGGCTATGACTTCCTAATTGGCCTTTATAGGCATTGCTAGCACCTTCTGAAATTTTGGCACCATTCTGATGAGGCAATACTTTCACAGTTATCATCTCTAAACGTTCAGTTGTGACCAGTTTCTCCCCTGAAGTTTTGCTGTTTGATTGGAAGTTTCTCATATCACTTCACATAAGCCTTTTCCAACTATTAAGAATTTTTTGGCATCAAGGAGTTTTGCTGACAGGGTAGGAAAAAACCACCCAAATGAACCATATATATATATGTGTGTGTGTGTGCATACATATATATAAAACCCAAACTTTCCCCTTTTCCTTTGCTGAAAGAAAACAAAATTAGCTCTCAGAAAATACGCTACTTACTTTTAATCCTGTTTCCCTTGAACAACGTCCAACAGTGACTTTCAGATTTGCTCCAATATTCTTTTCTGTTCTCCTAAGTAATTTTCAATTAAAATATAAAAATATTCTAATTTTAGCTAGTAGCATTAGTAGACTTGTAGTTTCCTTCTCTAAACCAGATGATTCTCTGAGCACCTGGACAACTGACACATGATGGGAATAATTTAGGCCAGAACAACATTTGACACAATTCTTTACAGAACAGGATTTCTCATAGCATACGTAATTTTTAAAAAGACAGTGTTAGGGAACAGTCACAGCTGTGACTATTCTGGAAGATTTCAGGGTCAGTAATATCAGCCAAGAGAATGGGAGTGAGCAACCACTGACAGTAATCTTTTCAGCCCATTTCAATACCTGTCAGGACAGGTTCTGTGACTGCAACCATGAGGATTATGATGACACTTGAAAACAGGGTAGTGTATTTATTATTATTATTAATCTAATTTAAGAAATAATTTTGAGCACAACAAATATAAAACTGTGGGGGTATAAAGTGAAACTTCATGAGGTATCCAATTGTTCAGGAAATTAAATTCCATTACTTCAAAGATAGAAATGTTTTAAAATAGGAATAAAACCATTGGTTCCTCTTTAGAGTATGCTTTTATAAACTTAATTATAGAAATATTTTCTTCTTATAACTATATGTGTCTATATTGAGGATTCTGAAGAGAGAGAGAGATTTGTCGAGCTTCAAATTATGGAGAGTAGGTGCTAAGTTTTGACTCAGCCCTATTTGAGTAACAAGATGTCCTAGCATAAAACAATAATTTTTGTTTTTATACTTTTAATAGACCATAATTGTCTTTGCAAAACAATAATGTTCACACTTTGACAAGTTTGGCATGAGTATACCTAGCCTAATAAAAGCCTAACACATATTATTAAATGAGGTTAAATACTAGCATTCAGATTTGTCAAGGAACTTAACACTTTCTGTAGTATGAAAGCCTCAATCAGACATTTCTCTATTGCATATGACACAAGATCCCTTAGAAACAGATTTAAGAAACACTCCGTTCTTATGAAGTCACTGAAGCTTAGCATCCAGCTCTTTTGTAAGTCTAAGTTTCAAACTAGTTTGGACATAGCAGGCACACGTTAAAGTTAACCAAATAAGATGAAATCACAACAGTTCTTGTTAGGAATGGAAGTTCATATACTACCCTAATCTCTAGTTTATAACAGCAAATCCACAAAAGCCCATAATTTGTATTTATTTTTCATAAGCTCTACAGAGAGGATATTTTAAGTCTGGGTAAGTGCTGCTCCAGCAGATGCATCTAGAAAGCTCTCACCACGTTTGACACACAGATTTCTTTTTAAGAGGGTACAAACCTGAATTTCTGAAGCTGCTGTTCCTTAAGCTTCAGTGGAGTACATTTGACAACCGTCTTTTCTACAGCTAGTATGGATGGCAGGAGGAGTTCATACTTTGTATTCCAAAAGGTTGCTTTAAAATCTTTCTATGGTTTTTAATTAACCATAGGATATAAAAGGACCTAAATTAAAAGCTACCAGTCAATTGCTGACTAAGTGTTCACCAGCCTGTTATTGAACCTATTTCATCTATTTATTCCTTAATTCATCCATAGTCTCCTAGAGATGTCATTAATATGCTCAAAGTTAATTTATTATCCTCTATTGCTTCTATTCAAGCTCATGTTAACAGAATAAATTCATCAAAAATGATCTGACTTGAAAAGGCAGATTTGGATTCTGACAGAGAATAATTTATCATGGCTGGGAAAAAGCCTCCCACCAACTGGGCTGTTGGAATGCTGAGAGATGAAATTGTAATGACTGCAGAACTTCGGCAGAAAAGGACATTAAAGTCTCAAGGGGAAACCAAACAAACACCCCCACCCCCTCCCCGAGTCTAACTCCCAAAATACGGAGGTTCCTGACACTGACTCTTTTCTATTTTCACGCTCACAGGTCCTTTCTCTCACGCTCCGTGCTGCCTTGAGGCAGAAGTAATCATTAAGGCTCTGCTCACCATCATTTGCATACCGCAGAGCTGAGAGATCTGGAGGGCCACCATCACACAAGTACAAGGGGTGACAGTGACGTTCAAAGCTGTGCAGAAATGGTACTGATATTGAGAGGGTCACAAACTGGTAATCAACAAATGGATCTGTTGATTAACATCATTGTACTGCTGCATAATGTAACACCAATGTATTTTATTTACAGTTTGTTGTAATTATCCCCTCTCTAACAGTAATTAATAGATTTGGGGTAATCTACTACTCTAAGTATTCTACATAGATACAAATTACCTGAATTCCAGGAACAGCTGGATATAACAGCATTTATAGCATGTTTCAGATGCTATTACAATGGATTCCCCCCCCCCCCCCCCCATTATAAGTCTATTATACAGTAGAATTGGAAAACATTGTGGTACTGTCATGAATGTGGTACCACTGTAATTGTAATATGGGTTGTGGAGATTTATTTTAAAGCCTGGAAACACTTGATTAATCACTGCATTACAGTCAATACTCTAGGTGTTATTGTTTCACCCAGTTATTGTTTTATCCCCAACTGCAGCACAGGGAGAATTTCCCCTCCCCTATACTAGAAGCTGTTGTGTACTGGACATGGCCCCTTCCCTAAGGGACCGTTATTCCATTTATCCATCACTTCACATACTCATATTCTAATTCTGTACAGACCAGAGCCATTTCCTTGCTCCTAGTCTTGTTACACTGAGTAATTATGCAGCTTCAAGACTTGAGTAACTAAATTTCCCAAGGGAAGGGGGGGAAAAGAAACCCAACAGTGAGTACTCCAGACCTGCCCGAGAAATACAAAATTCACCAGACTCTGCCTAGATATTTTACAGAGGATCTTAAATATGAGTATAATCATAAATATCAGTGCTCTAGTACGTGTAAATAAGTAGGCTTATCCACCTGACTCAATCAGAACATACGTCCTAGCTCCCTTTCCCCCTTCCTTCTATCATATACCAGAACTCAATAGAATTGTGCTTCCAACTGCACGGCTATCCATATTTGGTATTTCTGATTCAAGATCTATACTTACTTTACTCCATTAATGCCTTCAATCTAAGAAATTCAGTGAGGTGAATATGCCAAGTGTCTGATCAGTACATTATGTCACACCGATGAACCACTATATTAAAAAAGAGTTAACATCTCCCAGTGAAGCACTGAAAAGTTAGGAAGTGCAAATTCTGCAATATTAATTCAGCTCCCTTGTGTAAATGTGTTTTGATGCAAACTTTAATTAAATTATCATATACTATTTTTCTCATAGGACCCTTGGGCCCAATTCAGAGAGTAAGTAGTTATTCAATATTTCTCTTTATCTACTCTAATCAGCATGTGGCCATACACCTTTTTAATTAATACTTTCAAAGCCTTGTGTTGAATGCAGATTTATTCATTTCCTTGTGTACTTTTTTTATTGTTTTCACAGCACAATCAAAAGCTTCATGAACATGAATAATATCCCACTTGCATTATTTGCTTTATTGAGGCCATTTGCATCTGGGAAACTGAGGCATAAAGAAATAAAGCAAAATTATGCAGTCTCCATTATTTCTGGGTGCCCAACTTGAGATAGCTTAAACCAGATTTTTGTACACTTGAGTATTTAATATTATATTAAGTTTTCAAAGCATATCTGTTGGAGTAGTGAGTGATGCCCTTGGTACCCAAAGAAACCTGAAGGGCACAACACATTAGCAAAAATTCTGTTTTCTCTCTCCACCAAAGAACTGTGTTCTACATTTCAAAATGTACAACAAAAAATAGACATATTGATGACTTATCTTTCACTGTCATTAGTAAATCTAACCAAATACAACATCACAAAACCATATATACACTTTAAATAGTCCTCCTGTGATGAAGAGCTCATTATTTTAATAAACCACTAAAAATCCCAGGATTATATGTGCTTTGATGATTTGATATGGTATCAAATCTTTCCAAAAGACATATCTTAAACTTTATCATTAACTCTAATTTAATAAAATCTAACAATTTCATAAAATATTACACAGTAAACCAATTTCTAGAAATTCCTCAAAGTGCTTCTCAGAATTAAACTTTAATTCTTTTGTAAAATAGATTGGACTATAGTTACAAATACCCCCACTGTAAAATCTTTAGGATTTTGTATGCAAATTCAAAGTAGACTGGGCCATACGTAACTAAAAATAGACATACCCATCAGTAATTCTCAGATTACTGTGTTGTTATCTCTAACTGATGAGTATTTTATTCTGAAGATTTTTTTTCCCTGTATGTTTCTGACATGGTTTTTAACCTTTCCTTCCTAACCAGTACAGACAGGCTACAGTTTCTATGCAGCAAAGTTAAATACTTATTTCCTTAGGGAACAAGCCAAATACAAAGACAGCTAATGAAGAGAAGGGAAGGAGACATACGCAGAAGAAAGTATAAAACACTTTTGATAGCAGGAAGTCTGCTCTGCCTTTCTAGTTCCAATACAATCATCATCTGTGGAAAAGTAAATCTTACAAATTATTATCATACAGATGGCAGAAAGTTAAGAATTAACTCAGAAGGGCTACTACGTACAGCTACGTACAGTAACACAGAGGTCTATTCTGCAGTCAGCACAATATGCGCAGCTCAATTAGTTATACCCAAGCCAGCTCAGGCGTAACTACCATTTTGGCTACAGCAACAGGGAGCTCAGGGTAACAACTGTGCAGCTTTTCTGCGACTGTGGAGAAGCATTTAAGCTACATCCGTGTTACTGCAATGCAACACTCGAATTTCCTTGGATAAGCTTGCACCCTTGCTCGCTAGAAAGACTATTTCGTGGATACAGAGGAACTAAGCAGCATATAAAAATGGGTTAGAGCTTGCCATTTCGTGTTAGTATAGATTGTATCAGTATAATTATGTAACAGAGTGTGTAAATGGGCTTGAGGACAGCTACAAAGGAGGAGGGAGAGGAAGGGGGACCTAACTCTTATCACGTAACAAAAGAGCTTCCCATTTGCCCCCTATACTTATGTCAACTTGAAGAATCAAAGTTCTGCACTGAACAGTCATATTCTTGTAATCCAAAGAAAAGAAGAAAAATAGCAGATATGACTATCTTTCCTTTCATGAAAGAAAAAAGAAAAGTGGGGAAAGGAAGATGTACTCTGAAAGAGTTCTGGTCTGTCAGGTTTTAATGCCAGACTTTTCATTACAAGGTTTCATCTTCACAAGCAACAATTTGCTGGCCAGCCCAGAGGTCTGTTCAGAAAACTGTATTTTCTAATTTGAGCCCTAAGTACCCACTAGAAAGGCCATTTGTCCAAAGATTTTTAGATACAATTGGGCTTCAGAAATTCCACAGGCTCAGAGTAAGCCTCCTGAATATAAGCTTCTCTCTTCCTCCCGCAAAAAAACCTGTTACAAAATTGTCACAACTTAAACACAGCTAGAGTTAGGGCTTATGACTTTTGCTGGTCTTGCCAACTAGCCTGAAATGGTAATGTGCACATGCAGACATACCAAAAAAAAGAAAAGAAGTATTAAAAAAAAAATAAAAATGCCCAGAGCACATAGTTTCAAGTATGTAGTCAAATCAAAGCTAATAGTTACTGCATTCCAATCAAATAATGGAATGTTACAAGAAGCTCCTGAAAAAACCAACATAAATAGCTGATGGAGCCTGAGAGTACAAGCAACCGTGAAATGATATATTAAAGGAGAAATAAGCTGTTCTAATAACTGCCTTTCAGTCTGTCCGCTGACCCTGTATGATATCAGAATGTGACACATTCATATACTGCTAACCATGTGACTCATTACTTTCTTCTCTGAAATACATACCATTTTCTGTCACTCACCAGTCATGCATTGTTCATTACAGATCCATTTTTTCTGACTTATTTTATGCACAGCTCATCATATTACCCGAATGGATGACGGGAAACATTTGGCTTGCTGAAGAGGAGGCACAGAAAAGTATTGCTTAAATTCAGATTTTAAAAAGGCCCTGAATCTTGAATGGGATTGCGTGAGCTCTTAAAAACATGTTACTTTCTGTAAATTACCAGCCAAGGGTTCTTCATCTCCTGAAGAATCACCTTCTTTTATATTAGTTACTGCTTTAGCTTGTCCATCAAAAAGAAATAAAGAAAGGAACAAAAAACCACAGGGCACCTAAAATGTATCTAGCATGAGGCAAAAAGTTTTATCAACCTCCTTTAAGCAAAAGCTTAATCTTTTTATTTCTTCCACTTCATAACAAAGGTAGGTAATACACTGAGAAATCTTCATTATATTCTCAACAGACAAGCTTTTATGAACCTGATAATACTAAAATATTACCTTGCTAAATGGTATGCCATTACCATAACACCACATTAAATCTATTACATTAGCATGTTATTTCCCTGCTAAATGATCAATACAAAATTACTGATCATGCTAAACGGCTAGTGAAGTAGATCTTAGAGAACATACTTGATTTCCAGTCAGCCGAATGTGGCCACCTTCTCATATATTAGACAAAACCCAACAAAAGTCATCTCTATATCCAAAGAATTCAAACTACTCTTCTACTTCTCTAAAATTGGGTCAAAATCTCAGATCCTGAAACATATTTGAATTCAAGTGCTTCTGCACATGAATCCCAGTGACAGTTCATGCCAATCACTGTGTGGAACTTCTGTCATAAAACATGGTGAATAACTCACAAATTATGTTGGGAAAGAAGAAAAAGGTGAAATGAAAAAAATCCTCTTGAAATCATTGTTTTGAATTTAGCTTTTTTTTTTTTTTTTTGTACAGACAGCTGTGATGATTAACGAAAGGTTGTTTTAGGTATGTACATCATGTTATCATAATTTTGAGAAGATCAGTAAGGATCACTGGAGATGCTGGTGACAAGATGCAAGAAGAATGGATAAAGGAATAAAAATAAACCCATGGGAAGTGATTGGGATGTTTCCCTTAGCTAAATTTTACTGATATTGTTATGGTAAGTAAGCCTGCAACATGCAAGAGAAAAATTTTTGCGTATTCTGGAGTCTATTTAAAGTGAAGACTTTTCAGACTAGTTTTCATACACCCAGCAGAATTGATAAAGAATTATTTTAATTTCATTTTTATTTCTCAGGAAGATGAAATGTTATTTTAAGAGGTGACTGATTACAGACTGTACAGTAATACTGAAAAATTAAGTTTTATACAGAATGAAAAGATTTCAGTTCACAAAAGATTCAATATTTGTCTAATTTATTGCTTGTTTCTTCTTTTTTCCCTTTCTTTCCCCTGCCTTTGCCCTGCCTCCCTCCCTCCCAAATACCCTATGCAGAGCTGGGCCCTTCTGTTCAGTCAGTAGCCAATTACAACTTCTCAGATGCAGTTTTTTATCCCAAGGCAATTTGGTAATCTTACACTGATTAATTAAACTAGGGTCTCTAAACAAATTGTTAAAACTCCTACATCCACGGCTTGCATATCTAATCCAGATAACAGGATAAGCAACATGATTGTCAAAGTTCACGAAGAAATGAAAACAAGAACACTCTATATTCGTTTTTCTTTGTAGAGTTCCTAAACAAAGAATAAGTTGTACTTCTAGGTAGAAAATCTAATCTGCATTTAAATAGAAATTCTACAAATAATAAACAAAAGCCTGAAGCAACATTTTTACAGCAAGTCTTGCTGCTGGTTCACAGCCTAATCCTTCTATCTCTATCTGTAATCCCTTCTACCCTTGTATATTCATTTCCTTACCAGTTTATCAAGGCATCTTGGCTGTTTGAGCTCACAGTTACAACACTAACCTTGCACTTCCTCAAGTTTCTTCAAAGCTGAGCCTAAAAGTGTTAAAACTTTGGGTGGTCAGCAAATCAAGGCAAACTCAGATAGAATCACCTTTATTAAACCAAGGGGAAGTTATTAACCCATAGAGCGAGAAGAAAGACAGATTGAAGGGATGTGCTTTGCACATGTGTGGTGGGTTGACCCTGGCTGGACGCCAGGTGCCCACCAAAGCCGCTCTGTCACTGCTCTCCTCAGCTGGACAGGGGACAGAAAATGGAACAAAGGGCTCGTGGGTCAAGATAAGGACAGGAGAGATCACTCACCAGTTACTGTCACAAGCAAAACAGACTCGACTTGGGGAAAACTAATTCTATTTATTACCAATCAAATCAGAGTAGGATAATGAGAAATAAAACCAAATATTAAAACCGTTTCCCCCGACCCCTCCCTTCTTCTCAGGCTCAGCTCCACTCCTGATTTTCTCTCCCTTCTCCCCTGCAGCAGCGCAAGGGGACAGGGAATGGGGTTGGGGTCAGTTCATCACACGTTGTCTCTGCCGCTCCTTCCTCCTCAGGGGGAGGACTCCTCGCTCTTCCCCTGCTCCAGCGTGGGGTCCCTCCCACAGGAGACAGTCCTCCATGAACTTCTCCAACGTGGGTCCTTCCCACAGGCTGCAGTTCTTCACAAACTGCTCCAGCGCGAGTCCCTTCCCCGGGCTGCAGTCCTTCAGGCACAGCCTGCTCCAGCGTGGGTCCCCCGCGGGGTCACAAGTCCTGCCAGAAAACCTGCTCCAGCCTGGGCTCCTCTCCAAGGGGCCACAGGTCCTGCCAGGAACCTGCTCCAGCGCGGGCTTCCCACGGGGTCACAGCCTTCTTTGGGCATCCCCCTGCTCCGGCGTGGGGTCCTCCCCGGGCTGCAGGTGGAGATCTGCTCCCCCGTGGACCTCCCTGGGCTGCAGGGGGACAGCCTGCCTCACCGTGCTCTTCCCCACGGGCTGCAGGGGAATCTCTGCTCCGGTGCCTGGAGCATCTCCTCCCCTCCTTCTTCACCAACCTGGGGGTCTGCAGGGTTGTTGCTCTCGCATGTTCTCACTGCTCTCTTTGGCTGCAGGTTTTTTTCCCCTTCTTAACTCTGTTCTCCCAGAGGCATCACCACCATCGCTGATGGGCTCGGTCTTGGCCAGCGGCGGGTCCGTCTCGGAGCCGGCTGGCATTGGCTCTGTCGGACATGGGGGAAGCTTCTAGCAGCTTCTCACAGATGCCACCCCTGTCGCCCCCCCGCTACCAAAACCTTGCCACGTAAACCCAGTACAACATGAAACACTAAATAAAACAGAATGGCTTCCAGGGTATGGCTACAGCATACTATGTGACATTACCAAAAAGCTCTGGTGATTTGAAGTTGGTATTCTCTGAGCTGTAAGCAGCTGCCCATGCAGATCCTATTGAGAACTACACATCTCCCATGTGATGCAAAATAACCAGAATGCCACACCAGATGTCACTGAAATCAGCAAGCACATACTGATTAACATGTTAACATGGTTAAAAGCTAGCCAAATGGCTAGCAATGACAAAAATGAGCCTTTTGGGAACGTGAGCATGGGCTACATTTTCATTCTCTTTTTCTGACAATGACTGCTTCTCTTTGAGGCTGTAGGGTAGCACCTGTGCCCACTTGAAGAAATTTAAACCAGTGGCAGCGTAGAACTCCCCATATGTGAGGTTTAGGTTTAGAATAGGAGGATGCTAAATGCTGGAGATTACTTTTAAAAATCTTTTGAAATTAGAGAGAAGTTCAATTTTCAGATGATACCTTGCTACTCAAGCAGAGTACTTTGTTCTTCTGTCTGAAGGCGACAGATCTTATTCTACTTAAAGTACCCACCTCTCCTACTGCTTTCTCCCTGAAAGTAGTATTTACATATTTCAGTGCAGAAATTAAAAGATAACCTGAAAAAAAGAGGGCTCAGTCCTAAATTTAAAAACAATCAAGAAAGTCATTATTAAATGAAAAGGTGCCTCAGAGGAAAAGATGGAAGGATAGAATTAGCATTCTAGATGAGATTTACCAAATTCTCAGATATAAAAAGAAAGCTAGTACCAGATGAGCAATAAGTAATTTAATTCAGACAGCTCTGCTTTAATAAAGGTCACTTCTAATTAGACAAACGCCCACTAGATTTTGTCTACCTTATTCCCACTTTAGTCCTAATATTGACAGACCATCAGCATATCATCCCTTAAAGTCTTTTCTCATTCTACAGCCCAACAAATTTGACCTATAACTCTACTGCATTATTAGATGTTGTTCTAAGCTGGCTTGTTCTTTGGTGGACCAAGGAGACTTGCCTGCCTTTGAACCAATATAGGTTGCAGGCACGATGATCATCTTGTTTACAGGACTCAACAATATAGAATGTTTTTTTCTGAAAACAGAGTTATAACTCACAATTTCTGAAAGCTTTGGATTTCAAGAAAGAGAGATAACTTAGGAATTGGTTCTCCTCCAGACTGTCTATAGCATTTATTCACATTCAGGGAAGAAAAACAACAATATTAAGGATTCTGTAAAAGGACTTGATAAGCTCCTTCGGTAAGCAGGCAAACAAACAAACAAACAAACAAAAAAACCCCACAACAGAACAATTATTCTCTCAAGGAAACATTCTCTTTATGAAACAAAGCTGTGTGCCAACAAATATTTCTTATATTTTAAGTAGGAGACTCTTGCTCTTCAAGGTAGGAGATGATCACTGCATAAATTGGGTGTTAAACTGAAGGAGAAAATGGTTCTAGGCAGGGAAGAAACTGAATAAAAGAAAAACAACTTTCCACTTTACAACTAATGATAGCAAGTTAAAGAAAGAAAAGGATATACATAAATAATTCATTATTGATGGATTAACAATATATTTATTAGAGACAAAATAATAAACTTTGCACCACTAGAATGCCATGTATCCAGAGACTATAAACTGTTGTGCTAAATATATGGGGACTATTTTAGCTATGGCCAGAGGCTTAGTGTTTCACCATTCCACTAAAAACACGTAGGCATCCAGAGGGAAAACAAAATCCCATGTAAAAGGCAATCAAATCACAGCAAGAATAATTAAACCACTATTTTATGTTACTTGTACAGTCAACTATGGAGATTACTATTGTAAGCGGTATTACAGAAGGTCAGGTTTCCTTGCCTAGCTTGCAGATATGGGGATACTATACAGAACTTACTCAAACATTTTTGTGCAGTCAGTTTAAAATCTACGTACAGGACAAACCTTGGCTCCCCTGACGGGCGACGAGGCACAATGAAATGAAAGAAAAGAAAAATGTTAGGTATTCCCTCATTTCTCATCTGGTCAGGGTTATACTAGACATAATTAACAACCTGTATCTCAAGGTCATTAGAGAAGAATATGTAGGGTTAGCAGAAGAGGCTGACATCTGCCCCTCTTTCTCTTTTGTAGAAAGTGCATTTTTACAGTACATTTGCTATGATTTGGCACCAAAGACATCCAATGACACACAAGAATTGTCATGTCTCTTAAACCTGAGCAACCAGATGACTTTCAGAAAATCAAATTCAAAGATCAAGCTGAATGTCACATTTAGAGAACATTTTATAGAACTGCATTCACCTGTGCTTTTATTTTTGCATCTTCAGGATTCATGTTTTGAAGGTTTTTATCTCAATCCACACAGGTAGTAGCTTCTTTTCAAAGAGAAAGTCTTTCCAGATTCTCAGAAAGCTGAGATCCTGATCAAGTAGCATGAAAACAAAAGGGGGAAACTCCTAAATAGAACTGAGAATGAGCAATTCAGAGAAATCACAAAATTTTGTGTACAAAAGCTTTTGGCCTACATGTAAAAATGTTTAAATTCTCCAAATTATAATCTCTTAGAAAACAAATTTACCCACATAATGCTCTATTTGAACAATGTTTCCTGTAGGTATTTTGTTATTTTTACTGAAAAGATCACAGTATTATCAGTTTCTCCTTAAGGAGTCATACAATACAAATAATGGCATTCATAAAGTCAATTAGAAGTCAAAAGTAAATAAGTGTTGAACTGAAGTAATTAAACCATGCAATATAAATGATTAATCCATTAGAGTTCACGGCAAAGGTAAGACGCTGATCTTTTGTGTACGGTGCCCCTAATAGAGAATAGATCCAAAATACCCTCTAATTAGGTGGAATTAAGTGGTCACCTCTCTTAATTGGAAGGAAGACGGAATTCAAACTTCTCAAAGAGGAGAAGCTCAGGTTTAACACAGGAACGTAGCTCTCCCTTCCCTCTGGCTCTGCGACCTCCCCGTGCAGTCCCACGCACCCAGATTTGATCTCTCCCTGTTGCCACACTGATTTCTTACCAAATTACTGACGGTTCAGCCGGAGGGATGGATGGAAATAAAAAGGTGTGATCTGTAACTACTGGGCCAGCGGCCACTCCCATAAAACAAGGATTTTGCTGTGTTTCTTAGAATAGATATTAGCAAACCTGCATCTCCCCTTTATGCGGTTCAGTTTTACTTTGAGTGACGCTGGTATTTGCTATAGATTCAAAGATCAGGGGAGAGCATTCTGGAGCCAGATAACAGAAAAAAGAGCAGGCTGTATTAAACAGTAGCAACCGAGGACCCATGCCCAAATTATTAGCCTATCTCCACATCAGCATTTTCTTTGCAGGGGGAGTGGGGAATTAGAATTTTAGCCTTACACCAAAAGAAAGAGGTTTCTATTTTTGAGGAACACAACTAAAAATTTACTAGTCACCTCTGATCACCTTTTTTTTTTTTTAAATTCAGTTTGTTGTTAACATAAATCACACTTCCCCTACAATCTTCCTGGTACACATGTGGATACCATAGCAACTATCACAACGTACAAATCCTATGCTCATAAAACACACAACTGAGTGATGATGAAAGGATTGCTATCTCTAAATCCACAGATCTGCAATCACCCCTTAGCCATGGCTTAATAGTATAAGTAATTGTAGTATGGCATTTTTTTTATATAGAAATCCAGCAATAACAACAACAGAAAAATCAAATATTGCTTTTCCATTTGAGCTGTACCAAGATATCCAACATTACAACTCTCCTAAGAAGCCAAGTAATTAATTACATTGCCTTCAATGTTAGTGAATAACTGTCAGGAAGCAGACTTAAACCTTGGATTTTGTTTTAATTTATGTTATTTATGGCCACAAGTGAGGCTTTCAGGTCATTTAATACAAAATAAATTTGACTGTGAATGCTAAAAAGAAGTAGATTTAATGAAGTAGATTTAAAATAGAGGTAGTTTTAAGTAGAACAGATACTTAAAAATAAAAGAATTCCTTGAAAACAAACCAACTAACCTGGCAATCACAGTAACCACAAGAATGGGAAGAGGAACACAAGGCCAAGGTGCAGAGGAGAGTAAGACTACTCTGATCCCTGGTAGCCCACAACCATATGCCTGAGTTAGCTGGGATAAACCAACATCTAAGGTGCTAAAATATATTGCTGTACTAACTTTTCAGACTCATCTAACATCCTTTTGAAACAGTCACAAAAGGAGCATACTTTAGAAGATTTTGTAATGAATATAAGCGCAGTTTTAAAAAAATGTACGTATGGTTTAAGTCAGGTGAGAGTAAGTATATAGCAACAAGTTATATTCAGAACTATTCTTGTTTTGCCTGAATTGCCTTTTTTCCTCCATCCCAACTAATTAAAAAATGTTCAGAAGAATGAGATTTCTTCAGCTTTCTTACCGTGGGCAGGGATTTGTTTCTGGGTTACAGGATTGCAGGGGTATTATTCAGATAATAAAAAAAGAAGACCAGAGATTTGTAAACAATGGAAAAACAGCTTAACCATTTGATCTGCGCTTTCCTAATGGTCACTATTAGAGGGCTTATTTTGTTATTATATTCCATTCTTCCAGAAATATCAGGACAAAAAATAGTTCAACTTACCCTTGAAAAACTTTTCAGTTCATTTTAAGAAAACTTAGAGTTTCTGAGCATTTATACGCTTAGATCTGTATTCCATAGGACTCAACAATTTCTGAACAGCTAAAGCCCCGAAGAAGAATCCCTTGGCCATATATTCCCTTTATAAATTCCCAGATGACGCAGTTTAGAATACTCCGCTGAACTCCCGATTTTCATTTACAAAGCTCAGAAGAGAACTCATAGCCAATGCTATGCTATTATATTCGCCAAAGGATACCCATTTGATTAAGGCTAGTTCTTTATTCTCCAAATTTGAACAGGTAGAGCAGGAGTAGCTTTCTCTTCTCTTTCTCCTCAGTATTGCAGTTTTTTGTTTTCAGTGCAAGCTACTGTCATACAATATTTACCTAGAAAGGAACTAAAAAAATAAAGAATGTCTTCATAGTAGGAATATATAGATTACATACAGAAGAAGATGGAAAGGTACAGAATTAATTTTCAAAGGGCTGGTAAAATTGCATCTGAAGTATCTGGTAATAGAGAACCTCTTTGTATTTAAATACCACTGTGATAAGTGCTCTCAGAAAACAGAAGAGCCCCTTCAACTTATCTTTTCCTGTTTGATATTTCTAATTCTTTTGCATGTGTTACAGGTTTACTTGTTCAACTCGGCTCATATAAACACCAGTCGCTGCTTGCAAATGCCTATGTATGACACTTCAGCAGTAAATCTACTGTGCATTCACCTGTAAGCCAGTGGCAATTAAAGAAGCAATAACAAAGGTAATGGTATTTTATTATTGCAGGACCAGAGTCATGAAAATGGTCAAGAATCTAATTAATGTTTTTGCTATCACATACATGACAACTGCCATTCATCAAAATAAATCATCGGTAATATAGAAGTACATGGTAGATCCCAAGTGATTAGAGGTTTGAGAGGAACCTGTGTGGACCTGAGCTGTTGCCAAACAGATCTGCCATGCCCTGGCACGCTCCTCCGCCCAGGGTGTTCAACCGTGTAGGGTACAACAGCCACAAGAAAACAGTCAGCCTTTCTGTTTGCTGCCCACTTACACACACACACAAAGCATGAAGTGCAAATACAGTGAACCGTGAGCAAACAAACCTGATAGCACCCACCATAAAGCGTTACAGGGGATTCACCGGGCACGTCAGAGGGATGGTTACTGCATTAACCAGCAACTGCAGCGACATTGCACTGTAGGGAATCACAGCTGTGTTCTCCTGTTAGTGTAGCACTCGCAGCCATGGACTAAATTGAAATTGGTATGGGAAATGCTGACTCAGACGTATCTAGCATGAACTAGCCATGCAAAAGCATAAAATGGCTGTCTTTTCTTTTCCTTATGTGAGAGATAATGGCAAACCCATCTGTGTTCCTTATCTTGAAAATTGTCTTCAATCCTTTCATTTGGCCAAAGCATAATATGTCTTTGCAGCTTTTTAATTGCTCTACGTTTCTGGGAACCTTAATAAAAAAAATAACAAAATCAAACCTGCATCTACTGTTGTAGCCTGAAGAGAATCAAATTATTTTAAGCAAACATCTTTGAGAACTACAATTAACATGAGATGTTATGTTCAAAAAGTATTACACACATACGCACATGTATATATTCTTTTCCTATTACGTAACTTGAATTTTCAGGGACCCTGAGAAATTCAGGAACACTACAGTAACAATGCTTGGATGAGCGAAAATATATTAAGGCAATCCTGAACCATGTTTGGCAAAAAAAATGAAAAAGACATGTTCAAAATAATGTTAATCTCTTACTAAGGAAAAACATATCGTGATGGGTGGTTCGCAGATAACCAAGTTACGAGAAAATATATGGTCCACAAGATGAACAGGTTATCTGAGAAAATATAATTTGATGGATGTCTGTAGAATGGATACATTAGCAAATTAAAAAAACCCAAACCAAACCAGAAACCCTTTGTGGGAATTAACCCAGTAGAGGAATCGCACAACTGAAACATGGAGAATCAAAGTTGACCGTAACTAACAGCACAAGTGAAACCACATCTAAATTGCTTAAGTAATACTGCAACAAACCTTAGTGAGCTGTACACGTTCCTCTTTTCTTCAGAATTGGGTGAAACAGAATTAATCATTCTGATAGCCTGTACTCCACTGCTTCTTTATATATAAATTATTGTCTTATTATCATTAAAAGGAACTGTGTCTTAGGCTCTTGTTTTAAGCTTACTTGCATTGTATTTGATTGGTCTGGTTATCTTTGAGGACTGGCTGCTAAGACTGGCTGCAACACTACACAATGAGAACACTGGTGAAAATATGAGCTGTTTTCATTAAAGTCATAATATCTTATTATATATTAAAATACATTCTGCTATGTCAGAATCTGGCAAATGTAATAATTAGGTGCCATGCCCCTGTAAAAATGTAAGCAATGTGACAACCACTAATGAGAAAGAATTGAAGGCTAAGAAGTGAAAAATAATGAATCAGTGGAACAGCTAGAGATTCAACAGAGGAATCCCAATTTCAACTCTAAATACACTTCTGATGGAATTTGTCTAAGGTCTCAGATCACTTGTAGATGAGACTTTCCATTTTCTGAATTGCAGAGTTTGGACATTTTGAAAAGATCTAAGTTAGTTCTAATTAATACTATAACACGAACAGCAAATTCACATGTTTGGCCTGAACTTTAAGACACTTATTGCAATCTCCTTGAAGACATGACATTATGAGAACCCCTCACAAATTAGCTCACATAACAGAAAATAAAATTGAGTTTACCCTTTAGTAAGACAGAGTTCACGGTCTTCAGGTTCTGAAAGTAGAAATTGGAGCTGAAAAGAGGCCAAATTGCTTTAACATTTAACCAATTTGGATCAGACGGACTGAAGTCTACGGTCACAATGAACTAAGCAAAATATAAAGGAAACTTAATTCTCCTATTTTTTTCCAGTGAAAAGTGGGTTTCTGGTAAAGCACAGTTAATCACAGTGAGGAAATCACATGTCATAGTCATGGCACAATTGTGACAGCAGTATTGCTGCTAATTTATGAACTCTGTGACTATTTGTGATTCTCTTCTGCATATACCAAATCAAAGGCTGATGGCCAGAGTATTCCAAGTTTGTATATGATTTAGCTTTGATGGCCAGCTTGTGCAACATATGCTTATAATATAAAAATATCTATTATACTTACCATTTTTAAAGTTTGGGAAGCAACATGTTAGGGTAACTAGGTATTATTGCATGGCTAAAGTTTGGTGGGGAGTCCTTTTGCCTTTTTTTTTTTTTTTTTTTTTTTTTTGGGGGGGTGATTTCAGAAGTAATAAGAATTGCCCTTCCAAGCAAAAAGCACACCAAGAAATACCACCTAGAGGACAAGAATAGTTTTTGATTAATTCAGGACACACTTTGCCTTAATAATGTTTTTATCTTACATTTGCTGTCTAGGAAGCTGCTTACGGAAGAATGGAAAGGGACACTGCTGAACAAAAAAATTTTTTGAGAAGTTATTTCACACAGACAAATCTATGCAATGGAGGTCTATTTGCTACTTCAGGTACTGGCTAATAAGAAAAGATGTTCCAACTTTTAAATCCAATTCCACTTCAGCTGACCTACAGTTCTACTCATATAAGGGCAGATGGGAAAAGGTAACAATTCCCACCTGACCCAAAGTTTCAAGACAGTAATAAATTTCAAAGCATTATTCTTCAGTAGGCTGAGCAATCAGAGTATTTCTGAGAAATGGAACAATAAGTGTATTACTGCTGATCCATCCACTCCAATCTGATGAAAATAGGTGCAGGAATTCACACTATCAAAGAATTTTGTGGCCTGGGAACCACAGTTACATGATCCAAAAGGCTAAATTTCATTGTTAATGAGAATGAGTAGGTGAAGTTCCCCACTCGGTGACTTATGTTCCAAGCAGAACCATCCCAGTTTCTGCTGGAGGAAAAAACCCCAAACATTCTTCAACATGGTGACAAGCACTTAAAAAAAAAATAAAATCATTCCAACACAGAAGGGGTAACAATGATCACGTAAAATTACATCTGGCCTATAGTGGACGTGCTGCGACTTAGACGGTAACTTATTAAGCAGAAGGAAGAATAATCATGTTTGTTGAATATTTAAAATAATTTTGAAGAAACAGAAATTGTTGCCTCTGTATGTGGTGGGCTTAAACAATATTTAAGTGGCTATTATCTCACTTTGGAAATCTGTTCTGCCGTGTGTTCTACTGAATTAGATCAAGAATAAATTTGGATGAAGTTAAAGTGCCAGCTCCATCAGTGAGAGTGGAACAGAGATCACACTCAAGTCAGAGGAATAAAAAGAATGATTAAATGAAGTCTACGTGCTTTTTGTAAGGTGTATGGCTGGAGGCTCTTTTATGTGAATCGAGTTCAAAGCTACTTGTAAGAGTACATTAAAAATAAAATAGCACCCAGAAAAGATATGAGAGGGCAGAGTTTTTACCCTGAAAGTTTCTGCTTTTTGTGGTAAATTACAGATAACACTCATCAGCGGTACTTAAGCCCACATCTTGTCCAAGAGCTTAACAGTGGCAGCCAGGAATGTGGTGACAGTCCAGCTTCTTTAAGTGGTAAAGAGACAGCCAAGAAACACCCAAGTGACAGGAAGATAGTCTTAAAGATACAATGATTGTAGGGACAAATCTCTACATTCAGAAGCCATCTACTGCATATACTGTCATAAAGACAACCCTTCAACACAGAGAAGACACTAAATTACACTTTCTAATCTCAGACACTGATTTTACAGATTGATATTTGTAAATTTACATACACCAGTACTTACTGTCACTGCATCCAACCCAACACTATATGTGTGCACTGGTGGAAGAGAAGGTACTCTGCCCTTATTAGAGTAAATACATTTGGTATGCAATCCTTATTTTTTTATAGCGTCTGTTTTTATCCTGATGCCTACACGCTTTTGAAGCAAAAAAACCAGAGATGGAGTTAGGTTTTATACTTGTGATGGGAGTACTTCCTGAGACTTTTCAGCCAATATACTATGTCTTTAACAGACATTCAATATTAATTTCATGCCAATATATTTGCTACATAATATACCTGTGAACCACTTGGATGATTCAAATCTCTTCTCTTTCCCTCTTTCCACTAACTTGCTTCCTCATTACAGAGCTAACACCTCTTCAAGGATGTAGCTGTAGCAAAGGTGCCAGTAGGGGCAACTTTGGGTGAGGGGATCTACCTCTTCTGTTCTCATTTCAGTGCACTGTAGTACTGCAAGTATCCTCCTCCCTTACCCATTCCTGCATCAGCCTCCCATCCACCTTGTCTGCGCGGTCCCTCTCCTCTGTGCCCCACGGATGGGAAGAGGAAGGTGCTTGAAGCTGGGGAAAGGGGATATGGCCACCCCCAGATCTCCTCCATTTCCACCACCAGGTGAGTTGGGATTTAGACCAGGTTCTGCACGCCGGTGTAAGGGAGGCATGAAGATACTGCTGTTATACCTGCGCCTACCACCTTAGTACGGTTTGGTATCACGGACATAGGGCTGAGCGTTCTGAAAGTATCACATACATAAGAACAGCAAACAGAGGATGTTTAAAATTGTGCTATACTGACAGTGTTGATCTATCGTTGCCTATCGTCATCAGATATCAGAAACAAACTTCAGCCTACTGACTTCCAGATTGATTCCAGAAATCTTGATTTGGCTAATAGCTGCGAAACTCTTATATCTCATACTGACTTCTGCTGAAACGGTGAGACAGAGAGTTTGCTGGCTGAACAGATACATAATACTATGCATGGCCGTACCCTTATGTTTAGGCAGATGTTAATATCCACTGATATACAGCTAACATTAAATCCAAGAATTTTATACAAATACATGCAGTATATACTGGTTCATATTTTTAAGGAAATAAAAATAATTTAAAAATCACTTATATATACTTTTTCCATTTTTCACTGAGACATAGTATGTATTAGCAAACTGGGTAGAGTTGGGCTTATAGTGAATAGGTAAATTTTTAGAAATAAAGAAGCCCTGATGATGGGTGACAGATGGTTTCAAGAGCTACTGCGTATTACTTAGAATGTTTTACTGACAAATGCACAATCTGAGTGTTTGTAAGTGAAGTCACTGTATCAACTAGCACAGTGACAACTTCATTCTTATTAGCATGAAACTTTGGGAGTCTATTTAGAATTCAAGTTAAATTGAAATTAATAAAATATTTCATGTAATTGCAAGGTGGTCAAAACTATCTTATCATGGATCACAGCATTTAAAACTTCTGATGAAGAACAAGTTATAATGTCTTTTCAGTGAAAAAAAATCCCGTGTGTTATTAATTTACACGGATTTAGTGCTTTATCGAAAAATGGAAGGTAAAGGGTTGTTAAAGCACCAGAAGCCTGAATCTTTATGATGACAATTCAGAATTTTCAGTGTCTGAGTCAATTCAAACTGAAAAGCAATTTTACTCCTACATTTACTTTCAAAAGGTATTCCACAATAGTAACTTTCAATTTGTAAGCCAATGTGAACCCATTATCACTTACACAGCATGACAGCATTTTCTTTAACCCTTCAGTGCACTAAGGAATTGGTAACTTTTAATACATTATCTCTCTTTGGATCTAAGGTCATCATGAATCCGTTTTGGAAAACTAGACCTGTGGAAAGAGCATCCTGCCTTAAGTTGCTGGGTCCAGGAGTCACTTATCTAATATTTTGCAGGGAAAGGGACGCCAGTATCAAATGAGGATAGCTCACATCACTAGCCATGAAACTGGGGTAAGAGCTTGATGAAACAAGGATGGAGAAGTCTTTCCATACACAGAGCAAGAAGAAAGCTGTACCGCCTACCACTCCCTGCCAATCCTAACTTTAGCCATGCTCCTTCCCATCAGGAGAAAAACATAAGAGGGTCTTCATTATTTTATATTTTCCTGATCTTAAGTCTATTTGTGAAAGACTGCAACTTTTTGCACAGAGGTTCAGCACTTGAAACTTTCTTCTGCCTCCTGACCTCCTACATAGGATAACCTCTCTGCAAAGGACCCCCCATGTATGGAAATTAAGCTTGGGATCTCCTTCTAGATCTTTTGATGCATTTTCGTGGCACCTAAGTAAGACTGTACACAATATAAATACAGGAGATATGCCCCAATATTAAGCTATTTACTCTTGAACAATAATAAAATATCAAATTAGTTATCTGATATGTTTTTAGATTAATTCGCTATTATTTATAACTTATTACTAACTATGGATTGGAGGGGAGGGGAGAGCAAAGCAGAGGCTAGAAGGAGAGTAGTTACAAAACAGTTCCATTTGTCACTTTTTTTAAACTCCATGAACTTGAAGGCAATTTCCAAAAGAATTTTCTCCCTTACAAGTTAAATCCTTTTTCTCCTCCTCCTGTTCCACTGCTGTTAACAAAAAGCAGCTCATAAATCAAACTTTAATCAAGCTGAAAATCCCAATTTTATTTCTTCACTTCCCTAGGGGGTCAGAGCATTTTGCAGAATCTTTTATTTTCTGAACTTCTCCACTTCAGAACTTCTGTTTGCTGCTTGCTTTCTCTCCTAATAAAATTACTTTCATTTAGGATTACCACCCTCCTCTCCTTCCTGACATTGCACTTGCTTCTTCAGCCTCCTATGATTGAAAGTATTTAAAGCCATGCAACTTAATTGGAAGAAACATGATTGTAAGGGATTAGCAACTCGTCAATTCAACATACAGAATTATGTTTACACAGTCAAGGAGAGATTAATCTGCTATTTCTCTAATTTTTCTGGTGTTTTCCTGGCTTTAGACTTCAAATCTTTATAAACTAACACTAAGACCATATTCAAACAGGACAAATGACAGAAGCACAGGACATTGTCACTAAGTACTCATACTGTTAACAGTGATCATGCTGAATTCACTTCCTAAACATTCCAGTAATATATACAATTCTTCTTTATTTAGAATTCCATGCTATATATTTGAAAATAACAGCCTGTTGTAAAATTTAACTGACACAGCTGATTTCGTGAGTCTTGAAACAATTCCTAGATTACTTTATCTTGGAATGCAACATGACTTTTCCTTTTAATTCACAATTAACAGACAACAAAATATTGATTAGGGACAGAAAGGTTCTGCTTTAAAATTTGGACTAGATTATAAACATTTTACCCCCCTTTCTGTGTTATTATTTTAAAATATAGTTTACAATGTTAGATTTGAGGCACCACAAAGCCTCTTTAAGGCTTATTTATGAATAGAACAGGGGCAAGAATGAATAAAACTAAGCAAGCTGTCTTTGGATAACATGATACAAGAAACTCAACCAGAGTAAGCAAATGTTTCCTACGAGACTACCTTATGAGATTTCCAGAATGACTAAGATTGTCTTTAAGGTGATAAGCCAAGTTTTATACTGCAGTTTAGGGAATCACTTCCCAAGAATGAATAGAATTATGCCTATGGCATTTTGTAAAAATCAATGTTGAAGGACAAGAAAGCCCCACAGCTAACACTTATAAAAATCTGCCTCTTTTGCTTCATTCCGTTACCTAGTTGTTTTCCTTTATTATATGATGGAGATAGCTCTGAGCTGCAAGATGTGAATAAAAGAGAAAACTTCTTCAAACAGTGAAACTTTCCAATTCAATCTGTAGTGAACCCAGGCATTCCAGATACGGAATTTAATTTCTTTTAAACTTACTTCACTACTCAACAAAAAAGATAAAAGCCCTACAAGCGAGTAAAGAAAAAGTTTTACACGGGAGGCACTTTCCTTTATTTCTTTTAAACAAGGAGCTATTTTCCTCCAAAATAAAAGTTCTGAGTAAAGCAATCAAACTGATATATCTGCAAAAAACTTCCCTGAATCAAAGTCCCATTTCAAGTACATGTTTTAATAGCACAGAACCTGCAACACAAAGCTCAGGATTGGATTTCCCGTCATATGGAAATCATTTCCAGCTACCAAAACCTTGCCACACAAAGCCAATACAAATACTCACATGAATGTCAAAGTAGAAGCAATACATGTAAATCAGTGCTAAAATCTACTCAAGTGCTACTTGGACCATATGCAGGGTTTTAGAAGTGATACATTGCAGACTGCCTGCTATTCTGTTTCGAAAGGTCAAAAGTCTCTCCAGGTAGCTGCTGTGTTTCTACTGATTATGATGAACAGTTTAATATTTTTGGATTTTGCTGACTACTACTTTTCTATTTACAATTCATAATACTGTAGGGTTTTTGAGCACTACACTAAAAGTAATAAGCATTGATTGTCAAGAAATCTTCCAGTGTGTTGGTTCTTTTAAGCTGAGCTCACCTTGCTAGTATAAGACAAGTAAAAGCCTATAGCAAGGTGGCAATCTACAGATGTTAATGTACCACTAGACTGTGTTGCCAGAAACATTTCTTCTGGTGTACAAAAGTCATTGTAATCAGTTTGGATGAAAAGTCTTTACACCTGATTTAAGCAGGCTACATGATTTAGTTCAGTCAGTAATATGAACAAAAACCACTGAACTCATTATTAATGCATTTTCATTTTTTTCTTTGTTTTTGTCTCACTGTTCAAATAGACTTTCAATAAAGTAACTTCAACTGTGACAAATAATGGATTAATTCTTTGAGGAGCTGCTATTAATTCAGCATTGAATGTCATGAGTTTACCCTTCTCCAGAAGTTTTAACTGCTTTTATAAAATTTTGTTATACCCTTAATGGGACTCGGGATAAAATTAATTCTCAGAGTAATTATCCGTATTAAGTAGTTGACTACCTCTGCTGCAACTGAAAATGTTGAATACATCCGAGTGTGCTGCATTTTAGGTGTTATCTAGCTATCTAGTCTTCCTGTGAACAAGACTGCACAGTTCAAATATGATTCAATGAACTGTGTAGATAGTACACTCCATCACTTTCAAAAGTACAGGTAGGAGAATACGGATTTGCATGAATGTGCTGATGCTTTGGAGAAATGGGGGACTACTTTAATGTGTCCTTCACACAGCAGATGGTACGTGAAATCTGTTTCATGGTTGGTAAGCTTTGTAAAGGCTTGTAAAGATTTGTTGCCCAATGCTTTAGCTGCAAAATGAAGATATATACCCACACCAAAAGCACCAAAAAATCAATTGTAATAGCACCACCTCATAGAATAATCCAGGTTTTTCTTAAATTAAAGAAATACTTGGTTTCAGTTAAATCATGGGCTTTGACATGACGACAGGAAATTTTGCACCCAAAGGATGAAACTATGTCCATATTTCTCCGAAGCCACACTTCCCCCCGCAAAAAAAAGAAAACATAAAAAAGTAGAAACATATATTTACAATATTCAGTAGGATTTAAAACACACATTACCACAACACTTTATAGGATGCACATGTATAAACAATGAGAATACCAGTTATCATAAACTTGTGAATCCAAAGCTTCTCAGCTGAGATCAAACCTTTGAACACCCTTGAACCTCTCTGACATTCACTAATCTATTTTCTCATGTGCCATCTATCAGTTTGTAACTTCTTTTTTAAGACTTTTTTTTATTATTATTGTTGCAGAGTAGAACCTTGAGGCAACACTGTTCTAAATTGTTTACTTATTCTTACCCTATTTTTAGTGTCTTATCAAGTTTCTAATCCAAAGCAATAATTTACCTGACAATTCATGACAACTTCTTTTCTATTAATCTGTCAGAGACTTTAATCTTTTAATATTCCAAGGAATTATTCCAACAGGTTGTAGTGTATCTGTTATTCAATCAACAAACTGAGGAAATCCTAAAGAAGGAGGATGGGAAAACGTACTATTACAGAAGCTATGCTGGCATAATTTAGTTTTTTAGAATTCTTTTCACATTGATGGGAGGTTTTAGATCTTTTGAAACATTCTCAACAAGTTTTCTCATTTCCAAATGATCTCAGGATCATTTCTAGCATTTGTAAAAACTAGATACAGCAGCTGCTACCTTCTTCCTTCCACCGCTGTTTATTTAGATGGAAACTACACACTTTTGTTAACAGCTTGCTCACGTTAGTACGTTCCTTCAAAATTCATAGATCAATATAGTCTATGCTTGATGATTTTGTACACTTTTTTGACATGCTCTGGCACCTCCATTTTTGGCTCAGTTTCTAATAGCACTGGAATAATGCGAGTAAATAACCTTGATTTTTTACCATCTCATGTTTCTCAGCTATGCTTTCTGTTTCCTAGTATTCTGACAGACTTGCTTATTCTTTTACAGTCTTCATATTTCTGATTGATCCAGTGCATGACGTGTTTTCCATTGGCTTCTGGTACTCTGTCTAGTTGTTCCACAGTTTCTTATTTGGCTCATACGATTTTTTTATTGACTTCATTAGATTAAATTTCCATTTTCTGGTGGAAAGAAACTTTTTTCTATCTGTACTACCAAGACCTTTGAACTGATATAAAAATACACATTTTGATATATGACTATTACTTTTTGCCAAGAAAGATCTAAATACAACATGCACATTTTACAGCCCTATCTAATAAGAGAAATATTATACACATAGAATACTTCATAAGGTTCGTTGATGTATAAGTCCTTGTTCTAGTTCATAGCTTGAACCTTCCACATCAAATGGCTTGCAAAGACTCACAAACGGAAAGCTGAAGGCAGTAGATAGGTTTTCACATTCTCTTCTGCTGTATACATTTGATTCATTGTCTGAACTTCCCCGAGCTCACTGAAAAGACTCATAAGTGAGTTTTTACACAACTGAACGACTGCTGCAGCTGACTGGGAAACAGAGGACAAGGTGAATGACCAGCTAATGGTCGTAATGAAGTAGAGGAACAAAGCTGGCAGCCTTAATGGCTTCTAAATTTACTCGCTTATAATTTCAACGCCTTATTATGGTATTTCTATCTATTTCCATTCAGAGTAGTTGTCAATTAAGAACTTGTTCACAATATTATAAATATTTCAGAAAACTGTAATACCATGTAACATCCTTGAAGTCTTAGCCATGATTTAAGGATGCTGGCCATCCAAAAAAATTCACATTTGTTGACTACACCAGTTACATTATGATTCAGCTAAGGCTTTAAAAGTGGATAACAATACCCTGTTATTACACATGTAATATACAGATATGTATATATTAGGCATACAATAATTCTACTGAAAAAGTTCTGCTTCTGAGAACATATAACATTTTGAAAGAGTATTTTTATCTAGTGGTCATACCATCTGTATTGGTTTTGTGTGGCAAGGTTTTGGTAGCGGGGGGGGTTACAGGGGTGGCTTCTGTAAGAAGCTGCTGGAAGCTTCCCCTGTGTTTGAGAGAGAGCGAGCCCACACCAGCCGGCTCTAAGACGGACCCGCCACTGGCCAAGACCAAGCCAATCGGTGATAGTGGTAACGCCTCTGTGATAACATTTTTAAGAAGGAAAAAAAAGTTGGGACGGAGAGAAACAGCCACCAGAGTGAGGAGTGAGAACATGTAAGAGAAACAAGCCTGCGGACACCAAGGTCAGTGCAGAAGGAGGGGGAGGAGATGCTCCAGGCGCCGGAGCGAAGATTCCCCTGCAGCCCGTGGTGAAGACCCTGGTGAGGCAGGCTGTCCCCCTGCAGCCCAGGGAGGTCCACGGGGGAGCAGATCTCCACCTCCAGCCCGGGGAGGACCCCACGCCGGAGCAGGTGGGTTCCCGAAGGAGGCTGTGACCCCGTGGGAACCCCGCGCTGGAGCAGGCTCCTGGCAGGACCTGCGGATCTGTGGAGAGAGGAGCCCATGGAGCAGGCTTTCTGGCAGGACTTGTGACCCCGTGGGGGACCCGCGCTGGAGCAGTGTGCTCCTGAAGGACTGCACACCGTGGAATGGACCCATGCTGGAGCAGTTCGTGAAGAACTGCAGCCCGTGGGAATGGCCCACGTTGGAGGAGTTCGTGGAGGACTGTCTCCCGTGGTTGGGACCCCACGCTGGAGCAGGGGAAGAGTGTGATCAGCCCTCGTCCTGAGGAGGTGAAGCGGCAGAAAATAACGTGTGATGACCATAAACCCCATCCCTGTCCCCCTGTGCCGCTGGGGGGGCTTGGTGGTGAAATCCGGGAGTGAAGTTGTGCCCGGGAAGAAGGGAGGGGTGGTGGGAAGGTGTTCTGAGATTTCGTTTTATTTCTCATTACCTTGCTCTGGTTGATTTTGTAATAAATTGAGTTAATTTTCCCAAATTGAGTCTGTTTTGCCCGTGACGGTAACAGTGAATGATCTCTCCTGTCCTTATCTCGACCCGCAAGCCTTTTGTTATACTTTCTCTCCCCTGTCCAGCTGAGGATGGGGGAGTGATAGAACGGCTTTGGTGGGCACCTGGTGTTCAGCCAGGGTCAACCCATCACACCATCACTACACATTATCAGCTGCTTTCCAAAAGCATCATAGATAGTCTAAATCAGAACATATAAACCCCACAAAGTATATCCATATGTGATAACATCTTTTCCATATCCTGACCCACACAAAAGCAATGGTCATCAGATCCAGCTATTAGAGAACTGAATATGCTGGTACTATAATTCTGTAAAAGTTTACTTCAAATAAAAATACTACAGAACCAGAGACAGTGATATACAAAAGCCTGCATTCCTCACCATTTTCTCCGACAAGGAGAAAAAAACCCATCTGAAACCACATCTTTTATTGGCTTTAAATATGAAAAAAAATAGTTTGTCTCTCATTAGTGACTTTTCTCCTTCTTGACCTTTTTTCCCAGAGAAGAGATAGGATTTATTTTTAACCATCTAAGCTTTTATCATACAAGATTTCTAAGAGCTACATTTTGGAAATTGGGTTTGTGCATCACGGCAGGTCTGGCATGTGAGGAAATCAGCTACATGCTGGATTTTTCCCCCCATTCCTGTCCAAAAATACACAGCACAATTTCCATCCCATCATTTCGGCTAAGAAGAAAATCTGACAATTTATTACAGTCCTCCTGTGCCAGATAATAGTCCAATTGATGGTATGTGACAGAGCAGCTTAACTTCAAGAGCGAGCGCTTCTTCGTATAACTGCTGTCACTTTTGCTTTTCTCAACTTCACCTCAGTAACTGATTTTTTTTTTTTTCTGCTGTTTTAATTTTGATATGTCTTGTTTCCTCTGGAGGTTGCCAAGAAAGTGAATAAAAAATAGGTTGATAGAAAATACTCTGTTTAAGGTGCATCATTTTCCATCTACTGTATCCACACAGAAGAATAGTGTGCAGATATTTGCCATAGGCCTGGTGTCTACAAACAAATGCTTAAAGTGTTCACTTGGAAAACTGCCGATCTGTCTACACATCTATACTGAGAAACTGTTAATTAATTTAGAGAGGTCTGTATTGCTAGGGTCAGCTTGCTACTGTACCTAAATTTGCCCATGCAAAACTAGTTTGGCTGAGTTACTCTGCAGTCATAACTAAGCATTTACAATAAAGAAATATATAAGTGTAAATAAAGTGGAAATGAAGAACAGAAGACTAAGAAGTTTTGAAAGTTTTGGGCCAGCTTAGTACAAGGTAAGCACTCTATTTCTGTACGCTCTGCCCTATCAGTTCAAGATCTTTTATAAATTTTGCAAACTGTCAAATGTATTTATCATTTATAATACACATATATCTCAATGTCAAAGAACTCTGCCTCGGAGAATCGCCTTAATCTCAGTGTATAAGACCGTTTGCCCCAGCTTCGCAACTCTGGCAATGACCAAGCAAATGGCTATACTGTCCCAGCCTGTCATAATTTGCAGCTCAGGAACTGTCTCAACCAGTGGAGGAGTGGCATTCATGAGACTTGGAAATGCACTGCAAATGAGTGTTCATGTTCATTTACTGTTCTCATAGAACTCTACATATATACCCACCCACACACAGTGTTTTAAATGCATAATCACTAACACCTACAGGTTTTTCACTCTAGTGAAAATTCTCCCTTAGGGATGCCTGCCTCAATTACAAAAGAAATCAGTGAGAACAACGCAACTGATGTAATTATACTTTATAAGTAATGTAGTATTTTTAATTTATCAATTTGTAAAATAAATCATGGTAATAATAACAATTAATTGTAGAACACAAAGCAGCTCAATCCTTGTAATAGCAAGACTGTACTTAACTGGAGACTCTACAGACATGGGATGAAATTAAATCTGAGTTATGAGTTAGCACATATACTTAGGCTTTTAACACGCTTAAGGTATTTACTTTCACAAGGGCCCAAGAAGTAATACATAGTGATACTCAACTTAGAGTATCTTAGATGTAAATAAAACAAAAGTTAATTAACTTCTCTCAAGGTTATACAGGGAGTCATCGCCAGAAACTGAAATTAAGAATTTTTAACTATTAGCTGTTTGCTTTAAAGGTTGTAGAGAATTTTTTTTCAGCTCCTTTTTTTTTTTTTAAAAAAAGAAAATCTTTTAAAGAAAAAACAAGATTTAGAATCCTTTGCTGATGCTTGCTTCTTCCTATAGAGTATCAGAGCAGCCTGTATGCTTGAATCTCATGTTACTGAATCATATTGAAATCTATCATTACATTATAGCCTTTAACGGATAACCGCTTTTGACGAGATCCATGAAACCTGCCACATTCCCTGCATATTTGAGAGGAGTAACAAGACCACTTCCTTGCAATACTTAAAACATCTTTTTTTCTTTTTTGAACTACAGAAAGGATTTTTCTTTTAGAATTATGTATTTTCTTATAATGGTCCCTGGCTGCGAGTCTTCTCAAACACAGTTGAATTTAAACAATCAAACTGTGATTTCCTAACAGTAATACCAAACAAAACAACAATCTGGTTGTACTTTGGAGATAATGCTTGCATCTTGTCTCCCTTTCCACTCCTATCTCTTCTCTGCCACTCACAAAGAATAGTTTGGGATAGCTGCTAGGCTAGACAAAGCTAGTCAATACTTAGTACCTATTCAGACACTGAGAATTAAAAGGTGAATGTTGTGCATTCTAATTATGTGTCTATTATAAGCAGCTTCAATCAAAGGGTTTTTTAATTATGTATTTATATACCACGTAATAACACGGGAATAAAGCTTCACTGTTATACATAAGTGTGGATCATCTTTCAATAGAGCATTTATTAAATTAATACATAATTTAATAAAGTATAGAAAACAACAACAAAATTCAAAAGCATTAGTATTTTTATTGAATCTCAGCCCCTAAGTGTTTGGAAAGTACTGTAAAATTAAAAGCTTTTCAGCCTTAGCTCCTCTAGTAGTCACAATTATTTCACTGGGTTTGCCTGAGAGTTCAGTCCAGAATCTACTGAAAGTCAGTGGAAGGGCTTTTGTCAAATTAAACGAACAAAAGGAAAAGCACTAAGCTTGCTGAATCAATTGAGTCACATTGCAATTTGTATATGGTTGAACAAGAGAAGAGTAGCTAATTCTGTCAACATGGGTCACCCTTGGGCCTTACTCTGAGGTTCCTGCCCATACTACGCATATGCTAACTCATGTCCAAAATCTTTTTTGGACTGGAAACAATAGATCTCCTACCAGATGAAAGTTGGGACTAGTCTATGAGCTAGTATGGCAGAGGCTGCATCAGGCATCACTCCTCTCAGCTCAGTTTTCCAAATGATCTTTCAAAACCACCCTCAAATGCCATCTGCATGCTTCACACACCCTAGTGTCCTGCTATAAAAATACATATACAGTTCCCTGTGAATCATGCTCAACATATTAAAAAAACTAATTCCTAAATGATCCATATAAAAATTCAATGTTTCAGAATTACAATTTTGAGCCAGGTGCATGACCTCGTGACAGTGTGCCTCATAGTATCCCAGCCTTACCAGGACTAAATGTACTCTTGTGAAAAACTCCTTGACCACTTTCAGGAATGTAACAGATTTGTACTTTGAGCTCTGAAAAAAACTGGTCAAAATAAAAAAGCTCCCAAGCCTTCATTAAGGTTCTATAATGAAATGCTAAAAAGTTCCTACAGAATACAAAGCAGAAAGGACTAGGCATGCTATGTTCCCTGGGTTAGAGGCTCTGGGGACGTAAGCATTTATGGAGAAAATGCCCCAAGTAAGGGAAAGCTGTGAAAGCCTTGTAGACTGCATGCACCAGACTGCCCTGCAAAATGGGGATGATAGGGATGTGAATATATCTGAAGTTAAACAGGCTGAAGATCACTCCCCAAACTGGATCAAATCAAAGAAACAACTTCAAAATAAAAATCCCAATGTAGGCATAGCCACTGATGCCCACATATGAACAGAGCTCAGCGGAATTTCTTATATGCAGCTGTGTGAAGAAAGAATCTACTTTTTCTACTCAATTTTTAAAATGTGAAGACACTGACTTCATCATTCTCCCCCTCCTCCAGTAAAATTCTTCACCTGTCATTGATAATTGGAAAAGATACTTCTAGCAGAGTCATAGATGCTTATACACCCAGAGGTTTTTTAGCACTATTAGGAGTTTTAAAAATGAGAGTTTCTGGATCAGCATCTGTTGTGGTAGATGATATGTCCAAATATTTGTAGATGTCCTTCCAGCCTACTGGTTTCAAGGTAAGCTGTTCTTCTATGCAGTGTCACTGATCCATAATAACTATGATCCAAATTTAACACTTCCCAAAAATACAAAGTATTTTTATTGAATTCATACAACCATATACTATTCTGTGAGCTGACACTTTGGGTTACACTTTTCAAGTGAGCAACAGATAAACTAAACTTGTACAGTAGGAGCTGCTTAAACTTTAACTTAAAAATCCTGAGCCAGAATGGTCACAGTTAGGAACTATTAACTACCACACTGTATCACAGGACTCTCCAAAGACTGGAGACTGCATACCATATGTGCTCTGAAGGTGTCCTAATATGTAGTGGTTTGAGTTAAAAAAAAAAAAAAAGGTTTGATCATTCTTTTATAAAGAGATGTCAGGCAGGAGAGTGAGAGAGTCTGTTTGTGTGCAAGCATGCACCATTAGTATTTCCTCCAGTTAATCAAAATAAAATCATGCCACTTCTAGACAAGAAAACACGATCCTATTGTTTCATTACTTCCATAATCATTATTCCTCAATTTTTCAAGTATTTACTAATTAGTAGTATTAATAGTATTTTCACCAAAATTAATAGTCCAGTTTATGACATTATCTACTTGTCAAAAGCATACTGACCTCCATTAACAATAATAACACTTTTGAGTAGATGTTCAATGCTAGAATTTGGGGAATAACTTCAGACATCTGCTTATTCCTCTCAAAACTTTCTCAATCTGAAAAAGGGCATCTTTTTGCTGTCGTTATTACAGACGTGAAACAAAGAAAAGCTGAAATCTTCAGTAGATTATTGTCATGGGTTAACTCCAGCCAACAACCAAGCACCACACAGCTGCTCACTCCCTCCCTCCACACGCAGTGGGATGAGGGAGAGAATAGCAAAAAAAAAGGTAAAACTCACGGGTTGAGGTAAGAGCAGTTTAATAGGACAGAAAGGAAGAAAATAGTAATGATAATGATAAAATGACAATAATAATAATATGACAAGAATAATAATAATAAAAGAATTGGAATATAAAAAACAAGTGATGCACAATGCAATTGCTCACCACTTGCTGACTGATGCCCACTTAGTCCCTGAGCAGTGATCTGCCCCCTCCCAGCCAACTCCCCCCAGTTTATCTACTGGGCATGACATCACATGGTCTGGAATACCCCTTTGGCCAGTTTGGGTCAGCTGTCCTGGCTGCGTCCCCTCCCAACTCCTTGTGCCCCTCCAGCCTTCTTGCTGGCTGGGCATGAGAAGCTGACAAGTCCTGGACTTTGTATAAACACTACTTAGCAACAACTGAAAACAGCAGTGTGTTATTAACATTGTTCTCATACTAAATCCAAAACTTAACACTATACCAGCAGCTACTAGAAAGAAAATTAACTCTATCCCAGCCAGAACCAGGACAATTATAAAATAATCTTTTGGAGATTTTCTGATACCCTCTTAATTACAGTAGCACAGGTTACTCAAATAGAGTTCATGGCTCCTTAGCATATTCATTACTATCAACTACTTCTGAGTAGGTGATAGCTTGTCAGTAAATGTTCACTGCTGCCTAAAGCTTGGCTGAAAATTTCAACCCATAACAACACTTTGTCAGATCATGGAGCAACCCTCCATCTCCCAAGGCAGCCAGATGATCAAAAATCTTCAAGGCGACAAGTTTTACTCCTAGAACTCCTTGACTGGAGTGTCAAGAGGAATGGCCGGCACAGATCAAAGCAGTCATCCATCTAATCCCAAATCCTGTCTTGAACAGTGACATTTTACAGGAAAAAAACCCAAAACTCTTCATTTAGGAGACAAATCTACCCTGTGAAAAGTGTCCTTTTTACCACATGTGCCACAAGACCATTTATGCAAGGAAGCATGAAGATTTGTAATCCTTTCAATATTCTGACATATTTTTAAATACTAATCATTTCAAGTAGAGTGTTATTTTATTCTTATTAATGTTCAGTTCAGGATACCATATGGCAATGAGTGATGCAGATTAATCATTAGTCCCAAGAGAAAAACAATCTCCCTGTGCTGGTTTTGAACAGGCCAGCTTTCCATTTCTGTGCCCTTCCCCCTTAGAACATGAAGAGTTTAGAAAACATGAATCTATCCTCTCCACATCTTTCATGATCTCATATCACAGCTTTACTACACCTCCTCTCCAAAATTAATTCTCTCCCTTCTATTAGGAGAGTTCAATGAACAAAAATGAAGACTTGACTAGGTTGCTGAAAAATAAACTGGGGATTGTTTTCTTCGGATGTGTATTAAGTTAAATGGTAGGTGAGAACCAGTACTTTGTAGTTTTAAGTGATGGATTATTTTTTTTTAATGCAGGGAAATTATAGTGGTGGAAAGGAAAAACTACAGGTTTCTAGTCAATATTGCTTCTTATCTGCCTGGCAAGTTTGACAGAATAAAATATTCACTTAAATGGTGCTTCAATTTACCAGAATATATTGCAGACCAGTATATGCCATAATTTACATTAATACTTCAAGTTAGACTTCCTAAAGTAGGAAGGGTATTCAATTAAAACACCAAATCTCACTTCATTCATGATAACTTGTAAACAGTCATTAGGAAGTTTATACCTAAACTGATGTTAGGTGTGGGATTTGCTTCTTGGCTACTATATGGCTCATTAAATACCTGTTTTTTCTTCTCGCTGATGACAGGTGATTTGGGCCATGTCCTAATTAAGGACAGTGTTAACAGCTGTACAGGAGACAAATTTCAGTGAAGCCCAGTCATGCTACAAGACCTGAATTAAGGTGTTCTGTGAACTCAGTAGATACTATTCTTTAATAAATAAGACAAAATAAACACCCACAGACAGCAATATTACTGCAGTACAGGTATACAGGGGCCTCACTAGTAGCCAGTTAGCCAACTAGATACAGGCCATTTTAGATTCTGAGTATTTTTGTAGGAAAAAGATCATTCTTTAGCATATACATATACTCCTGAAACAGTAGCTTGGACCTGCACAAATTTGTACTACTAAATGGAGTCCTACAGATGATAAAGATCTGAATTATTTGTAAATGTAGTTATCAAACATACATAATGAAGTGATTCTCATACATGATGCATTCTGTATGAATATGAGAGAATGTATATGTACATTGATTAACCTAGGAGGGGCTACCCAATGGGCAAATACAGAGATAGAGAAAATCCTAAAATACAATAGGAAGGGCCAAAAAACAACCTCAGTGGAAAAAAGAGATCAATCGCAATATGAATGCACCTGTTATGTGCAGAGGAATTAACAAGAACAAAACAAGGGACATAAAAAGTACTAACAAGTCAGTAGGAAACATTCATGCTGAATGCCACAGGCGGCTGAAAGGACTGATGTGCCTTACGCAGGTTTGGAAAATCATCTGAAGAAACACTGCTCTCAAAGTGCAAATTTGTCACATAATGACAACGTAAGATTCATCATGTTTGTGCACATTGTCTCAGCATGCCAAGCCATTTGCTAGAAATGACGTTCTGTTCACAGTGCTCATCGTGTAGTGTCAACTGGCTAAGAACAACCAATACTGTTATTTTAGGGGAAAGCATGGAAAAGACTATGATAAACAATAAAATTCAAAAGTGAACAAACTAAGGCATTTGGTTTTCCCATGTCCTCATGGACTGGGGTGCAAGAGGCAGACTTGCTGATGTAGGCGTTAACTGCATAGATCTTATGCCATACAAGCATGCTGGTAGGAAAGCCAAGTGGATGGAGACTGTCACAATGGAGACTGTTCCCATTAGAGTTTTTTCACCCCAAAGGAGAATTCCCTAGAAAAAAGGAATAGCTTTTAGCTCCTTCACTTCTCCTCAGTACTGTGCAGCCTAACTGGAATGCTGACTCGGATCCTAAGAGGGTTGTCATTACTAACTCCACTAAGTGGTCAGTGTTACCCTTTTGTCCCAATGAAAGAAACAGCTTGAGAAATCTATATAAACGCTTAGGAGTGAATATTTACAGATCAGTCCTCATAACTATTTGACAATCGCTTTTTGCTATAGGTAAAGAACAAACACACGTTGTATACAACTGCTTCCAAGCAGTATTTACAGCTATACTGATCTGGACAGAGTAAATCCTATTGCATAGCACTTAAGTATTCTATCTACCCTCTTTTTCTTTAGACTATTACATGTTTATGTATTCTGTAAATTATCTGAGTAAACAAAGTATACATTACTACAGTTTTGCTCTGCAAAAGTCACTGCAGAAAGAAAGTCTGACTACATATCATGTCAGTTTTTTCTTTACAGAAAGAAGTGATAGGTGCACTGCTTACACAAGTATCATGACAACCACATCAAATAAACTTCATTTTTTTTGGAGTAAACTGACAGTGACATTTAATATGGGGAACAGGGGACACATTTTCAAATCTATGGAAATCTTTGACAGCTTAGATACAAAAACAGGCTAGGATACCATAGACATGTCAGGGCAGAATAAAATCTAACTTTTTCATAGACAATAGACAGGATTTTACAACTTACATATTTATAGGCTCACTGAATTACTCTACAGCAAAGGGTATAATCACTATATTTTCTCAAATCAATCAATAATTCACATTCATCATACCTAGCTACTCTGCTTAAAAGGGGTGTTGAATATCCTAGAAGTTCATGTGCAAGATTTCTCATGGTTTGCCTTTAGAACATGCAGGTCATATATCCAATTAATTAAGGACAAACATTTTAATTTGAATATTATTTAATTTTTTATTTTGTGGGGCAAAGAGAGGAGAGGTTTATAAAATCCCTAAAGGCAATTTCTGTAAAATGATATCAGTTTCTTTATCTCAATCCCTGGAAAGTAATTGGAGAAATACAGATATTCACACGCTGAACAAAGAAAAGCTTTAGATTTCCATTGTGCTGTATAGCAGCCAGATTACTCTGGAATCCTAAATGCAACTTAACGCAAATAGTACTGTTTCCCTATGGCACAACAGTATTTTGGTGGTATAAAACAAAATCAGCTCTTCATGGAATTTGGAAGTGAAACAGTAGAGAAGCTTATGAATTTCAGCACTTCCTACAGGTTATGCTTTATTCAGTAAGATTTTGAACATTTTAACTAAAAATTTCTAGTTCTTCTGTTTCCAAAGATAGACTCTATACTGCACAAGAATTCATGGCTGTCTTGTCTGTTCACAACCAAATCGAAATAGTAAGGCACTTACCAAGACACAAACAGCCCCCATTTATCTGAATAGACTGTTAACATCCAAATGCAATTTTCACAGATTAAATGTTAATAGGTGTATGGATAGTGTGTTCAAAACAAAAATTAGCTACTGCTATATTATATAATACTGCTAATTCAGGATATGACATCACTGAAAACATAACTGTATTAAAGTCTGTCTAACTACAGTTTCAAAATAACTACGAACGGCGCGTATGGAGGCAGTATAGATTTCAGTTTTGTGACACATGGCTTGTCCCTGAAAAGCTGACACAGGATGTAATTACACAATACATTTTCTTCACAAGTGGTTTAACACACCCAGCCCAGCCCATCATTCTTGTCACTCATTTTGCTGGCCCTCCATAGTGCACCAGTACAGCTATTTGCAGGTCTTTATTAAGTCAAATTAAAAAGAACAGTTGAAAAAACCTTGGTGTTGCTGGGTTCTTTTCATGTGCATGTGTGTGTAGGGTTCATCTAGACCATTTCCAGGGTTCACAGAGAGACGTAGCAGTACATATGTGGTATGGGAGGCAGGAGGACAGAGGTGGCAGCAAACCTGATGTAGGGGTGAGAAAAGCAGACAGAAGCAGGGGAAGAAAGCAGGACGTTCTCAAACCAGATGTTCTGCTGAAGAAAACATGTTGTCAAACTATTCTGAAGTGAGTACCTCTCAGGAGTTTGTAGCATAAGATTGTATAAGCAATGGTTATAAGAAATGATAATGATTGTTGAGAAGAAAGCGGTATCAACAACATAAAGGAACATGCTGAAAACTAAGGAAAGACATTGCAAAAACCCCATCCATTATTTTGTTTAACATAACACATGTAATAATCCATTATCTTACAGTATCTTAGTCATATTAGATAATAATTCATGTTAATTTTTGTAGCAATAATGTCAAGAAATATGGTAGTTCTTCATACTGAAAAAAAAATCAGGGGTCTACAGAGTTCAAGGTAGGAGAAGTATGTACTGTTATCATTTTTGCTCTGATTATCTTTAGTACACCATTTTTTTCTTTCTTGTGTGTGTGAAATACCTGGATTCAAAGCAGCTGCAGGAACTTAGAAGCAAGCATTAAGTTTCACTGAAAGCATGGTGGAATAAACCAACTTGGTAGTCACTAAGTGTCAGAGGGGCAGGATACTGCCAAAGAGCTGACAAGAAAGACTCTGCCTCTGAGAAGTAGTGATTTTTGACTCCTATAACCTGCTGAGCCAGGTCGACCAGGAAATACAAAAATTCTTTAAGATTAAATATATATACAGGACTTGAATTTATTCCTGAAATGACCATCATTGTTCCAATATTACAAATAAGAAAGTGGATACGATTTTGCTGCTCTATGCAGGAAATCCCACCGTAGATACTTGGACTGCTCTCATGAATCAGGTAATCAAATGTTCCCATACCATACTTCTAGGCACACCACAATATTCTGTTATTGTATTTACATGTTCATGTCAAAGGTTTGGTTTTTTCCAAAGGAAAGAAATTCAGATATAGTTTGAATTATTCAGAGAAACAAGTCAGAAAGGCAGCACACGGTATAGTGAATAAAAACATGGGTACTATAATTCCACAAAAAAAGAAAGCACTTGAATTACTTGCTGTCTAAAAGAGGCTTCGAACATACAGAAATAAACTGTCTTTTATTGTTCAACTCTTCTGTGATGAGTTTCTCTTCCACACAGAGGGAAGAATCCTATAACATATTACTTTCTTTGTAAAGACACAGAGGTATATGATAAATGGGATGACACAGAGCATAAGCTTACCCACGACTTTGGATGTCAGAATGATAACTGATTTTATAGATAAAGGAAATGTGGTAGAACTAACCTATCTGAACCTTAATATTAAGTATTTGACATATATAGGAAACTATTAGTTAATCTGCAGAAATTGGTAGTAAAAGAATTGTAAAGATAGATAAGGAACTGCTTAAAGGATACATAATAAAGACATTGCAAAAGAAAAAGGAACAAGTGGGCTGGAGGCTTCTTATCTAATGTTAATGGCTTCCATAAAAAAGCAGGATGTGCTGGTGGGGTTTTCTGGTGGCAAGAAGTTGGAAGCCATCGGCTCGAAGGGCACTAGAATATCAAACATGAAGAACTAGATGACCTTGAGAATGATGGTAGAATGAAATTTAACACTATTAAAATTTAAGTGTACTAATAACACAAAATGGTAGCCTAGGGGGTAGTTCATAGGAAAAGTTACAAGATGAAAATATCTTTTGAATACTAATTAAGAGGATGACTGTGTCCCCAAATTCTTCTACCCTAACAGCTCCCATTTACTTCCACATAGTTCTTTTTAATGCCTCAATTTTCCCACCTCTGTTTCGAAGTATCCCCTTCTTCCTTACGTTACATGTATTTAAAGAATTACAGAGGTGTTTCTGACTGGGAGAGAATGGGTCTCTACAGGACTAGCCCAGCTGCTTCTCTCTCTAAGCATTCCTGGTTAACATGATCATGAAAAAGATAAATGTACTTTGCTTCTCTATACAAGCATTTTTGGCATTTTTCTATAGATGTTGGGAGGCATTCATGCTCTGGTTCAATGCATGAGGGTCTTATCTAGAAAGTTTTATACAATTCTTGTAAACAGCAATGAAAAAAATGAAGTTAAATTGTCATGGGTGTAGAGAAGAACTACTAAGGCCAACTGGTGAATGGTGAACTCCTGAACAAAGTACACTAAAGGATGCTTGCTCCTTTGCCTTGTAAAATGAATTCCAAAATACAATTATAATTTATTTTTAAAATAATGGATCAGAAGAATAAAAATTATCAGATTAAAAGAATAATGTTGGTACAAAACAAATGCCACAAATAAACTGGCATGGAAATTAGAAAACTTAAGAACCATTGAAGGAATTTGATAGCTCCAAGCAGTCACAAGAATCATTTTTAAGACAGAGCCTGAAATAAAAGACATGATTTGATACAGTTGCCAGAAACAAGGCTGAATTTGTTTACCCAGAAGTGTTCTGTGATCATAACTCTGCATTTGGCAAACTGCTTGTGCCTAAAATATGTGACGTACTTTAATCACACGGATCTTTCTTGGTGTATATAGGAATATTCACATAAGACATTTATGTTAAAATATGTATATATTCAGACAGGGTTTAGCCAGAAAGAAACACATTAGATCCTTGCATGAATAATTTTACAGAAAAAAACCATTTGTCAGTTGCTGTTTTCTGAGGAAAAAGAAGCATATCCATTTCAATTATATACACACACACACATATATGTGTGCATGTTTGTGCACAAAAATGTATTTGAAAAATATATATACTTGGAAAATAACCATAGACATTTTTTTGGTCTTATTCTGGATCCACTTTTGCAGTCAACATAAGTATCTGTTATTATAACTATGAACATGAACAGTAAAACTTCAGTGAACTACTAGTTGATCTATTAATTGCACTGACACCACTTCTTCCAGGAGTGAGTAAGTCCAGTGGAATCCTGTACTATTTCTTACGATTTGAAAATTCACTCTACAAAAAACACCTTAGCCCCAACAATTTTTTAATAGACAAGATTTTATTTTTAAAAATTCAGCCCCATTTTTTCATATTAAAAAGCAAAACAAGTGATTTTGATTTTTCTTCTATAACACATGCTAGAAAAGGATACGGGGGCAATCCTGTATTTTTGGTCAGCAGGTTTTTTTAGAGGTCTTTCTTTTCCTCATTTTATAACCATAGTTTCTCTGTTTCTTAATAGTATTCATCAAGTTTTTTCCTTTTTTCTCTCTAAAGGACAGCTACTGCATATTTCAGAACACCCTCAGCCTCTGAGGCACTTGTCACTTATATAACCAGAATATAATTCTGTATGTACAAAAACTGCGTTATAATATTAGGAGTTTTAACTCATATTTATGGAAATAGGGTTAGTGTAACATAAATATCTGTAAAACTCTTTATGATTTACATCTGCTTAAACCCCATTGTGACAACAGATATACATAGCAAAAAAACCCTGTGTTTTATTCTCTGAGTAAAAGTTATGCTAGGCAATAGCTACTCTAAGTCACAAAAATAATTTTGGAAGCATTAACTCTCTCTTAGTGGCTGTCCCCAAATCTTTTTGGACAGATATCCTTAAATCACCACATATAATGAGCGTGTAACTTCTCACACATTAGAGCCTTCTGACTTGCTGCTTTGAAAACACCCCAAACACTACAAACTGCATTAATTTTGTTAAAGCATCAGTTTAAACACTTCCAAGTAACAAAGTGACCCAAGACACACGCAAAAGCAGCCCAAACCCCTCGTTTTTACTCCCAGGCTGACTGCGGCAGGCTCGGCCCACGCAGGATGGCGGCCCACCGCCCCATCCCCAGGTGTGGGCAATGCAGGGATGCTGCCTCACAGGTGCAACCACTCGTTAATTCACACCACCTGCTCAAAAGATGGTGACTTTTAACTCCCTCTTATCAGATTTTTGCCAGCGTGTTGACAAAAGCAGGATAGGAAGCTTTGGGCCTGACAGATGAAGCCCAGGAGTTCATGCCTAAGTCCCCCCCTCTCTCTGGGGGAGGCCGCACCGTGGTATCTGAGGTGGGATTTGGGTTTTTTGTGCTCTTTCAGTCATGTCCCCTTCCTCTAAGAAGTGACCAGCTCAGGAAGAGCCCTCGGGAGTGAGGAAAAGCCGGTCAGTGCTTAGGGGACAGTGGGAGTTCCTCCAGAGAGGAGCAGAAAGGAGGACATGGGCACAGCCTAGGGGCTGCCTGCCATGTCCCACACAGCGAGGCCTGCCTGTGCTGCTGCGACTCACTCTGGCCTATGTGTGTGGGATTTTTTTAATTTAAAAAAAGCGCCTCTTGGGAGCTTTAAAAGAAGGTACAGTATTGGATGCGTCTAATATGTATGGCTCTGAAATTTAAGAATGTTGTTTGTTTTGCTAAGTGGCTGCTTGTGTGAGTTCTTTAACACTGAGAACAGGTCTCACAGTGCTGTAAGATCAAAATAGTATGGAAAAAAAAAATTAGGAAACTAAATATGTACAGTCCTATAAAGAATATGTTTAAAACAAAGATATGTACAGTCCTATAAAGAATATGTTTAAAACAAAGATATGTACAGTCCTATAAAGAATGTGTTTAAAACAAAGATTAATTCTTAAAAAGATGGCTTCATACTGTTCATGTGTAGTTCAAGAATTCCCTTATTATATGCAAATAATAAATGTTTATTGCTTTGGATGGCTTGTCAGTACAGTATATGTCTGTTTATAATGTTTATGATAACATATCAACATGAAGACTCAGTATATTGGGCCCCTTGTGTTTTAACCCATTTAGTGCTTATGGTTCTATCTCAGTAACTCTGTACATGAAAAAATGCATAATGTTTTTTCCACTTGATAAGACTACACTTAAGGGATCCTGGTGTATTGAAACAGTTATGCATGCCCTGCAGGTTACTTTCTTTTTTTTTTTCCCCTCTATTTCCAGATCCTAATTTATTTTTGTTCTTAACAGAATTTAAATTAAGATTTTTTTTTTTAGTACAGATAAAACAGTTAAGTGTTCAGTGATGCTTTTAGGAAAATCCCTCTTCTGAATGCAAAAGCTGTTGCAGTTCACCCTATCCATAGCACATCACACAGGAAAGCCTAACAAGCTTCTGTTGAAGCAGTGAGCTTTTTTATTATTATTATTCCAGTCAGTCAACTGACAACAGCTCCAACCCAGTTAGAAATCCTTTAAACTGCACTTCAGAAATCACCATCACAATTGCTACTAATTGGCACTTTTGCTGGCAGCCTCAGGAAAAGAAAGAAGCCAGTGACTGAATGGGCCATGGAGAATGAACTCCCCTTCCCGCCTGTCAGAAATCCTCTTGCCAGAACAGGGTTGAAGCACGTTCCTGTAGCAGTGGGTTTTTACAAAAAAAAACCCAAAAACCAAAACAAACAAAAAAACCCCAAACTGCCCCATGCCCACTCCAGCTAGGCTGTACCTGTTTGTAATGGGGGAAACTTCACCCTCGGGACTGGCAATTGAAAGTGTTTCAGGGATCCTAAGAAACATTTAGGAAAGGTTGTTAAAATATTTTTTTAAATAGTTACTCTTCAGGCATGCGATTGCAGGTGGTCTTGGGTTAGTTTTCTAGCTTACTGTTTAAGAGGAAACAAATTGTCTGAGGGTGGATGAAAGCAAGCTGTGAGCTGGGCCGTGCCCTGTGAAAACAGAGCTGAGCAACGATTAGAAAACAGAATGAATGTATTTAAAATTTTAGAAACTCTTATTTTTAATGAAACTATTAAGTCTATGGGCTGCACTTTGATTGCAATCTGTACACAACCAGTCTCCTAGCCCACCTTCTTGTGCACAAACCTGTTTTGCATGTGTAGTAAAGCTTTTAACTGAAAAACCACAACAACTGTTTTTCATAAATTAGTATTTCCATAACTTGTTTTCACTTCTTTTTTGATACCTAGTTGTATGTTAGGACCATAAAATCAACGCCTAGGTTTTGTTAGGAGCTTTTTGTGAACCATTTAACTTAAGGAAAACCAGGCCTTAAGTCATGTTAAGGCAAAAGCTTGTTCATGTGTGTGAAACTTGCAGAAATTATGTAAATTACCTAAGTGATTACCCTATTGATTCTTTGATAAGATGGCTTTCCTAATGTGGCAATTAAAGAATTGTGGCATTCCTATCTTGAAAGGCTCATTATTGCAAGTCAGCCAAATACAAAGATTTAGGTTTGTGCTCTTCTTGGAAGTCCCATTGCACAGCTGGATACACACAATATTCCCTTGTAAGTATTGAATTGCTGACATTGTTAGGCTTGCTAAGCATATAATTAGCATAAATTAAATCAACCTGTTCACTAAGTTCAAGGAACACAGAAGCAGTTATTACAATCATTTCACGTATTAATGGACAAACACCATTTTCCAATTTTGAGCATGTCTGTTTTTTTTGCCGAAAGCTTCTCAATGTCAGACATGCAATAGCCAGAGGATGTTCATGCAGTAGCACTAGGACTTGGGCCTACTGCTTAGAATTCCTCACTGTTTTCCCAAATGATGGTTTAATAAGACTAAAGTCTATACACTGCAAAGTTCACCTTATGCTGAACAGGTTGAGAATTATAAATCAAACACGCCATCAGTTCATTGCCTGTGCACCATTTAAAAAGACATCTTTAGTCTCTATAAAGCAGCTGGCTTTGTCAAACTACTGATCCTAGGTTGTGTTGCTGCACAGAAGAGGAAACAACCTGCGCTTGCAAATCCCTCTCAGGACTGGGACAATAGCTCTGCTGTGCCGTATTGAATGACTTGGATGGTTCCTTGCATCCATCCTACCTGGATGAAATATCTAATTTACTTCGGCAATGAGGATAGTGAAATAGTGGAAGTGATATTCAGATATAAAATGCAGCAGTACTTCAGCTGCTGAAAAGCTATATTGAAATAGCCTGATCTAAAAATGCGCTCTTTGTTAATGTAGACACCACAACTGTTAAAAAGAACAGTAACAAACCACAATCAACCCCAAACCTCTTGGCATTTCAGGTTAATTATGTAATAATTGAACTCTTCTGATTACTAAAGGTTCAGATGTTCTAGTCAATATACAATATACATTGTGTCAATATGATGAGATATAACAGTTTTATGCCAGTTTAGTGTAAACCAGCAAAGAATTATTTTTAGATATTGGGAAAACAAACTTTAAATGACTTTTTTTTTCCCCCCTTACAATGGAAGCAGTTGCTAGCAGCATTAAACATTTTTTCTACTTGCCGATTTATTTATTGTTCTGTCAAGCTAAGAACATCTGAAGTACTTCGGCACTAAGTATATTCAACTTACCAAAAATCATGTGCAGAATGAGAAGTGTCAGAATAAAATTAGCAAGATTTTTTTTTCAGTATAAGTCATAACAAACAGAGCCTTATCTTTGGTGCAATGTAATTTTTGCTTTAAAGTCAAAGTTTAACCCTTAAAATAAATTGCAGAATTAAAAAGCAGAATCCTGTTTTTCTGAGGAAGAATTTAGAAACAATATGTTGTTATGCATATAATTTTAATTAATGGAAATTACTGTGTAACAGTAATTATGAGGCCTACATTTGATTGACATCTGATATTCAAGTGGAAAATGAGTAATTATGTGTTTTTTGGAAAAGGGGCATAATTTTTTTGTTCAACATGTTAGTCAACTGCAGTAGGGATGTGGAGTGTGAGAATTAACACCCATAAGCTTTTTATTTAATAAATCTCTACTATTTCAACTGCCAAATGAAAAAAGATGAAATTACTTAACTGCAAAACATTAACAGAAATTTTCACTAAATTGAGTTCCTAAGGGAAGGTGACTTTAATCAGGCTGCAATGGACTTTGTAGCATGACATTTAGTATGCTAGTTAAGACTTCTACGAGTCAGATAGTAAAACTGACAGATACTTATCAGAAGCAGGTAATTAAAACATACCATTTTCACTCTCTTGGAGTTATCAGTCAACTAGAGAGCGCTAAACTATACCTGATACCCAGTATACTTAATCTTCACAAATGCCAATTATTACAAAATATCTTTTGAAATTCTCATTTGCTACCTATTATCTGGAGTAAAAAGTAGTCATAATTGTAAATTTAGTTTTACTAGCAGTTGCTGGTAGCTAGTGCTAGGGACAGTTAATAGATCCTCTTACAGATTTTTTTTTTCCAGAAAATTGCTACACAGTCATGTCAGATAAGCAAGAAACAAATATTGCTTGATTGTTATGGTTAAAACTCTGGAATGGAAAGTATGAAACTTTTGTTATATTGAATGACTGAAATAAGCTGAAATTCATATCATATCATCATGACAGACTTCAACTTTCACGGGCATTAGCCCTTATGCCAGAGAGATATGATAGTAGTAATATTGTATATAGCAACCTAAGTTACTACGGAATAATCTAACACTGAAATATTTCAGTCTATATGATTTGGTTAGTTCTCCTACTTTGACTAAGCTAGCAGCAAAATGTTTGGGAAGGTTTGTTTTTTGTTCTCTCTATCTGAGAAGTGTTGTATCTCTAACTCTAACATTACTTTTACAGGTATAAGAAACTTGGGCTGACTTGCACCAGTACTGACTCCATTTCAGCTATGAGTGAAACCATGTATTACTCCTCAGGTGAGTATTCCATGGCTTGAGTGATATGCTTCCCATTTAAGACCTAAACCCAGGATAATACAGAAGTGGAAAACTGACTATAATAATATATCTTTCAGCTGGTAGAGTAACCCCCTTTTTTGGAAATAAAAATGATCTTACAGACACTTAAAGATGCATTTTAAGAAGGACAACACTGTACTTGAGTTGTATGGCTAATTTGCAGTGCAAAGATAAGAAATCAACTACTTGTTCTTGACTCATTTCCAATAAGCTTGTTATTTGCTCTGCTTAGTGTTTGTGCAAGAAAAATCGCTCATCGGAAAGTAAAGTAGAAAAGAACAAAGAAAAACATTTTTAGCTTAATTTTAATTTGTGCATGCTGGGTAAACAGCATTCATTTTCTTGTAAAAATTATGTTGAAATTGGAGCCATTGAGCTAGGGAGTGTTCAGTCTCAGTTTTGCTTGTTTAACCAGTTCTTGATTTCTATGCAAGTGAATCTAATGCAGTATGCTTGGGGATGTTTGTTACTGTATTTCATTACAGCTGCTGAGAATTTAAAGCAATTAGTTTTTCATGATTCTCTCTGTTTCTTTTTGTGTAGTGTTCACTATCATGGGACTGCTCTTATTATCTTGTATGTTAAAGCTCATCAAATTTGTATCCTTGTTTGTCAGGCAAAAATTAGCTATGAACTATACGAGCTGAACTGTTATGTACGTGTTTCCTGATTTTACAATATACTTCTGTTTAAAGATCAGCTCATAGATTACTGGTATGCCTTAGGACTTAAGCAGACGCTTTGACTTTTGGTTAGTTCATATGAGTTTGTTCAAACACTTCTTAACATAGGTGTCCTTGTTGTCAAAGTTATTTGAAGAAACTGTGACATTGTATAGTAGGACATGGAATCCAACTGCTGAGTTATGGTTCTGAAAGACAAACTGTATAGTACTCATTTTATTTTGCACAAATGCAGTGATTTTTAAAATTTGTATAAAGCTGATTGTCCCTCTACTTTGTGACCTTTTTTTGATAATCATTCAGATTTAAACTTACCCTAAAGTGCATGCAACTCCCAGAAAGAAACTGAGATAGGCATTTAATTAGTTTAAAACAAACTCCCCAAATCTCTAGCAAAGCTTCCTCAGCATATATGAGATTTTTTTTCCTGGTTTTCAAGCTGCAAACTAGAGTAAGGAAACCTATTTAAAATGCTAAAAGTGGTAAGAAATTGCTGTTTCATTAGTCCCAGGAGTGCTGCCAGTGTGCTGCAATCATTTCTCAACAATGCAGTGCTTATTTCAATGTTTTAAGCTTGAGATGATGCAAGACTCCAATTCAGTCAGGCTTTGAGAGCCTGGATCTGTGTAGATTTTCTATTTATAATGAGGACCATAGACAAAAGGGCTTTCAAATGCAAAAGCCAAGTTTGGTCAGAACACACCTGGAGCTATTAACTTCTTCAATAGTTCAAAATCAGGATGAGACAATAAAACCAAAAGATTTATAAACAGGTCACCCTCTTTGCCACTGTGTCTTTACAGGATATTGACAGGGCCTTTCTTTCAGCCTTGCTCTCAGTCTAGCGACTCTGACGTTGTTACAAGCTCTATTCGTTCTGCTCTGAGTCCCTAAGATGTTTCTGTCTGCTGCCTCTCAGGCCTCCACATCTGTCTGCATGTCGGCTCCCTGCTGGTTGTCTCTCATTCTCAATCCTTTCTCCTTTTCTTACCTTATGCCAAAGCAACTTGAGAGTTGGATTAGTTGCTCTCTTACATTAAAAGGAGATATGGAAGAATTACTGCTCTCTACCCTTCTCACTAGGTGACCCAGTTTGCAGCCAGCAGGCCAAGACAAACAGCAACTTATACCCAGTTCTTTTTAAAAAGAACATTGCAAAATGAAACGCAAACAAATAAAAGCCTTTGCAAAATAAGTCAGGCTTGTGCATAATGGGAAAATGATCACAAAATCTCTGGCAGAAAAACTAACAAGTGTGAAGCTTGCACAGTCTATTTTGTTCAAACTAGCAGCCTCAAAAAAAGGGGAGAAAGGGGGGAAACCCCAGACAACTAAGACTCTAAAATTTTGATGAAAAACACTGAACTAGCTGAAAGCTTATTCTGAAAATTTAAATATGGCTTAAAAATAGTCAAATTAACCTTTCTCCACAATGGACTATAGCCCCACTTAGAATCCCTTGTCTGTGGCACTCCAACACCGTGCACTTGGCATGAAGTATACAAAGGACACAAACACAGTGTCATAATCTCTGGACAGCTGGATAGGAACATGACAGTCTACACAATCAGATACACCTCTTAGAGATGTATCTTTCCAGACACTTTAATAGTTCACAGTCTTGGTGTTGATGAGCAGTAAGCTCTTACTTGAATGTCATTCTTGTTTTCTACCACTTTCTGGATGCACAAAAATATATAGGCAATGAAACCAGCATTTGATGAAAAAGTATGAGTCCTCCAGTTGTAAGCATTTCCTATTTAACTCATGTTAAAGACATGACAAGAGCAGCCTGAGAAATGTTTTCAAAATTGAAAACTCTGTTTCTATCCTATTCAATTTTTGCTCTATCTGTAACAGTTAATAAACAAGTTACCTATGGTGCTCTTTTTGTTACAGACTTTTTTCCTGTAGAAATAAGTTAACTTCCCTTTAATCAGAATGTGCAGTAGACAAATGAAGCCTACGTAATAATACAAGTACTACTTCAAGCCTTCTGAATGTAAGAGAAACTCAATCTTGTCATCCGAGGAAAAAACCTGTAACCAGTCCTAGGTGTTTTTTTCCTGTAAATGCTAGTGTCTGGGAATGGGGACTATTCTGATGGCAGAGGCTGCCTTAACCCTAACCCCACCTTGCTGATGGAGCAGTTGTAGTAGGCACAGTTCTCTGAATAAAGAAGATAGTGCACCCACATCTGCTCCTTTCCTTGTTTTGTTAGTAATTAGAACGGACCCAGTTCTTCATACTGTCCTTTCTTGAAGACTCAAGTGTCCTCCCCTGGAAAGCTGAAGACAGTATCCAAGACATTTTCTTACATCTTTTATATTTTGCTTCATGTGTTCTATTTCATCTAGTTTGGGGGTAGGGTTTGGGTCCTTTTCTTAAAACTGTCATATGGTTAAAGCTGAAAGCTTTTTTTTGTGGAATATAGTTAGTACTTTACATCTAAACCTCTGTTCTGCATTTTGACAGTAAGCTTGAATCTGGTAATCTAACAGAAGGAAAAAGCCGTCTCAGCAGACATGCTCCAACCTTGTGTTCGACCATATTAAGAATTAATACTTAGTCTTGCCGTACAACCCAGCTTTAATAAAGCTACCTAAATCCTCTTGGCTGCTGCTTTGACAGGGCAGCTTCAATCAGAGTGCTCAACTTTTGTATTTGTTAATTCAATAGGCAGCCTGACAAGGCTTTCAGATCTGCGTTTATGGGATAATGAGGCTTTTTACATAGTTTCAATTTTTGCTATGTTGACAGAAAAAAAGCATTTTTGAGAACGATGGATTTTAAAAATATTTTCATAATAAATGCTTCCTGCATATTGAATGCTACTGATAGTGCTAACCATTTGAACTTTCTTTGAAAATGTTTAGTGCATCTTCAGGAACCTGGGACCTGGGATATGCCTCCTTTTTGTAACTTCACTGGCTATTTTTGACAGAGGAGAAGCCTTAAATCATCATTAGTTTAGCATGAATATAAATCTAAGATTTCAAAATGGGAAAACAGGCTTCTTGTGTCTTTCTTCTTGCATTTTATCTAACTTCCACTTCTCTAGAGGAATACTGCTACCTTAGTGGCAGTTTCAATTACCTTTTAATATTGTAAAAGCACAAACGTACATGTTTAGCTGAAGGCTTGTGCATCTGAGTGGAATTTTAGAAGATGGCCTAGTGTTGATCTGGTTAAACAGACCACTGCCCAAAAGAATTTTGTCTCAAATCTGCCTGCATACAGCTCTTTGTTAAACCTTGTGGTGCAGCAGAGCAGCTCATCTGGCCTGCTCTGGCTCATTGGATGGGGAGCACTGTATAAATGTTAATTTACTGATCTTTTTAAGACATGTTATGAGAGTGAAAGAACTTTGTTATGCTCTGAGGAATTCTAAAGTAGATTTATAAACTGACACATAGAAAGCTAAATGATGGCAGCAACAATGCACTGTGGCAGGTACAGACAAGATTCACAAATTCTGACTTGACTACCTTATCCTGTCTTTAACTGATAGAATACAATTTAAGTATGTAGAACTGATCAAATGACGACTTTACTCTTTTGGCTCAAATGAATTGGAAATGTGGATTTTTGCAGATAAAATCCAGACTCAAAGTGCCAAGGACAGAATTCACACTGATTTGAAAATGCCAAAATTTTATTTATAATTGGGAAAGATAATTTTCCAAACAGAATTCTTTAAGTAAGCTTTTTTCCTCACTCTGGAGGCTCTACTCTGAGGCCTCTTCTCTTGTATTTTTGGATGCTTTTGAACTGTTGCATTTGATTTTTATTTTTTTTTTATGGAGATCTTCTATTCACTTCTTTTTCAGCACATACTCAATTACATTTGGATCTTGATTGGGAATTTTGACCTCTGAAGTGTTTCAGTTTTAAAAATACTTGTAATGATCAAAATAGTTCTGATTTAAAGCTCATTAACATTTAATATTTCAAATTAAGAGTTTCAAGCCTAACTTCAATCAGCAGTTAGGGACTATGGTAAAACTGTTGACTTCGGTGTATCCGTCCCTTACGTAAGTGCAGATCTACCAGTATATGCATGTTGTCCTGAATGCTGCTGTACGTTTCTACTAGGGTTAGATGATAAATAAGTATAGCATATATGCAGATAATGGACAAATAAGCCATGTTACTGGGATTTGCTTACTTAGCTGTTTGGACTTCATCAGAACTACTTATCTAAACAGCAACACCACCTTTTGATGTATTAGTACTTCTCTAGCAATATGTGTTTTTAACATGCTTGTATGAACATCAGTTCAGCTTCATATCTGTCTAGTATCCTCAAGGTAAGCTCGGTTCCAGCTTCTATAAACTATGCATACTTCAACCAGTTTGCTCACAAAGACGGTGAGGCGGTTCCCCTGTGACTCTGTACTTTGACACTTAATCCCTAGTAAATATTGTTCTATATAATTTTTTGATGAAACATCATTTCAGAGGCTTTACCCTTTTGTCATCTCTGCAACCAGTTGATGTTTGGGACTGCAAAGAACAGCATTTATTTAAAAAACCCCAAACAACAGAGTTAGGAACTCTTAAATTGAAATGGAAATTGAGAGTGTATGAATACACAGCCTCCTCTGTCATTCTTGATTTTTTTCCTCACCGTGATGGCAGAGACCTTGTCTCTGTAACCTGATAATTTACTTGTTTCAAGCTCTGCATCTTTTGACATTTACTAAGGTCCTTCATTGATTTATCTTAGTTAAGTACATTCATATGTTGACAGCTCTTGATAGTTTATTCTTATCTGCCCAATCGTGGCTGTACAACGCAATCTCTCTCAATCTTCAAGGAAAGAAATTACCACAAATCAAAGCCCTTAGGTAATAAACTAGCAAACTCAGTAGACAAACTTTGCAAACCGAATCACCTGTTACCTTTCTAAAGCAGGTTTTCCTTACTACTTCCTCAGTTTTGGAACCAACTTGAAGAGTGCCCTGAATGGATTTACCATATAATAGCATTCAGTTGTGTTACTAGCTCTACTTATGAGGTTAACTTGTGGAAAAGCTTCCACAAACAGGTGAATTTGACGCATTGCTGTTTAAGAGCCATCCTTGCTACTTGCTCAAGTCATGAATGGTAGTGGTGCTGTTGTCAGGGGGTTAGTCTCCTATAATACCCAGGTGAATGTAGATGCTTGTTCACATTAAAAACCATTTCTCATGCAATATACAGTGTCACTCAAAATGTGAGTTTGTCCCCTACTGCTGCTGAGCCATCCCTTCACTTCACAGGCTTCTTTTGCCCAGGGGCATGCTGGTTTCTGTTCGTAAAGGCTTCACATCGGTGTCCCACTGCTGCCTAATTGCAGCTAGGAACTCAAAAGAGCAGTACTGTGGCTTTTTCTAATGGGCTGTGGTTAGAAATTCCCATGCATAATATAGTATGGCAGGATATCAGATTCCTGTCACACAACAAAATTCTAGTCAGCCATTTGAGTTGTAATTATGTTAACAGCAAATTGGCTGTTGCTGAATTCTTTTTGCCCAGTAACAATTTGTAAAACTATCACAGAGTTTTCAAAGTAGAAGAACAATCATATTTTCACTAAATGTGTCTATATTTTTCCCTGCCCTGGAAGTACTGTATGCATTGCCATTTCTAAGCCTCGTAATTGAGCGAGTTACTGACTCCTGCACTCTCACCACGACTGTAGGTCAGAGATGGTGACAGTTTTGCAGTCTTGAAAAACCTCACTGATCTCTGAAGCCCTGTAATGACTGTAGATTTAGACAATTATCAGCATTTTTAGCTCCAGTCGCTATGGGGTTTGTGACTCAGTCATAAAAATAATCATGCAATGCTGAAACCTGACATATGAGCTCTAACTTGTAGAGCTATTAATATTGGGTTATGCATTTTAAAAGGAAGTCAACAAAATGTTTTTCACATCGTAAAGTGTATGACATAGAACAAATCAGTGTAGAAGCTATTATTATTACACCCATTTATTGACAGATCTGTTTCCAAAGAAGGTATTTGACAAGGTGAGGCAATACTGATGACCGCTGGTTATTTGATGCAGTATTGTTGGTTTGTTACGTACATATACCTCCATGCGCAATGAAGCTTTGATTGTCCTTGCATTACATATAATCATTAAATAAACAAAAAATAGGCTACTTAAGCACAAAACATGATACCTTGAACTTTATTTCTTAATTATTGGATGTCCAAAATGACTGAAAAAAGGCATAATATCGCTTTATACCAGTCTGACTAGTGGCTTAATAAACAGGAGAGATGATGTAAGAAATTACGATTACATAAATTATTAAAAATACTTTGCATTTTCTGTATTGTAATAACACAATATCTTGTTATTACTGAATAACTTAGTTCTAAATAAGAGTTACAAGTTTTTGTAATGTCAGTAAGTGGAAGCTGTACCAGCATTGTCCTTTTTAAAGAGGCTAATGTCATTCGATAAAAAACCAGAGTTACAGATACATTTATTACAGGCTTTTATGTTAAAAGTTTAGCTAAAGTTTAAAATTTAGAGGACAATCAGACTTTTTAACAATTTTAATATAATCCTAGAGGATCTCCTAAAAGTATACATGACCACCGAAGGCCTATTTTTCATGTGCTGGAAAGCTTCTACTTTAAGATCTTTTTTCTCTTCTGTCTCCAACAATTGTTTCCTTATGGCCAAAAAGCATTAGACATACCATGTGTAGCAGGAAAATGTAATATAATTAACATCCATATATCATTCACTGAGATAACATTCTTGATATATCTGGAGCACTTGAAGGTTACCTAGCTACACAATCATCCATTAGAAATGCTAAACTTAAAGTTTTTAATTATAGCTTACATTGATCTTCTGTAGTTTAACTAGAAAATGTGTTTGTTCTCAAATTCCGTTCCCAAATTTCAGTGGGGAAAAAAACCCTACTTGTAATACTAAGATTCATGTGTGACCTCTTGTTTCCTGTCTTTTAAAGTGAATATGAGCTAGAAAACAAGTTTTACAGATTAATGGTTGATAGGTACTTGGAAAAACTTTATAATGGTTATCACTGGGATCTGTAAATGAAAGTATCTAGACTGCACTACGCATATGATAAACCACTGTTAATCCCACAGACGGGTCTTGCATTAGAACTGTAAGGTAGAAGGACAAAAATAAAGCAACTAGAGTGCTTCTTTAAATCTCCAAGTGCCAGATTTATGGAATCTACAGCATTATTCACTTTTATGCCTATTTTCACATTTCAGTGTCTGAGCTTGGGTGTACATAGGTATCCATTCTATGTCCACATCCACTTGTAGTGTGAATAGTCTTAATCTGATACCAAAAGTCCAGAATCTTACCTAGTACAATCACCCATTCCTAAAAAAACCCAAACAAACCACCTTATTGCTTTAAAAATAATTTTCCTGTTTGCATTTTAACCACTGAATTCAATATATACCAACACATTCATAGCAATTTCAAAGGAGGTACTTCTCCATCAAAATACAGGGTTAAGTGGGACCAATCAATATAAAATATACAGCAGGGATAAAAAAAAGTTCAGGTCAGATACTTTAAGAGATATAAAATGTCACAGTTAATTTTTCATTCATCTAGACTGGAGAGGGACTACTGAATTATCTATGAAAGTGAACTAACTTTGATAATTTGACATCAATGCTGCATAACATTATCCAAAAGAGTACAGACACTCTCCATTATTTACTATCTTACATGCAATATCTACTATAACTCATATATATATATGCATAAAGAATCAGTGAGCCTTCCAAATTACAATACCATAGTACAAAATTAATTTGGGGAAATAGAGAATGAAATGTAAATTGCGGAACCAAAGACTGTATCTACATATATGCTATCTGTCTGTCATGCCATGTATGTAATGCTTCCACAAGCCATGGAAAACTACTTCTATGCTCAGACTATGTTCGGCCTATTACAAATTAAATCATTGTTTTCTACAATGCTAGACTTAATCACCTTATTGAAATGAAATTCTGCAAACAGCACTTCCTCTGAACTTTATTCTGTCTACACAATTGCCAAACTGTTTTCCTCATCTTTAATTGTTCAAGTGACTGTTCTTTAAAAAACAAACAAAAAAAAGCCCCTCACTTGTTAAAAATTCTCTGGAAGATTTTCTTCTGGTTTTGTTTGTCTCAAGTATTCACCTTCAGGCTTTTTCAAGCCAAATAAAAATAATTACTATCCGGTGGTAATGGCTACTCTCACACTGCAAATACAAACACTTAGGCAAATTTCCTGTCCATCAACTTTAAGGCATGTCTGTAACAACCCCGAAATGCAAAAAATCTGAATACTGCCTACAATTTCTAACTATTAGACAATCTTTTGCTGTCTTAGACCCTACACTAGTGATATTTTCTTCTTTGTTTTTACTGAGACATTTTTCTAACTTGTCTTGGTGGTAACTATGGTGACAGTGATGTCAAAGAAGAACAGATCAAAATACATCAGGTAAGATAGAAATGATGAGACACAGAGATGTATGGAGATTGTGTGATTCTTGGTATGTTAATTTGTATTTAATAATTAATCAATCAAATTAGGATTTCACATATAGATATAAAAAAAATACTGGTATCTAACTGGCAGCCATCAACTTTCTGCAGCCTTGAAAATGACTTCAGGATTGGATTACACACACACACAAAAAAGCATCAGTCATACTAAGCACCCATCTGGAAAGTAAATGTCAAAGATAAATGCAAGGGGGGGGGGGGGGGAATCAAATGAGAAAGTCAGTGTGCTTACAGGAAGACACAGTCTGTTCTGAACAAAATTACCAAAGGAATGAGATATTTGCTGAATGCCAAATACTTGCTTTGATTTTTTTTTCATAGTATGACCACCAAAGTATCTTTAAAAAATATAATCTTTTTTGTAAACTCTCATAAAAAAAGTTATTCCTGTGACACCTTTCAGAGGAATTCAGTTCAGGAAAAAAGTACACTTACACTTCCATTTTAGAGCTTACAGATTGCAATTTATTGACACATAAGGAAAAATCTTAATCATTACATCTGTACATGGATATGTTCTTTCCCTTCTGTTTCTTGAGTGGATTTCTCCCCTCCACATGTCTTGTAAGTAATTAACCATTAGACGACTGATCGAAAGGGCCGCATTGTAAAATGCAAAACTTCTATATGCTTTTAATGGCATGTAGCAAATTACCAGATTTATATGTGAAATACTAGCAAGCCCATAGATAAATACATCTGAAGAAATGGACAGGTAGAACTATAGCTCCATTTTCTGTAAAGTTCAAGAAGAAGTAAGGGTTCTTCACTGTGTAACTTATTCTAATGGCTTCTTTCAAACAGACTTTTAAAATTTGTGTCACAACTATTGACAATCTTCATAAATTATATATGTGGAGATATTCAAACTTCTGTTGGAAGAAATCACCAGAGCCAGCACATGGGCGGTTGCACAAAACCTGAGCATTAAGGAGGCTGTTGAAAGAGAAGTTCTGGCAGGTCTTCCCGTGATAATCTAAGGAGTTACCAGCTGCTCCTGCAATGCTTCTCCTGGAAGTTATCACACACAAAGGAGTCGGCGGAAGAACGGTGAGAACAGCTGGTGGCTCCACAGATTTTCACACCCACAGCAGTCGACAAAAGGAAATGTCTGCGTGCATCTTCAGTACTTCAGTACAAAGTCTGAAAACTGAACTTAAATCAACATAGCAGTGAGATTCATCAGAGCTTACTTATTAATACCCTCTGTCACCTGCCGGTATTTTGGTAATGTGAGATCACCTTACCAAGCTGCTATGAGGAACGCAACAGTTTGCTTGAGAAACAGGGCTAAAATCAGCTCTCTCAAACACGTTTTGTTGCACAGCGTGCACAAACATATGTCTTTATTTTGATGAAGTTTATCAGTTGGTAGGCCACTTCTCATTTGTCTCAAATGTGAAGCTGTGAAATCTTGAAAAATTCACATCAAATTTGGGTTTTGGATCTTAATCGCATATGTTGCTGGATGCAGGGGGCTGAGTCCACTTTTGCCAGTTTTTATAGCAGAAGTAGAGATGTATGAAACCAAAGTAATGAGAAATATATAGTTAGGCAACCATGAATATGCCTTAAAACATTTGTTTATTACTGTAGTCCTTATTTCATTATACACTAGGTCTTGACAGGATGAATGGTGCTGCTAACAGCACTGCAATAACTTTCATCATACCTTCCTACATCTGCAAGAATAAACAAGGTGAAAGTGTCATTGAATTTTATCACACACAAACATCAGAGGATATAACACAATGACTAACCTGAACACTCCCTTATTTAGATCAGGTGCTCATTAATGAGTGATTTGGACACTATATGTCAGATTTGAACTCTTGGGAAATAATCCTTTAATCTGCAAAAAGTTCTAGTATTTGACACAAAGTCAACCATTTTGTACCTTATTGATTTGCCCCCCTGCACAGAGCTAAGCCATCTCCTTTCTGTCCTGAGAATTTTTCTCCCTTGAGAGAAAATTACTGCAATATTGAATGCAGTCATTTTTATTTCCTGATGGTAGCTGTGAATCAAACGTAAGTTAGCTTTGATCCAGTCTGGCCCTTTATTCTATAGGGCAGGAAAACATTCTTACAAATATACTTTGTGAACTAGATTTTTGGTAATTTAGCTAATTCCTTGGAAAAAAGGAAGAAAACATGGCTGACCTGATATGGAAAAAGAAATAGTAAAAAACATAAGGGTATGCAATTTCTCTGAAACTTTCAGAAGAATGCTTATAGGTGTTACAGTACAAAGGAGAACTTCAGAATGTTTTTACTTTTAGTGACAATGTAGGAAAGAAAAGAAATTTGCTAATTAATTAGCAGGAAATATCCTGAGATAGCCACTAGGGAGTAATCTCTATGAAAGCAGTACCATAATCAATTAGCAGGGATGCATTCTTAATTAAGTTCAAGCAATGGGAATGGTATATGCTGCAATGCTAGTATTGAATTAATAATTTGTAAATAAGAATGAGGGTAGAAACTGCAATGTACAATTCTTTTGAAGAATCCACTCTAAAAGCAATTATGCATTCTATTTACTTTAAATTTGGTGTTTTATGACCTTTAACCTAAACTAATTGAACTTAATAATAAGATTAGAAAACATAGTGTCTGCCCAGTATAGAATCACTTAAAAAATTACCTTTGCTTTAAAGTGACCACCCAAAATCATTACTATGAAGAACATGACCAATCACTAGAATGAAATATTTATTCAATTTCTGCTGCAGAAATGAAAGCACTTTTAAAATTATTTTGACCACATACGGGGAAGTAGTAGAAATATAAACATATTTGTCATGGATCTTCTTGAAGCACACAATTCCAGCATCCATATGATAGGTCTGCGTTCACTAGGAGTACCCTTTCATAAATAACATTACTGGATATGACATTTTATTAAAGTTTCACTGCTCACAAAGTCTTCCTTCAGGAAAATATAATTTCTAATCTAAGAATTAGATTTTTTTTTTTCCAAGATTCTTTCTTACAAGTACAATAGAGCAGCTAAGAACAAGGAGTGACCTATGCCACTCCTATAGACATTGGCTTCAATAGTGATGATATTGCTGGACATCTACTACTTTGGCTTCTACACAAAGCACTTCACATAGCTTGCCCTTTCCAGGTTGTAGTTAAGACAGCCTTTCCTGTGGCACACAAAAGTACTTATTACTTTTCTCATTCTGCTGGGAAGAAGAACAAGATGTGTCTTGGATTTCCTATATAAATAAAGATCAAGAATAAAATCTTTAGTTATGAACAGTGTTGTGCTGCTTTTCCAGTGGCATTTCAATTTTCACTCTAGATGACCTCCAGAGGTTCTTTCCAACCTACATGTTTCTGTGGTTCTAGTATTGTATTTGTGATATTTCCTCCAATATTGGATAAATTTAACATGCTGGTCATAAACTATAATAAAATTATGTGAAAGTAGAGCTATTGAAAGTAGTGCTAGCTTGTTAGTGCATAAGCATAAATGAAATCATAAAAAGAATTTTCTACAACTCTGACTAGTTTTTATCTGGGGCCATGTCATCTTGGAGAAGAGAGAGAATGAAATTTTAATGTTAGATTTGTAGCTATTATCACAAATCTAATGACAGATATGTAGATGAGTTTTCACGTACTGGGTGAGTGGTGTGCAAAGAAGTCATTAGTGCATGCTGCTTGCTTTTACTGGCACATCCTAAAATTGAAGGATGACTCCTGCCTCAGGGTTTATTTATATTATAGTATAACTGAAATAACTAAATAATTACACATTACTGTCAAGAAAGTTATCATTTAGCCAAATCAAGCTATATAAAAATAATATTTTCTTATTCTGCAATACCCATGCCTGTTAGGATCACAGAGTAATAATGTGATAAAGCACATGAGTAAGACACTTTGAAGAGCAACTACACTTTGGGCCTACACCCAGTTACTTCTCGTTGGCTCATGCTTGAGACTTCTCGTTTGCTGGGTGAGAACTTTTCAACGTTGTTTTCTTTGACTCTGTGACAAAAAGCTCTTAAAATATGTATTGGTCTCTAGTTCTGTCAGCATGGCACAACTCTACAACATTTTCTGCATACAAATTTGTGGCTGTCATCACAGTTTTGGCATAGCATTGTTTGGGTGTCTGTATGTCCCTGTTAGATTTGTGGTGTATGTGACATGCAAACATTCTGTGCAAACACAATAAATCTGATATGTCCAACATCAGGTTTACTTTGCATGCACAACTTGTCTGCATCAAAAATGTGCACTTGCTCTGAAAATCTGATGCTGGGCTGGTGGTTCTTGGTGATTCCTTCACTCCAGAGGCTTCAGGCCTTGAGCAGAGACCATATGAACCCAGAATATAAATAGCTGCAGTTCTAATTTTCTCTGGGCTTTTATTATTAAACTTGGATTCCTTCATGTTAACCATGAATGAAGTGGGGGAGAAAGAGATTGCCCTGAGGCACCTGTAACTTTTGGCTCACTATCATAGCTTAGCTACCAATGTACATAATAGTGTGCATTTCCAGGAGGAGAAACATGATTATCAATTAATTTCTTTTTGGAAGCAGAAGAGCTTTCAGCAGTAAATACTAGTCACTAGGCTACAACTCCACTCACTGCCGAGTGCCTTATAGGGGACATCAGAAAAGGTGGATCCCAGGATGGATGCTTTTGGCAGGATACTACTGCTTTCTTCACTTAGTTCATGAGGAGGCAGACTGGCAATTTGACAGGATTAGAACCTAATTTCATTTTAGCTTTTAGTCATCCATTCATTCATTAGTATCTATTTGTCTTATATGTGATCAGCTGAAAAACATGACAAGTTACCAAAAATAACAAAAATATGTAGGACAGTTTATACTAAATTCAGCTTTAGGTCCTTTCTCTCTCACATTGCTTTTCAGTATATTCTATATTCTATATTAAGAAATGTATTTAATAGTGGCCCTCAATAGTGAAGAAATGCATACTTAACATGTTAATTTAAGTGACTTATTCATTTTCATGAAAAATTGTATATACAATATTGGATATACCTTAGCCAAAGGCATCTATTCTTAGAATATGCCTTGTTAACTTTCCAAGGAAATGGGATCCGAAGATATTACCATAGATGAAGCATCTAGTGACGGAGTCATTTTTTGAAATGCCTTTGATTGAACTGCATTGCTACAGCAGGTATGCAAGAGTGCACGCTGAATGCATTTTCAAAGTGACCCTGTCAAACTCATAGTGACTGTATCTTCTCTCTCTGAACTTTTGATAAAATGCTCATGATTACATGCTGATTTTGTCAGAAACTCCATCCAGGCATGAACAGTGTATCTACTGGCAGCAAGGTCACGATATAGCAAGTTTCCATCCCACAAAATAACCTACCATTAAGAACTCATTTTTACCAATTTATTGCCAAAGCTCCTGTGGAATGTATCTATACGTGTTTTCCTTTTATACACAGCTTAGTAGATGATCTGGTATCCAGTGAATTCTAACGACTCAGAGAAGTGCAAAGAAATGGTACGTGGTATACAGCCTGTGTTAAAAAAAGTATCTGGGTTGCACATACGGCACTGAAACAGGAAGCATTTTTCATGCATTGTTGGTAGTTCGGTTTCTCACACTGCTAGCATTTTAACTATCCATATAATCACTGAGTGCATTTATCTTACAAAAATCAAAATGGTGACAAACCAACTTCCGTGTGTTTTTACCACTTCTGCATATGGATTTGTTGGAATGCAAATACCTGCTATTAACAGGTGTGCTGGTTTTGGCTGGGACAGAGATAATTTTCTTCATGGTAGCTAGTATGGGGCTGTGTTTTGGATTTGTGCTGGAAACAGTGTTGATAAGTCAGGGATATTTTCTTTATTGCTGAGCAGTGCTTACACAGAGCCAAGGCCTTTTCTGCTCCTCATGCTGCCCTGCCAGCGAGTAGGCTGGGAGTGCACAAGAAGTTGGGAGGGGACACAGCCGGGACAGCTGACCCCGACTGACCAAAGGGATATTCCATACCCTAGAATGTCACATTCACCATATAAAGCTGGGGGAAGTAGAATGAGGTGGGGGGGACATTTGGAGTTACGGTGTTTGTTTTCCCAAGCATCCATTACATGTGCCGGAGCCCTCCTCTCCTGGGGATGGCTGAACGCCTGCCCATGGGAAGCGGTGAATGAATTCCTTGCTTTGCTCTGCTTGTGTGCGTGGCTTTTACTTTACCTAGTAAACTGTCCTTCTCTCTGCCCACAAGTTTTCTCACTTTTACCCTTCTGATTCTCTCCCCCCAGGGGGGAGTGAGCGAGCGGTTGTGTGGTGCTTAGTTGCTGGCTGGGATTAAACCACAACAACAGGTCATCATCTTGTATTCAAATATGATATTCCCCATTAAGCCTAGCTGTTCTTTTTTTTTTTTTTTTGGTTTGTTTTTCTACCTCTTCTGCTTTGTTTTAATTCTAGTTTAAATAGAATAGGAGGAATGGGACAATTTCATTGTATTAAATAGACTTATGACAGTGAGAGATATTTTTGAGACATACTGTCTTTTGCTTCGCTTTTGTTCTTACAATATAAGTGCTTATTCTTTCTCTACTTGAATACTTTAACTTCTGTTTCCTCTCTCTTTGGAAAAAAATGAAAGAAGTAAAAACAGACTTCTGTTTCATTCTGGTAGTGCTTCAAATTCATCAACAGAAACCACAAGAACAACTGAACACTGCTTGTGAAAGTTGCAACAACTTCTAAATCACAATACATTCTCTCTGAACAGATTTTAAGGTGTTCCCCACAAAAATTCCAATAAATTTATTGTCTGGAGCGGGGTTTGGTTTGTTTCTTGCTTTGCGTTTGGATTTCCCCCCCCACACACACGTTTTAAGCCCTCCCCTCTTTTTCTTCATCGCACTGTCCTAATCCACTACACTATCCATTGTTCTTCATAAAAGTGTAATTACCTAATGTAAGTAGAATTGTTTGATACAGGTGTCAAGAAATGTACAATGGACTTTTCACAGAACATACTGTAGTCCTGAACTGTTTAAAAACAGCAAGAAAGGAAGACAAATAGCTCATTTATTTGTCTGTTGATGGATCTGAATCACAACACCACCATAAACTGTCATGATCTACAGTAGCAACTAACCTTTACCTATTGAGGCACAGATGAAACCTGTTACTTGCATTATTTCATAACTGTATAGTCTACTTTTTTTTTTTTTAATGTGCCAAAACAACTGGCAGTTTCTATGAGCCTATTGAATGCTGAAATCTAGAGTTTGCACTTGGAGCCTATTGAATGCTGAAATCTAGAGTTTGCACTTGAACCATCTACCTCTAAGCTCTGTGTCACAGAGCTCTTCAGCTGCACGGTTTCCCTGTTTCTCCATGTTAAGTCATAAGACTTCATATGAAAAAGATTGTACAGAACTTTATAGGAAATTAGTAAAGACTGAAGGGAAACACTTAAAATTCTCACAACAATGTATAAACTGCATTTTTTATCCTCTTTTACTGTTTGTCTCTTGCTTCTGTTTCCTGCAGTTAATATAATTTTAGCAGTGTTCTATTTTCTACAGTCTGAATAGTTAATTTCTCCTTGACACTTAGGCAGTTTTACCTGGCAGGGCATTAGGGGGTAAATGCTTTTAATGAGACTCCTTCACCTGTGCTGTATATTATTTGAATTTTCTTCTCTCTCCCCAGGGAGGAAAGAGTTGTGTACCCGACAGGGTGTCTTTTTGTTTACTATTAAGTCTCTTTTGCATAACAACAGGCAACCTAATACAGTAAGAAAAATGTACTTATGCCATTACTGAGATTTAATACTGTATTTATGAAGAGTCCTATTGCTATTTTAGGAAGAAGGTACAAAAGGTTGGTTAAAAACAGAAACAAAAATCATTAGGTAGTAAAGGCAATGGCACTATGCTTTGATCATTTCACAGAATCCCTTGCATCCTGAAGGGGCTGTTGATAAAGCAGCCTAGTGCAACCATTTAAAAGAATTGCTACAGTTTGGAAAGTGTTAGTGTTAGCTGTGTAAAGTAAGTAGACTTCTGACAGATGAGTTTCCTTGAAACAACTTTTATGAAATACTTAAGAAACCATTTTGGACTGAGTCATTGAGACCTGAGGAAATATGTAATAAATACTGAACTTTTTTTAAAGTCTTCCCCCCTTGGCCCTCCTGTCTTCTCAGAGGAAAATAATTGCTTAAAATTACTTACTTCATAACTTCACAATCCTGCCACAATACACAGTGTAATCACACCAATTCTTTCCTTGTACACTGACTTTGCTGCACTACATAAGCTGAGACAAAACTTTTCTGTATATTCTGAGTATTACAGATTGACAGAACTATGTTACAATGATATCTGTCAGGACGGGCCAGATTTGATATAAACATGAATCCATGCACAGTAGTTGACTTGAAGGCCTGTTACTGAATTAGAAATCTATTTTATATAACATAGTGTTTGATGTACTAAAATATGACATTGGTGACAACACCACTAGTGGAACCAACCAAAGTATGTTAAAATAGCTACTTAGTCATTTCAGAAGTGTGCCCTGACATATGTCTTGTGGTATTGCCAAGGAATCTTTCTGCCATTTCTTAGCAACCTCCAGCACTGACTTTAAGTCAGAAAGCTTTAATACTGCTGCGGCCATCAGCCACATATTTCTGCAATAAGGTCATTCTTGAGTTTTTTCAACCTTGAGACTTATCAAGGGAAAAGCACCTGATCTTTAAATCTCTAGTGACCTCTTGCTCATCACAGATTTGAGAGTAGCACATACCTTTTAAAACTGAGATTCCTCCTAATCATAACAATTGCGAAACATCGCAGTTTGGAAATTGGTTTATAGATTCTTCCAAGATCTGTCCTCTTTACATCCCTTGGTTGGAATTACTACTACTTTTGTTCCTTCAAATGTATGTACTAACTCTAACTGCGTGATCTTTTAGCCTAGTGGCATAGACGATGACAAATGCAAGAAAACAGGTTTTTTATACTTCTGTACCAGTCAGAGCTGACCTACCTCTGACCTGCACCTAACACTAGGCTTCTTATCAGTACGACAGTAAGACCATCAGTCTTAATTTGGGCTCGGCCTACCTGCTAAACAGGGTGTGTATAATGCTGCTTTATGTTGTGGATAGTAGGAATTGCATGGCATCCTTAATTTGCAAGATCCAACGCAACAGGGCTTGTTGTTGTTATGCGAATGGCTGAACCCGCCTAATGGCTATGTGAGTCAAGTTCAGTGTTCAAATACAAAGCACGAGTATTTTACGGGTTCTGCTAAAGATCTTGAATATTCAGGTTAGAATTTGCTACGTAACTAAGCTTATTTAAAATATTATCAAGGTTTCTATTTCAGAGAAGACATTAGTACTCCATATATACCGTTGTGTGGGTGTGTGTACGTGATGGATGTTATTTTGTGTAACTCTGCTACTTTAGTAATATCCTTTATCATTCTAGAAAAATAATTTAAATACTGCCCTGTCTGAATTTTTTTGTGGCATTTTGCCTTTTTTACCTCCTGTCTCCCATTCCATCTGGAGAAGATACATGATAGTGTTATTAATTGACAGCCATACTTTGTGGTATGCTTTTACATTGAATGAAATTACTTTATTTTATTTCTGTCTATACAACTTCTATATTTTGCAGAATATTTTTTTTTTTTTTTGTAATTTAAAGCAAATTGTACTTGAGTAGTATTTTTTCATGCAACCTAATAAAACTTTGATAACACAAGCTTAGAATGATATTTTTTTTTTTTGCTTATTTAAGGATTGGTGCCTCTCAAATAGTGGTGTTTTGATGGTATGAAGCTGACATGCAACAAAATGAACAGAAAGTGTCTCAAGTTTTCATGCCGTTGGCAGCGATAAGTTCATTATTTGTATGTAGGGGTTCACCTAGCATTTGCCACTTTCCCAACAATATATGTTATTCAGCAGTAGTATCTCAGAAAGCAGTATGCACTATAATTGTCCTACCCCCGTGTTCACTTGTTTTTTAAGGTGTTATGCGAACTGTAAGAATATTCATAACTTCCTGGGATTACAGGGGAATATTACTGCATACAATTGTGTTTTAAGGTACTCCACATACTCATCAAATACAACCATTTAAATATAAAGAATACAAATAAAAATATAGTGCTGATACATTTAATAACACACAGATAACAACACAAAAGAACAGGTATAAGAAAAAAATAAAAATAAACTGATCTTTGTTCCTATTCTTATGAATTTTTTTATGTTTCAGAAAATTATATATGGTACATTTGAGTGATAAAATACCTGAAAGAATGAGAAATACTTTATTAATTTACTTCCCCCCTCCCCCCCCATTTTCTGCCTCAGCTGACAGCAAGTGTATCTGACTCAGCTGTATATTGAATTTTTGCCTTATGGTAAATTTAATCTCACTGAACAAATTGAAATGTATTTCAACAACCAAGAATTTGTCTGAATGAGAAACATTAAAACTGTTTCCTGACAAACAATGACAAGACTCATGGACCTTTCATTTCAAGCTTCAGAACAGAACATCCTCTTGCGCATACTTCTAGTATTAACAACTGAGCACAGTCTTTCTCATAATATCTCACAAGAATTGCTGAATGTTTTCTGTAAGAAGCTTCCAGCAGTTACCTAGCATGCTAGATTTGAGCAAGAGTTAGAAGTCTGCCAGAATTAGAACCATGTGTAAAAAAGTTTTATAAGCAGAGTATTGGGCAATGTTAATGAGGAGACAGCAATATCATATGGAATTACATAATAGATATGAAACTATTTTCCATTTTGTAATTATTTTTTAATGCAGGATTTGATAGAGTAATTTTCTCATGTCATTATCAGAATAATAGGTTGAACACACAGGAATAAAAATAGAGAAATTGTTTGAAAACTCAGAATATTAGCTAAAAAATGTGGAACTGATTTTCTTTAAACTTACTATTTTTTCTTTTTCAGCAACAATTATTAAACACTCCAAAATCGACACTTCAAGTTGTAGAAGGTTTTTTTGTAGATAAGTACTGAATTTAGAATATATACCAAAGTATAGGAGGTTTTTGTATATTTACGTAGTTCAAGAACAAATTTCTTTTGGTCACATTTTCCAGTGCTTATTTTTTGGCTGACTCTTACCCATTAAAAGTTTCACATTAAAGAGGCAGTTGTTTGACACATTGTCTGCAATAGTGCCTCCAAACACAGTGATTTGCTCAGTATTGACTTAAAGTGCAATTTATTCAATGAAAAGACTCTAAGGAAAACTAGGATGCTTCAGGAATAGCATGAAGTATTGACCTAATCCAACCTTGCTTAGACAAACTGGCAATATCAGAATTGAAATAGTACATCTGGAGGCAAGACGAAAAAAGTCTGGTGCTTCTACAATTTACATATTCTTCCAAGTAGCGGTATAAAATAAAGCCTGAACCGCTTCTGCAAAACAAACCTTCTGGCTATGTGTAAATTTCTGCATAAAATTCTGGTAGCAGATCCTGAGCAGACACAGACTTCAGACACAGTAATTTACATCAGCAGATGATCTAGCTCTGCTTAAGTTTTTTATGCTGCAGTGTGACAGAAAGATCTGGAACCGCATTTCAAACAACCCGCTTATGAAAACCATTTCCTACATAGATTGTTGACCCCAGGAAGATCACTGCATGATCTGAAATTACTGAGCCACATGTTTTGGCCCATAATGCAGATTTTCACAAGCACAAAAAGACACATAAAGTGTCTTTTAAAGTAATACTTTACAAATGATTACTGAATCTGCAGTAGCAAACTGCTGAAGAGCAGATCAGGTACCACCACTGCAGATAAGCAGACGTGGCATCCTTAACAGCAGAGACAGAGTTCGAGCCTGGCATTTCTTTCTTTTCTTCCTCCGTGTGTTTGTAAGGGCTCCACATCTTTTTTTTTCAATACACCCTTTCAATCGTCTTTTTACCATAAGATATTTAAAATGTGTTTTACATGCATAGGTGTTGTTATGCCCCCAAACCAGTTCCACCCAGCTTTCATGGCTGCATTTCTTCAGTGAATGGTAACTGGCCTTCTGTGATCTGCATTTACACATTTGGGATCTCTAGTGTCATCACGAGCCTGTTCTTTCCATGCGTCTGCTGTCCTCTGTTGCTTGTACCCTTAGGGACCCTTGCTATACAGTAAACAACCATTCTTAGTTACATGTTTTTTTCAAAATGCGACTTTTTTTGTTGTTGTTCTAGCTCTGTATGCTATATTTTCATGTATGTAGCCAATCGCTATTTTTTAAAAGCGGATTCAGCAGCAGTTTGGGTTATCTATAAGTAAAGGAAATAAAAGTAGAATTGTATCACAAAACCTGTACTCCCCCTGGCCCATCTCACAGACACAACTTTTGCCCTGTAGTCTACAACTGTCCCTAACCTCTGCCTAAGGCTAGGGAATGGGCTGGACCGGAATGTGCCTTGTGGGAAGAGTCACTTCACCCACCCCAGCTCATGGCTTGCTGCCCCGAGCTCCCTTTCCAGCCAAAAGCCCCTGTATATGATTCCCTACTGCAAATTCCTGCCATAGCAGAGATTTTCTTGAAAGAGAAACAGTGAAATAATATTCTGTAATAAAGTTTTGAAGGAACAAAATGTAAAAAAAGTCTGCTTAGTCTGAACATACTTGTAATAAAACGGTTTCTTTTTCACTGTTCTTGTTACTCTTCTAGATCACAGTGAATCTTTTTTTCTGGGGGAAGGGCTTTTCTTTCTGTTTCCATTTCTAAATCAATATTAGTTGTGAAAGAAGATAATTGGTTAGTTTCTATATAAGGTTAAATGAAAAGTAAATTATTGACTATTTTCTACCTGAGATCGCATGAAAAACACAATATTTGAGATCACAGATTTGTGAGTTGGATCTCAGACTCCGAGTAAGATATTATTGAATCATATATGGACGATAATAATCAAGATTGCAGAAATTATTATTTGATGTTTAAGGGCATTTTCATTGAAAAGTTGAATTACTTTAGTGCAATAATCCTACACTTCAGAGTGAGCTTTATGGATATAGCTTTATGAATATGTATTGCGTAGCTGTTTTTCTTTTCTAACTTTATATAAAAAGTCTCATATGCTAATTCCTACTGCAGAGAATCTCTGATGAGCCCTGAATTTACTTCTAAATTACACTCTCATTTATTATGGACTAACCTTAGAACACTTTTTCTCACTGTTCAAGAACAAAATTTACTGTACTAAAGGTCAAAACATGTGGAAAAGTTCAAATAAAAAACAGCACACTTGGAACATGCAATGGCATAACGATCCAGTATCTGTTTTTCCTGGAAACAGTATTAATTTTAATAATGTTCTAACACTAATATCAGATGCAAAACTAGGCAGTCTTTCCTGATGTGTATTTTGGGTCATTCAGCTTACAAAACTCATATGCAACAGTTATCTTGTATTCATGTTGGTGGTTTCAATCAAAACTTTTAAAGACTAGATCAAATTTCCAGTTGTAGGTTCAGGAAGTATTAGTTTCAAAATCTTACTATAAACTAGAATGTTTTGAAGACTGACGTCACCCAGAAGCTTCATGTGCATTTGTTAAAAATAAGATAGATACCTATGTACTTTGACTGCAATAATGCCAGTGGATTTTAAGCTAACCCTTCCAATTAGCTACAAATTGCAACTCTGTCTGCTCTAATGCTATTTCACTGAAAACCATAGAATTGCAGCATATTGTTCTCATTAAAACAACTTAATCTACTCAACAGCACAAGTTGATGTTCTACAAGCCATTTCATTCCTCTCGTGTCATGAAGTGTTTTAGAAACATTTTGTTTACACAATGAGATTCTGTTGTATACAGATTGTATGACATTCCATGGTAGTTTTTGAAAGATGTATGCTGGATTTCAGCGAACAATTCTCAGAGGTCCTGGTGAAAAATATCAGCAGACTTCACACAGTTTTGAAAATCTTGGATTTCTGCCTGTGGACTTCGACATAAGTGAATGTTTGGGGTTTTTTTACAAAGTAACTGGTAAATACAACGTAGCTACTTGGAATGACTTGCTATAGAATACATTGTAGGATGAAGTATTGTGTTTTGTTTTATTTTTCCTCTCCCATTTTTGCTTATGTGATGAAACATCACTAGTATAATAAGAAGATAATGTAGCATTGTAATTACTGGATACAATATTTACACTGCCTCCAGGTAGGTGTGATGATTACCCTATAGCTAGCCCTAATTTACAGTACTCTATATGTTACTTACTACTTGGAAACATTACTTAGCTTTACACTTTTAGATAATGTCCTAAAATTGTTAATGTTACTGCCATGTTTCATTTTAACCATTTTAGTTCTAGAAGCCATTTCTGTACACGTTCTCAAATTTCTTACTTAAACTTTACTAGCTTCTTTGAATGAAACAAAATCATTTAAGAAAAAGCTAAGCTCAGATAAAATTTTATGATTTATATTATTACAAAAATAGAATCCATAATTATAAAATAAAAAGGTGTGTGCTCTTAAAGAAAAAAACACAGATGCAGACAAATGCTTAATAGGATGGAATAAGGAAAAGCAATGAATGACAAGATATTAAAAAAAAAAGAGAATGGCTGACTGGTAAAAGCATCTAATAGCTTAGGTAAGATGAGAAGGACTTTCAACTAAAAATGTGTGATTTAAAAGTTTGGTAACAATAGTTTTAGCTGAGTGCAGAAGCTGGAGTGGAGTACGATTGAGAGGAAAAGAGGTCCAGACAACCTTAATTAGAATCCTGTGTAAAATAAAAGTAAATGGAGAGAACAGAAGCAGTATTTCAGGTGTTTGTTTTTTTCTAAAGGTTGAGAGGCTTAAGGCTTAATCATGTTTTTATTGTCAAGGGAAATAAAAGGAAAGATAAAAACAGTGCAAGAAATATAAGAAAATGTGATGGGACAAGCATAACAGTTAGAATAGGAAGCAGATTACAAACTTGTGCTTCTTTGTAATGAAGAATGTTTGTGATGGACAAAAGAATGTCAAGCCAATGGGAAGGCATAGAGAAACACCTCATTTTGACAGGTTTTTTCCAGAAAAAAGCAGTAAGATATTATGCAGTGATATAAAAATAAATGGAAGCAAGGGAAGAATAAGAAGGGAGCACAGATTTGAAAAAAATTTAAAACAAGTATAAAAAATGTAGGGTGCTACATGCAGGAAAAAGCTGATGGCAGTATTGAATAAGACATCTGCAGAAAAGCAGAAACAACAACATGCCTCAAAGAAAGAAGTGTGTTCAATAAAATAGTAAAGAAAAGCTATTTTTGTGCAGAGAAGTGTTGTTGTAGGGCTGTAGATTAAATGAAAATGTGAACAAGGAAATACACAGCTCAAAAGAAATTGGCCATTAGCTTGTAAGCTGAAGCATCCAGAATGAGTGTAGGATATTGCAAGGAGGAAAACAGAGAACCAGGTGGAAATCTGCTGCTGCTAATGGCAGGAGCTGATTGAAGAGTAAATGTCAGTAAGTTAGAGCAAGAAAGGGACAGAGAAGCTGTTTTCAGTATCACTCTGGGGAAGAGAAACCATGTGAAGAGAGCAAACTTGTTGGAAAACAAAGTAAAATTTATTTCAGGTGAGGTGTGTGAACATAACCTGTCCAATATCATGTGATTACATTTAAACTTTAAAAAAAGAGATCATTGGTTATTTTCATTTTAGAGGCTGTTCTCACATTTAGTATGTTTGGGCAGATGATATTACAGAAAAAGATTCTGGAGCCTTGAAGTGAAAGGTATTGAAGAAAGTTCCTTATAAACTTGAAATTTATTGCTTTTTGATAAAGTGGTCTTTAAAAGTTTTTAGAGAAAAAGAGCTGAAGATTAACTCCACTTTTTGCATGTACTTCTGCCTTACCTATCAGAGTTGATACAGTACTAAGCAATTAAATATTAGGTGCGGTGTAATGAAAATACTGTGCAATTAAATGCTGATTCAGTTTGAAAGGAATGTATGACAAAATGACTTTTTCATTCAAATGTATCTTCTCATTAGACAATGACTATGTGATCTCCATGATCTGCTCCCTGCGCATGAACACAAAGGTGTACAGACTGTAAGTGATAGAGAATAGGTAACTTGCAATCTGTACATGGCATAAAGGGTAAAAGATAAGGATAAAATTCTGAATCTGACAAGATCAGATAATATAAAGAGTAAGCAGGGCTGAGTGGGACTAAATGAATGCGATTCTGATCCCAAATCTGAGCACGAAGCCAGAAATTTGAAAGGGTTTCCGTATGTGTTTTGCAAAACATTTAATCATTTAGATTATGTCAGCATTGCAGATTTACCTGGGTTCTACATCACAACTTACCTATCTCAAAACCTCTTACCTGCACTGGAAGTGATTTAGATCCTGACAGACTCTAACAGTAGATATACAGCTTATAACACAGGCCCTGCTTTCATTTAAATTAGAACTCACTCTATTTGCAATGAGGATTCAGGGTGAGTCACGAGGGCTAACATGGCTTCCAAAGGTAATGGTCTCTATTGACACAGTTGACTAGAAAAAGATGAGACAGCCTCTCACTATTAAAAAAATCACACACACACACACAAAACCCCCCAACATCCTAAATCCCCAAATGGGATTATCTGTACACGTGATAAAGCAGTGTGACTCCAGTGATGATGCTGTGAAGTGATGAGAGAAGTGTACATTTGTATGAATACAAATGCCTAGAAGTCTAGAAAAGTGAGATGCCTGGTATTTGGGATAATGTTGAAGTTACAGTCTTTTGTACTGCACATTCAGTTACATAAACAAAGCAGCATTTGGGGCATTTTCTTCTTAGAAAAGAAACTAAAAAAATCTTGTAATATTCCTCAGAAAGGGAGCCTAGTTAGACAAACCAGAGTAACATATCTCAGAAGAAAGAATCGTCTTCAGGAAAGTTGTTCTCTGCTCTCATTCTGGAGAGAGATGCCAGAAGCACTTCTGTTCATCTTTCTACATTACTACGTTAGAGATATGCTGTTCGTAGGAATTTACCAACATGACAATACTCAAGAAGGTTAATTGGAATTAACTAAAATGTATGAACTTTGAAGTGGATTAATTACATTATCCTAAGTCCTTGTGTAGATATTCTTATTTAAAATTAAAATGATCTTAATTTAGTTTATCTTATTTCACTCCTAAACTAAAGATAAAATGAATTAAGATAATTTCAGAATTCATTTGCATTAATTTTCCTGTGTACACATGTGTAAACAAGCACTGAGATCCTGAAACTTAAAACCTCATTCAGCTTCATTAAGCATATCAATAATGCATCAGAGCTGTAAGACTGGTTTTCAGGCACAAGCTCTTCATGATGACATCATTTAGGACGATCACAATATCCAGAATAATGGAGACCACAAATCTACTAGCTTTGTAAAGTTTTAAAATCCTTTGGAAACAGAATTTCCTGTAACAGATAATCCCTTTTATGCAATTGTACTAAAAAGTGGGTCAGTGCAAATGGAAAATTTTATAAACATCTGGATTTATACGTATTTCATCTTTGAAATAATAGCATCCTAAAGACAGAAGAAGTTTGCAAAGTACTTCACAAAAACCAATATATGCTGTGATTGCCATGCTTCTTTAAAGGCCAATGAGCATAAAACGCATGAGAAAATGTGGAATTCTGCAACATACAATTAAGATCAAATGAATTTTTCAGCAGTCCTGCTGAATGAAGGCACACTGTTTATTGAGGTTATTCAGCAAATGGATGACGAAAAAAGGAGTTCTAATGAAATCTGAGGATATAACTCAGGTATTCAAATAAAATGCTAGAAACAAGTCTGAATCCAACGTCATATGCAGTTTATCTCACATTATTGGCAAAAAGGACAATTGTCTAACAATTGTAATAAAAAAGAGCTCTAAAAAATACTTTTAAGGATATTGCTTCCAGTGAAAATTTCTTACATTTATAAAAATTAAAGAATACGCAGATTGGCAAAAATATATTCACAAGAAAGAACTGTTGGAATGTTTGTTGTGTGACAAAACATTCCAGTGCAAACAACCAGAGGTTGTAATAATACAATATGTAAATTAAATCTTACTTACTGAATAACACTACTAAAGGAGCAGGGCACTGAATGCCTAGAACTACTATGCAGTAATTAGGAGGCTTTTCACCAATAAAATAATTACAAATTGCATTGTATCTGCCTAATGGCTGAATCTTACTAATTATGGATACATAAATTGACAAAGATGGGCTATAAATTTAGTACTACTTTTGGACTGATAAAGAATAATATTTCTTAAACATAAAACCTTTGCTACATTAGTTTTTCCTAGAGGAAAGTTGTGACAAATGTGCTTTAAAGATGCTCTTTTTGAATGGCATTCTCACTGTCTTGTATCCTGTGCGAGGACAAAACTTACTGAATACTATTACGAAGAAGGGGTATAAAATACTGTAACCATGTAAAGAACAGGTAAGGAACAGGAATCAGGAGAGGCATTTGCTGTTTCTAAATCTACCACTGGTATCTTGTGTGACCTCAGGTATCTCAACTGTATCTCAGTTTCTCCAAATTTCAACTGAAAACAGTATTTGTTTGTATATCTTTTTGATATATAAAACTAAAAAGAGATATAAGAAAATATCATTCAGCTGAATGAGAATTTTATTATTGTTGGGCTAATTAAAAGAAATACTTTCAAAGCTGTTGTGCTTGCCATAGCACTCAGTTGCTCTCTCAAGAAATGGGAGAACACCTGAAAAAATCCATAGTCCTTACTGAAAAATGAACTTGTAAACAACAGTGGAGGTAGATTACCTGGATTAAAACAGTTTTGAAAAGAATCAGAAGGTAATGTTTCCTTTAGATCTCCATCAGACTAGATGTTCTTTCTGCTGTGTTTTGCATCTTATAAGCAGACACAATTTGTACTATAGTTTTGAACTACCATTATTCTTCTTCAACTTAGGCACACTGCTTTGGCAGAGTATTTGCTGCTTTTTCACCACAATCAGAGCACTTAGAGAATAAAGAATAACATTAGTTCATATTGCTGCTGGTCTGACTGCAATTATAAACCAGAACTATGCCTGGTTTGTGTTCATTAAATAGGAAGGTCACAGGTATCTTTGAACTGACACTCATTCTTTGTGTGCAAACACATTCTCTTTCATGTACTTACCCCACCTCTTTCATACTATCCAATGTGAATTTTTTGACACTTCTTAAAATATTTTAAAGAGAACTTATTTAAAAATTGGAAAAGTCAACTCATTAAATAACGTATTTGTAGTAAGAACCTTTTATCTTCCACTGAAGGCAATAACAACAGTCTCTCTGAAAATTTTCAATAAACAATAAACAACCTCTTTGAGTTTAGTGCTTTCTGAAGTGACTGATCCTGACTTTCTCAGAAAGGTATTTTCCTTATGTACTAGATCTATGGAAACACTGCAAAAAAGGAAAGGATTCTAAATTACATTTCCTAGAAGTTATACCATTTTACATTTTAAGATTTATTAGGAATATAAAAAGTATTTTTTAAAGTTATATGACTTTCCTATTATTTCCTTTATTTATGATGGCTTAATTGAAAACTAAATTAATTTCTGGACCAACTGTACACTATCTGATTGTGAAACAGCAGGACCTCTACTAAAGACAACGTGTAATCTGCATACCCAAGTGATGCAGTTAATAGCCGCCTCTGTTAACAGGTACATAATTAAATTCCAACTCAGATGATAATTCTGAGTGGACCCTACCTTCGATTTTTTTTTTAAACATTATTGCCGGTAAGATCTATCCAACATTAACTGATAATTACATTACTCAGCAGTAAGTACATGCTGTTGATTCTATCCTGCGTGTACACAGACAATGCAAGAAACTGAGACTCCACTACGTAAGCACCAAAAAATAATCACTAACCTGCAGGTCAAGAATTCAACAAGAAGTTGACTTACGAGCAATATAGTAAGTAAAATAATTTTATTTACAGTCCAATCTAAGATGTAATTGTGGTATACATGCTGCACTCATAGATGTGTCTAAGATGTTTGCACATTATCTGAAGTACTCTATACATCAGAAAGAATACAAGGTTAACTTGCCATTTAAAGCAGAGTATTTGAGCATTTCCAGATTGCCTGTAGGTCCTCCACGTTCTTTCTAAGTTTACTTTTGGTTTATGTCTTTTTCATTTCCTATAAGTAATGTTTACATTTTACAGGATAATTAAATCTCAGTTCTTTCTTTCAATACTTTCCATTTAGGTGGAGAATAGGCAGACATGTGTTGAACCTGTTCTTATTTGAACTTCCTAGTTTAGAACTGCTCACCCAGGAATGCAAATTACAGATCCACGGTGATCCTGTAAATTATACCACTCTAATGCTCCTCACACCTCAGCAGACTCAAACTTTTTGATACCATGATATGCAGAACCAGAGAAGCACTTTAAATACACTCAGTTCTAATTCAGTAAAAAAAGAAATGGAAGAAATGTTTCTCGTTAAGTCTGTCTTTTCTGTATCTCACATTGAAACTATTTCTAAAAAGAGCAGAGATTTTTTTTCTCATTTAAAAATGAGTTATGTGATGATTACCTCAAGGAATATTAGGAGAAACATGAGGATAATTCCATCAAGGCTTTTAAAAATCCTGTATGCAATTTGTCTTTCTTTTCTGAGGGTTAAGAATCTAAACCACAATGGCAGAAACAACCATTTATCTGCCATTGTTCATTCCCGAGAGTTATTCATAAGCACTGCATTAGTTTTCAGAGGGAGCCAACTACCTCAACTTTTATTCAGAACATGTACTGTCTGCACTGTTCATTGGTTGGGTCATACACAATTTACTCTTTTATGCATTCTCATCTCATTTTTGCTGTCTTATTTAAATGCAGTATTATTTATTGCAGTGTAAAAAGAAAACAGCCTCAATCCAAGGTGATTGCTAAGACAAAATAAGCGATAAGTAGCTTTTGTCATTACTACCCATATAGTGTCATTTCCTACATGCTTGTGCCTAAAGTTGGGAGAATGGGAGGTTGTTGGGGGTTTTCCCAGGCCTTTATTTCTAAGACAGTTCTCAAACTTTGTTTAATTACAGAGATGTCAGTAGTCCAAAGAAATCTAGGAAATGAAGAACTGGAGTCATAAGCACACTACAACAGTATATGATGTTGGCAGAACAGATTTTAATTGCTATTGTTGTCACTTCTTCCTCTTTTTATTTCTTGCAAGTTTAAAAAAAATATTTAAAAATTATGAATTATGCTACGTGCAGTTTCCCACATGCTGTAGAAATATGTAAGCTTTGACCAATCAGTAGGAATTATGTGTGCATACATTATATTCTCTCACACACTAATTTCAGACAGAACACCATTAAGACTGAAAAAGTCAAGTACTCAAAGAGAAAATATGCCTGAATTAAGCTTGTGTTTGAAACCTCTGAGGCCTCTCTCTGTATGTGGTTTGATACAGTTTTTGATTATATGGTCTTGGACGCATAGTTAATTTTGTTGGTGTGTCTTCATTAGTGTGTGACTTGTTTAATTTTTACTGCACACTTCAAACTCAGCTCTCAGAACAGATCTGTTCACCTCTTGATGGGAGAATTATTCATCTCTCTACTATCACTTTGTAACATTCATCACTGGGATACCTGACTCTTCACTGATAATAATGAATCTACTTTCACGGAGTCTTTGTGAGATGAAATATGTGATGGACAAGAACTAAAGGAATTAAGGTGGAAAAAAATTAAGATTAAAGGTACTCACAAATTTTTGATGAGCAGTCGGAGGCAGTTAGGACCCAGTAGTTCAGAGTACTTAGAGAACTTTACAACAAAGCTTGTCAGAAAAAAAATCTACCGGAAAGTTTTAGTTTGGAATTTATTGATTTAACAAAATTTTAACATATACTGAGAAATATACTCTATCACTGACATAATTAGGCCCCGTCTGGGCTTCATGTTTAATTAAAGAAATAATGGAAAATTAAATTGCAACCTGCTATCTATCCACCCTTATAAAAGGGTGCAACCTGCTCTCTATCCATCCTTATAAAAGATGATGAAAATCATCTTTATACCCAAATGCTATTAATCCTACCTGAGAAGTATTCCAGTCTGCACCCTCATTCCACTGATGGTCCATAGTGTGCTAACATAACATTGCACTCTAAGTCTATGCATTAGAGGAATTAGGTAGCCATAGTTTCCATGTTGTTAAGAAACGTATAAATAAATCCAGCTGTTTGCTAAACAGAAAGAAAAGTAAGTACAGTATTAGTAAGAAGAAAATATTATCAGAATAAAGAAAGAAAAAAGACAATTGTGATTAATGTGTATTCACGTTACCTGCTTTGCACAATATATTTCCCATTTAAACTCTTAAAAGAAAAGATATAGAAGAACGTGGCTACACTCAGGCAGGCTTTAAGCAGTTTGCCAGAATAGATGCTACTCATTCTATCAACTTCTCCTTTCTCATTACATACTTCAATTTTGCATTTCTAAATGCACGGCAGCCATTCTACTAATTTCTTCAAAGCCTTATTTCTATTTTGCTTCCTTCAGGAAAGCATTGTGTATGATCTCTTAAGGAGGATGATGCATAACCTAAGTTATACTGTGTTCACATTGGACTACAAGGAGGCATTGCTATAGATACTCCATCCAGTTATGAGAAGGTATGGGGTCTTTTTCTGAATCTAGAATTATTTCCCATTAAGCTGCCTAATGACCCTAGGATATTGGTGAGTCCTAACCATTTCTTAATAATGGATATTATGACTCATCCATCCATCCTGCCTTTCTTTCCAATGCACCATTGAAAAGATAGGAAGCCATTTTAGTAACATACTCTAATATATCACAGCAATTTAACTTCTAATAGATTTTATTATTGCTTTTAATTCTTTTTTCTTTCAAGGATATTGATTTTGAGAGTACACTATTCTTGTAATTAGATACAACCGGTTTTTCAGTATGTAATCACTTTTGCTTTGTAAGTTTTGCAGGAGACAAACTGCCTTAATATAACCTCTGATCTCTCCGAGTCATGTACAGATGTTAAAATAACAAGGACATAAATATGATACACAAGTTAATGAATACAAAACAAGATTATACCCATAATATGTTAAAGAAATGGCTCTATTGTCTGACTTGTCAACATGCTAAAACCTGAAACTGCTACATACTTGCACACACACAGCACTTACAAAGCAGTTGGGTAAAGCAGCCTAAGGTAACAGCTGGCTAACACAAAATGCTCATTTTTTTTTTTTAAAAGTTCTCACAAATAGTCTCCCAAGAAAGGCAGCAGGCATCTCCACTGCAGTCTCAGACATCCATTTCTCAGTAAGCACATACCCCATCCTCTGCAAAAGTATTCTATAGAGAACATATTTCATGGTCTGCTTCTCTGTGAAAATTTACATAAACCCAGCAAGCTTCTTCAGTTAGAAGGTGGTGCTTTACAAGGCTAGATCACTGTTTGTTCTATCAATAGTACTTGTTTAAGCATTACACTGCGAGCGGCTTCTATTAACAATTTTGCTGCTGTTCTGCACATATTAAGCAGCTTCCCTAGTGATGCAGAAACGAGGCATTAAACCATGACAAGAAACGTTATTCTAATATTATCACTAAAAATGTATTATATTTACTATTCACAGGAGGAGACTCAGTGTTGATGTTTAGTTCCTTGGGAGAAATAAAGTGTTAAAAAGCACAGGGGATTTTGTCAGTACCTTCTTCCACGACTAATGCTGATTGCTATATGCATAACCTAGTTTAAATTTCTGCTTTATTGTCATAATCTATGTCACCCAATCATAGCTCTTACTTTTAACTCAAAATTATCTTTTATTTTTGGTGTACTTAGAGCAAGAAATTGACACTTCCTTTAGATAGATCTACACAAAAACATGGTCATTATTGCAATATGGAGTTTGGTTTTAGTACACACAGAATTCCCCCCACAGTGTCCTTCAAATTGTAACTTGTAATTATCAATGCCAGAGTAAACAGCAACTTCCTGCCACAGAATATAAGAAACTAAGCACAGATACTGATTAGTGCTCCATATAAGAAATAGTAATTTCTCATAATTCCGTCAAAATTAAGTAGGACTTAGATGACACAAAGGTGCCAGGCATAATTCAGGGACCAAGCTGTCTTGTTTTAGGCACCTTCAATGTGCACACCAACTCTATAGCCAGCACTGCCTCAAAACCTGTTTTAAGCAATAGTAGAAATCACCATAAAAACGTTCATATTTTGAAGCGATCATGGTCTTTTCCTGTCTGTGGTTTAGATTAGCACCTTTTTTGAGAAAGCGCCAGAAAAGCTGAGTCACAAAGAGCTATTCAAACCAAACCCAAACACCTTTGGAACAACACAGAAATCACTGTGCTCCTAGTCACCAAGAGCTGTCATGAAACAAAGCACCTATTCCTATGAGCGACCTAAAAAATAGTAAGAACAAATTCAGGAATTAGCCATTTTGTTTCTCTTCTTAGTCACAGGAACATAGTGACTACATGTATATCTTTTTGTGCTTCTAAGAGAAGTAATAGGTTGTAGTGTATATAGCATACAAGACACCAAACGCATACCTTCTTTCGTCAGAAACAACAAGCTTCTGCACAAGCATGGGTATCTGAAATATTTAAAACTATAAAACTGTCTAAGACCATTATTGATTTTACCGTGGATAAAGCAGCTGAAGCATTAGACAGCAGACATTTCTAGTCATAAACATTACAAGGTATCTCTGTATCTTCAGCAAATACATAATGCTGTTGTTAATGTAGCAGATTATTCACTTTGGAATCGGAAGCCTGGAAGTGTCCTTGGTGTCTGCTTCTACATACTTCAGCTGCAATGACAATCAGAAGGGCAAGGCTACTACTACTTATTACGATGTAATGCCATGTTAAGCACATTCCTGAATAGTCATCTTGCTGGGGACTTATCCCTGTAATTGCAGTTGCAAATCTGTCGTATCCGGAAGCCTCTGGAACTTTTTTGTAGCCTTATTAGATGTGAGAGAGCCAAGCAAGCTCAATGGCACTGTGCTCATGAAAAGCAGCCCAAAACAACTTAACTGACCGCATCACCTGTTTTACACTTATGGCTTTCCTAATTCTAATTAAAAAAAAAAAAAAAAAAACAACAAAAACAAAACCAAACAAAAAAACCAACAACCAAAAAAACCCACAAAAAAACCCCACTCAAAAGTGTAGTGGCCTTGTTTTAAATCACACACTGTATTGGGATTAGAAAATAATTATTATTCCTCTTTTAGGTAAGCAGATTATCATGCCCCTAATTATTCTCAACAGAATAGAAGAGATGAGAAAATAATCTAAAACTTTTCCTGATGGAACTAAACTCATGACTAGGCTTAATAGGCTCATTATAATTATCAACAACTTTTGCTTCGCTAGTTCCAGGAAGAATTGTTACTAGGATAACATTTGAAGCTGACTTTCTGTATACAAAACTTCTGTTGGCTGCCTACACTATTGCACAAAGATGGAATAAGCTCTCTGTAGTACTTTGGAAAGCAAGTTCATTTAAAAAAAAAAAAAAAAATCTTATGATTCTATGGTAGCATATACAGAATTTGGGGCAGTTTAGAAGCGTCTGACCTGGGCAAAGAGATATCTGGGCGAATTTAGGTTACCGAGCAGTCTGCCCATATAAGCAGGGAAGGGTAAGAATGTCCTCAATGCCCCAGCTAGCATGGCAGCTCCTGAGAGCTCAAAGCTGTTCCACTGAAGGTATCCTTCCCAGCTGGTGCTTCAGCAGCACAAAGCTTTGCATCTGCTATGCTGCCATCTAAAGGATTAGAAAAAAGGGAGGAAGACTAGATTTTCTGTGTGCTCTGTGGGAATTATGAGCTAATTGGCACTTGACTATCCAAATTCTAGGTTTTAATTAGAACTGCACTTGAAACCTGAGGGATATTTATAAGTGTTGACTCAATGTAGTGGACTGGATCACCACCAGTAGTAATGTAACACTTGTACTTTTAGAGATTTCATTACATGGGAATGTCAGGAGTCAGAAATTATTTAGGGACTGCATGACAATTTACAGCTCAGAAAAATTAACACAGATGGGAGATAGCTGTGTAAACAGGAGCCTCAGTATATCCTTTTCCCTTTCTATGACTGAATAAGCAGCCATATCAAAGTCCTCTTCAGTCTACCTCTGCAATGACTTGAAAAGAAATTGGAACGTGGTAATATAAATTAATGAAGTACAAGATCTTACTCACCAGGTGGGTTTTCCCAAGAAACCTACAATGCTAATTATAAATCTTAATTAATAACATCGTAATTTTTTGTAGTTTTTCATAGTTTCATGTTCACACTTTTCTATCAGTTTGGTTTTTGTGAAATGATTTGTATTTTTCACAACTACATGTTAAAGTACACTTAACAAACAAACAAACAAGATAAGAAAACAATAGTTTAGGTCCCATGGAGGTTTTAATCTCACAAATAGCATAGTGAAATTTATGTAGTTTGTTTACAGACACTATTATTCAACAATGGATCACAAAAAAAAAAAAAAAGAACAAAAAGTATAAACTATTAAAGAATTGGTTTTTTTCTGTTTTTGTCCATGCACTTTGTTTTAGAATTTATTCTACATAATATAAAGTGCTCTTCACACATGATCAGTCTGATGTTCACCTCTTGCCTAGAAAGAAGTAAAAGTTATTTCCCCAAACCCTTGGTTTGCTTAAATTGTCCAGTCTACCTTCAAATAAGCAAAGGAAAATGTACTCATTCCTAAAGCCATATAAGTTATTCATATGAAAACAAGACAACTAAATCAGAGCCTGGAACTAGACAATAACATTTGCAATTAATCCCAATTTCATATTGAACGTTATCATTTTTGGTAGCATAGATTGCAAAGCTCATAGTTAGGTCTATGGCCAGAATACCAGTAATAAAGACGAGCTGTTAAAAAAAGTAAATAGAAAGAAGTAGACATAAGTAATTAAAAGAGCTTTTGTTTAAAGAAGAAATATGAATCAAGCAAAAGAAGGAATGTTAAATGAAGTGAAACTGCCTATTAACAGATTATTTAAATTGTTTGTTTAACTATGGAGTTACCATAGTTATTACACATTGTTTCAGTTGAAACTAGTCAGAATAGTATGAACAGCCTGGTGATTAAAGAACTGGAGTACAGAAAGGACAATTCCCTGTCCATCACAGAGTTTCTAGATGATAAAAGTTTTTTATTAAGTCATCTTCTGCCTGTGTTTCCAGCTTTAAAATGGAATCAGATCACAACCCACACGAGAAGCTTTACGGAGATAAACTGAATACTGTTGATGAAGTACTTGGATTATGTAGGGAAAAAGGTCAAGAAGAAAATTGATCAAGCCTTTTTTTGAATGAGTATTTCTTTGAACAAGCTAATTCAATGCATTATGATTACAATAAGAAAAAAACACCAATATGACATCACAAAGATTTCTGCCTTCTTAAAATCCACTAGCTCAGTGGCTCTGAAATCTGCATCTTTGTCTTCCTAAAGCTAGAAATTAAACACAGCCGTCTAGAAACTGTAGAAAAGTATATTTAAAATTGAGGGTGTATAAGCAAAAATCAGAGAAAATTTCCCAGTCACTGTTACCAGTGGTCATGACATAGAGCAGCAAATTCAGGAAATGATGATCATGTTTTACTATTTGATGTTACTTGACCTACAACAGTAACTGTGTAAACTCCTGACAGAATTTTAGTGGTTTTCCACACACATTCCAGAGCAAATAGTAGCTACTGAACCATAACTACTTGAAGTCAGATATCCAAATCTCATTAGCCAGTATCAGGCTGTCAATTCTGCTCAGCCAGATCCCTGCAAATGAGGTGGTTTTATAAGGTACATTGTATGTAGTCAAGTGCTGAAAATAGTATGTATTTTCAGCAAAATATGCCAAAATTCACAATGATTATTTCATTCATTCTATGGCTTATATTCTGCAGTAGAAATGAACTTTAAAGTACATAACACAAAAGCATTGATTTCGCTAGCATATTAATAGAAAAAGTACTTGTAGAGAGGTTTGTACATGGAGGACAATGAAATGTGAAATATTCAATTCAGTTTTGTACTTTAAGAGTAACCAAAGGTGACTTTAATCCACATTTATATATGCCACAGCATGAATTAACCAGCTGCCTTCCTCACAAGTGGGCAGAACAAGTTAAAGCAACCGGAAACGTGGTTTGATTTATACTTTCTCCTGTAGTCACATTGAATAGTATCTATACTGCCATGTATTTGGCTAGGATCCCTGCCATGTGTCCTGTCTAAGAATAGACTATTTGATCTAAAGAAAAACCATGCTGCTGCTTTTCCACTGATTTTAGAAGAGCTTTGATATTTTTTAGCTGGAATTCTGTTTACTCAAATTATAAAAAATAACAGCCATCTCATTGATTATATGCAGTTTTTTGTGAAACCCAAACACACTGAAAAGATCGAAGACTTTGACATTTAAATAACAAAACATTTACTTAAAATAATTTCAAGATGTATCTTCATTATGGTTTTTAGATTAAAAATTTAATTTGAAAATGCAACAATAAAATACGTGATTTCATCCAAAAGTTGTATTATAATTTAATTTTATAGAGCCAAATTTCCAGTGTTTTTTTTAAATACTTTTTTAGAATTTTTGTTTAACTAAATATAAACTATTTGAACACCTCAAGTCATTTTCTGGCAGGTCTTAAATGGATTGGAAAAATATGAGTTACTGTGACAAATGAACAGCTCATCAGAGTAGTTGACAGCACATGAATAAGGACTGATGCATATTTCAGTTTGTACTATTAAATGAAAAATAGGACTTCCAGGAGTTTTCAGTACTGGATTTGGTGAGGATAATTTTAAAGGCATGTTTAATATATTAAAAAGTTTCAAACATTTGAAACATATAAATACATATCAGTACTTGTTGGCCACCAGTTAAAAGTAATAAAAAGTAATAAAATACTTTAGAATAAAAGCCTAAATTAAAATTGGACCTCCTGAAACGAGCCAAGTTGCAAAGAATCGCCTTACTTACCTTCTGCAAAATCCAAGTAAAACCTTTGTGATTGGAAGCTGTAATTACAAAGGCCAAATTTATCTTTCCAGACAAACATGGGCATCCACATCTTCCATGCACATATTTTATTCATTAAATACATGTTTAGAACTCTTTCCACTGTAAGATTGTTGCTTATTTCACTGCGTGAGAAGCAAACCAACGCTGCAGACGGCAGGAAAGCTGCAATGAATCCTAAGTCAACATAGCTCATTTGCTGAGGTCTTAAGAATAGCCTAGTTTGTGGCCAGATACTTTGTTCCTGTATTATTTTGTTTTGGAGGAATTCTCTCCTGGCTTGTTGCAGGTTTTTACAATAAATAAGATATGCAAGGCAGGTGTTGGATACATTTACCCTAAAAACTGGGTCAAAAGATAACTCTTAAGAAAATTTTTAAAAAAACTACCCTACACAAATGCACGATGCATTATCCAGGGCAGGGAGAAATATGGAGTGCCTTATCTTGTGTTAAATAAACTAAGCTGGTTAGAGCAGAAACACTCTGGAATTATTTATTAGGTGGAAATTATTGCCTGGTTGCAAAAAGAATGTACTTTAAATGTTTTGGAGTTTCTCAGAGAGAAGAAAACAGATGAACTCGGAAGATATGACGTTTCTGTTTATGTGAGTCTGATCACACTGCTCTGAAAAATATATTTCAAGTGCAAGATGGACCACGTATGAAGTAAAGTTCGTACCTTCCTATTAAATAGTATAAAAAGGTCAGGTCGCATTCCCCTAACAGACTAAAAATTGCAACAAGGAATGTGACTTGGACATGCTGGCCAGAAACTGAAAAAGGCTCATTTCAAAATTATTGGGAGATTCACAGCTATTTATATTAAAAGATGACTCCAAGGCATGAGCAAATAAGGAAATGCAAGCACATTTCTGCCACGCCAGCTGTAAGCAGATGGGAGAGATTTAATTATCAAAAAGAGTTAAGTGTAAGATAGATTTTTTGTTCCTGCAAAGGAACATCACATAAATTACCAGGGCAACACATGAAGATTTCTGGGGTAACATGAAGTTAAATCAGTGCACTGTTTTGATAAAATTAGGCTGTCTTAGAGTTTAAAACGGTATTTTTCTGAGGTTTATGAGTAATCAGTTGAAGAATGTTGGTGAGTCCGCTTGCCTCCAATTTCTTCTTAGCCTCTATGGATCATTGCACCTGAGAGTTTCTCTCCCTTGGGAACTTATTATGCAGTAAATAAGGCTGTAAATTTATAGGGGACTCTGCACTTACTCCACTTGTAGACACTGTTAATGTGTCATAAGAACGCTCTGTAAGAGTTCACTCGCCCTCTTCAAAAGCGAACAACACTGGGCATAGAAAATCTACGTGGGGAATCAGTATGGATCACTGAATGAGATGTAATTTCCCATCTACATTTACTGCCTTGCAAGTACAAACTTGCCTATACAGAAAGAACAGTAGACTTCGATGTAGATGTGCCGGAGCGCTTGCTGCAGACGCTCCTTACGTGTGCTCGGGTTTCCTAAACCCAAGAGCCTCCGCTAACCACTGCCCCATGTAACTTAATTAGCTTTCACTCCACGGGAGATGTCAGGATTGTCCCTCCTTATTAAAGAACCAAAACAAATATAAATCAACATAGAAGTAAACATAAGTGTAAATAATAGGAACAACTGCAGATTAGAAAATACTGCCCTCAGAGCTATATTAAGTTGTGCTTCAATGTTTCAGAAAACACTGCGTACAAACTGCAGTGCCACTCCCAGTAACCTTATATACGATTTGTAATGAATGTTAATAGTAGTAATGATAAATGCACAGATGTTTTAAGAGCTAAAGGATAGAATGGGAACTTAGTTGTTAGTACTGTCTTTGCTAAACTTTCTAAGCTCCACTGGTGCTTGAAGCCTACAACAGAAGTTTTTATTTCTTTTCAGTAGCAAGTTGAACATTTGCAAATGTTACAACCTAGCAGACTTTTGTGGTCTTATCCAAAAGCAAATGCTCAAGCTAGAAATTGAAGACAGGGACTTAATAAAATTAATTAAACTGATTTAAAAATTTAATTAATTAACAAAAGCTAATAGCTGCTTTTCTTGTGTTACACTGAACAGAAAAGAAAATTCTACTTAGTGTTCCTATCAGAAATTCAGCTGGTATGGTATTTTATAGACCATAAGATAGCCTGAATAAGCCTTCCAATCTTGCATTCCTTGCTCTTGTACAATTCATTTCTTTTATTAAAGCATCAGCTTGCAAATGCATTACGGAATTCCAATTTCTGTGGTGAGAAAAACAAAAACAAAGCAGCAGTAAGAGTTCCAAAATCAACAGTGCTTCTATCTTTTATGGCTGCAGAGAAAAAAAAACCCAGAAAATATAACAAGGTTCACAAGAACAAGTGGAAAATTTTCCAAAGAAAGCTATCCTCAACATTTAATATTAATACAAAAAAAGATCCTCATGATTGTTTCTGGAGCACCCTTCACTAAATCTGAATAGATGGGAATGACAGCACTGCGAGCACATTCTTCTTTTGTATCCACTGCAAGTGACCAAGTTGTGGAATCAGATATTTTTTTTTTCATTAATGTCTGGAAAAGTAGAATTTTCCAGGCTGTTAATGCTAATGATTCAAGCTTACACAGAAAACCAAAAAGGCACAGAAATAGAAAAAAACAAAGCAGTACCATGTTAGCAGTACTCAATCTGTATGACTTTATGACTTTCACAGTGATACTTGACCTTAAATTAAATTATTTTTTTCCAATATTTCAATATGCTGTACCAGTCTGAAAACAGAAAATGATAATGCTCTGCACACTGAAATAGGTACACACACATCTACATGAGCTGAATTATTTGAGGATAATTCAACTCATCACATTATTTGTAGCATTTCTTAAAGCAGGATGTGAATATATTCAGCTGAAGGCTTTCCAATGCAATTTGCAAGGAGTTATGAGAATTGGATATATTTTTCCTTTTATAATATACACTCCATCACTTCTCCAAAGCTATTGCCATTCTGTAATGAATATTTCTGATTATTTATAACAGAGTAAGGGTCAGGGAGCATTAGAAATTGAACTCGGGCAGAACAGAGCTGTATCCCAAGATACAGCGCTAGCAGGCAAAGTCTGAGATTTCTTTCACTCTGTTGTTCATGACCTCAGTCCTGACCCGTCTGTAAATGTGAGAGGTAAATATGTCTGCTTCCAGCACAGTCCAAGGTCTTTGACAACCAAATATCAGGTAGCTGTACGTGACTGAATATGTCCATCTGCTGAGCCTGCTTTAAACTGCAATCCATAAACCTCTCGTCTTGAATTTGAAGAATATTATTTTTCTCCCCCAGCCCCAGAATTGACGGAATTTATTTCGTCTTTGTTATTTTATGTTAATCATTCCTGTTACTCATCAAACAATTATCAACTGAATTTCAAAATTGGTTAAAACATGTATAATAAATTCTGTGAACTGAGGAATCAAATCCAGCAGTAGCTAATAACATATACAACCTACAATACCATATACTATAATAAACGACCTTACTCCAAAGTAATGGGATAAGGGCAGTAGTTATGTATTTCTCAATATGATGTGGTATCTTTGAGTATCTGCAATAATTTTTTTACCTCAGGACCACCTGCAAAAGAAAATTAAGTAGATATTGCTTTGTTTAGGATGAGGAAAAGGACTAAGCCAAACACCAACAGAAAAACCCAATGGAAAATGTGGTTGGTGCAAAAATACATTTCCTCTGACTTCCTCTTTGTGATTGATCATTCATAACCTCAGTAGGCACACACACAGTCTAAGAAAGAGACTTAATAAGAGAGACATTAATAAGAAGAAAATTTGGTATAAAATTATTAGAATTTGTAAAAACAAAAGAGCCAATGTTTACAGATTATTTTATGAGAGCTATTTTCCAGGGTATTTTGTACAATAGCAGGGTGATTTACAATTAGCAAATCCTGATTGGTTCAAGATAAGCATCTGAACAACTTATTTCTTTTCATCAGTACTATTGTGATTGAAATTTTAAAAAACCCTCCATTTGAGATTTACAAATAGGTATATTTTAAATTGATGTATTTTCATTCACTTCAGATAGCACAGAAGTTTTCATTCTATGCTATTGGATTTGTGTTTAAAAATGTGGTAAATGAAGGTATATTAAACATCAAAAATAAACATTTTTTTGCAAAATATCTTCCAAACTTTTGAGCAAGTTTTTTGATATAGCATGAATCATAGAAAATACTTGAGGGATCTCTAAGGAGTATAAGTGTCAACCTATATTTCTCGTTCCCTATTTTAGCTAATATTTGCCCCTCCCTTTTATAAAAAGTCCTTGACAAATTACAAACAGCACAGTTAATAAAAGGAATTGATATGACATGTTAAATGTATGTATATCAACACACACATAGATATAACATTATATAAATATAGTACACATACAACCTAGTCTAATAAGTTCCATCTGAAAGAAATTCCTACCCAGCCTGGAAACAAAGACAAAGATGATGTATTACTCTTTAAAAGTGTGTTTGGCAGGGGAAGCCTAATAATTTCTTCAAATTCATGTAGTCAGCAAAGTTGTATTCTATTATTAAACGGATTAATGCAAAGCTACTACTATAATCAAAACTGTAAACAGGCTGTTTTGCTCTACAGTCCTGTTCCTTTCCATTCTTGACCACCTCTGTAAGTCCCAATGTACCAATTCCCCACCTGAAATTCTTTGCTACAGTAACAATATTCAGAATATCACCTATGGAGTTAGATAAAGGGTACCTAGGGTGCTCCACTCAATTGAGATACAAAAAAACCCAACCAAACAACTACAGACTTAAATAAATCATTTTTGCAGATTAAGTCTTCTGCTATTCAGAGAAAAAGAAAAGCTACTTCCTCTTATTCTCAAACTTTTTCACAATGAGCAAAATCTTTATTGGCAAAAAGATTAAGTCAGATAAACATAGTTCTATTTAAATCATTATAAAAAATAATTTTCTTTGTAGAGATACACAACTGTCAGATATCATACTGAGCCTTCCATATTCCAGAAAATATAATTTTAAAATTATAAGCTCTGAAATCAGTCAGAAGATGTTCCAAAAACACCGAGTAGTCAAAACACAAGCCTGAAATTAGGTCTACAAAGAAAAGCCAAATAAAAAATACTTTGTAATGGCAGACTTGGTAAATGCTTTATGAGGAACCTGAAAATAAACACACAGGACACTCCGGGTGGCTACAAAAACATACAATGCTGCATTTGCCATTTGAGCCCACACTGTGACATAGATTCAAGTTTGGTATTTACCATTTCATTTTGTAATCCCTTATCATACGGGATAATCTGAGAAACCCAGGATTTGCAGTGGTCCCAAAATCTTCCTGCCAGTCTAGACACTGGCTGCAGAACTTCTAAATCTTTTGATTGAAAGTCTCTTGGCAAATGTTGGAACTGATGCAAATTGCTATCTATCCTATTCATTTTGATTCTTCTATAGCCAGGAAAGTTTATCTGTGCCTGGATGTTCAGATGGTAAACAGCTTTTCATGAGCATTTTGATTTTAAATTATTTGGCTATTTCAAAATTAGTGAATGCATTCTCACATATATAAAAATCATAATTAATGCTACAAGCATAGTACACAAGGAGGAGATGAGACTCAGATCATGGGAGTCTTTAGAGATTTATCATAGTTATCAGATCTTCTGAGTTACAAAGTATTAGGAACTAAATCCATAAAATACATGGGTTTTGCCCTGAGCATTTTTAATGGGTTAAAAGACATTTCACAGACAAAAGCAATTAGTGACTATGTTCAGAAATTGGTAATACCATCTTGATACGGAGCTGAAGATGCCAGAGGGTTCAATTTGAATCTTTTTGATGTTCTGAATTTTAGTTAATGATAAATCTCTTTCTGCGGGAGTTCTGCATCTATCTATATTCAGACAGGAAAATTATGTCTGTGTCCTCTTCAAACACCACACCCCCCCCCCCCTTCCTTTCTAAGAATTATGGAGAGTTACTAAGATTAGGAAATATAACTTTTAAAATGCTAATTATAAATATGACAGAAAAGTATATTAATTCTGTGCTAAGGTCCAAAGAATGAACAGCCCACAGAGAAAGTGAAAAGTGTAAATATTTGTACATAGACATATATTTAAGCTGTTGAGGGGAAGTTCTGGAATGAAGCATGCAATTTTCTATTCAAACCTTGTCTTATCATATATTAAGCCTATCCAGGTAGCCTTTCTAGATTATAAAAAGCAGTCTATTGAATAGAAGATAAACAGTGTAATATTTGTTCTTGTTCCTTCCTTTATTCCCTGAAAATTGATGACAATCTTAATGGTATTTTAAAAACAGAGATGTATATATGTATGCATATACTACATACATATTTTTATACACAAAACGTCTTAAAAACACTAAGCTATTAAGAAAAATAGTCTGCACACCTTTGCAGAATGTGCATTCAACTAGTATAAAATTGAGCTATTTGAAAACACTCTTGCCAGCCAGAGACAGCTGGGAGGAAGGAAGGATGCGTGCTGCGTTTGCAGGCATTTCCCACTTTGTCGCCAGCGCAGGCTGTACGGTGTGCAAAGGCTCTTGGCCAACAGGCCTGGAGGACCAGAGCTCCAGAACTTACCAAGTAGAAACCTTTGCAGTCAAAGTGGTTTAAAGCCATTTCTCTAATTTGGGAGCTGGCTAAAGGTGGTGTGCTTATTATAAGCCAACCTGCTCGAATCAGTAGCTCCAGCAAGATGGCAATTTAGTATTAAAATATGGAGATTATCTGTTATACGAAAACATGAAGGGAGTAAAATGTAATAAATACCAGTCACCAGAAAAAGCAGAAACTCCATCCATGTGTCCTTGTAGTATGAAGCGCATGTGTGTGTGTCTGTTGCTCAAACTGCTGTGTAAATGGTATTTTAGTTAGAATTTGAGGAATTTTCTGTATCTTATTATTACGAAATAAATCGAGAAAAGGGATCCACAAGGCCCAGTTTCTTGCATGACTTCCCTGAGTGAAGGAAGTTTCTCCAAAATAAACTATAATAATACTATAGATGTAAATAACAGACATACATGCTTTTAAGTCAGGAAATTCTGGCCTAAAGTTCTCTGTGTAAAAACACACGCAGAACTCAGCAGCTGATACTCTCTGTATGCTTCATAATTGTGTATGTGCACCTGAGTAACCTGCTAAACTGGGACTTCAGAATGGGGGGAGAAAAGCAGGAAATATTTGTGATGAGCATATGACTGAAGACCTCAGAAAAATAGTTCAAAGAGATTAAATTTTGTTACTGTCAACAAAAATGCCAGCGACAGTCTCAGCCAAGCTTTTAAAATAGTCATTTTCCTTTCAGAATTGCACACTGAAAGGCAAATAGCATTTTGGTTTCCATCTGTAAAAAACAAAATACAATAGTGAAAAAGGCAACTTCGTACTTCAGGATGTTGTACCAAACTCCAGAAACCATAATGAACAGCTTCTTTGTAAAAAGGTTAGTGCTTGCAGTGATTACATCCTCTATTGCTGGTATATGAATCTTTGAATATTAAATGACTTTTGTCTATCAGGCCATTCCTTGAAAACAAATTATTAATGAGTTATGACTGCATGTGGATTAGGAAATGACATGCAGGACCTTGCTGCTGCATGGATTACCCAGGTATATCTGCCAATGCATTTTCACAGTACTGTCTTTAGTTTAATGTTTAGATATACAAATATAATTCACCGAGCTATCATTTTTTGGTAAACTGCACTTTGCAGACAGTGCAGAGCGATTTGATGTCTCTCAAGGTGGATAACAGCATGAATAATTCATTAAGCTCACTGGAGTTAATGTTGTTGTACTCAAGGTTAAGTATTCCCCCATCTCCATATAAGGAATTACTTGATTGCTTACCTTAAAAATGAACTTTCTTTAAAAAAGCCATTGTATAAATAATAGGATATGTCTGACCGCCATAATCTGTAAGCTAATCCATCAAGGTACCACCAAATAACTATATACTGAATAAGCTTACGGTGTTTTCAGATGTGTTACAACTCTTTATATCAAACACACCCATTTAGCAAAAACATCCTTGCTCTGAGACATTTTTACCCTTTACAGTACCTCTGCTAATGATAAAGGTGATTTTATTTGTTAAGGACTATAATAAAAAATAAAAGCAAAATCAAGGGACTATGTCCAGATTGCTCATGAGCTTAATAAAGATTAATAAAACTACCAAGAGCAAAGCGATGTGCTATTTAGTCAAAATCACAAATAAACTCTAGCATTCAGATTATCCTTGGACAAATTGGGGGAAAAAAACCCTCTAAGAAACAAGGCCATGGAAACAAGCCAAGTTGTTTGGCTGGTGGTCGATTTAATTAAAAGCAGCAGCCAGACAGCCAGCTACGTTCAACTGCAGCTAAGTAAATGGTTTCACTGTGTCCTCTACGAGCAAGTCCTTCTGTATGGCAAGATCAAATCCTGCAGAACAAAAAGTACTTTCTGACAAGTGCAGCCTTCACCTCTAGCTAATAACTCGCTGATCAAACTCCGATTGAACCCAGTAGGAAACAAGGACTATGTTGAACCACTCTGAAGGGACTCAGCATCTTAAAGCGAGGTATCTTGGCCTCTCCAAGTGATAACAGAATGCAGATTATTTGGAAGATGACATTCCCACAGGACACTGAAAGAAACTCACTTCAGTATTCAATGGACACTAGTTAGCTCACGCTCAGATTCTTCAGAAACTCCCAGTCTGGAGCGCATATTAAAAGATCATTTATGTATGTGTTTAATTACTTGACTGGCTAAAAAGGCTCGTTCAGATGCACAGTTAAGCGGATGATGAAACTCCGGCTTCTCCTGCTGCAAGGTGAGGCTCCGTACACACGCCTACACTACAGCACGCTCCAGTTCTGATTATTGATGCTCGCTCTAATCACACTGACAGAGCAAACATAACTTGATAGCACTATTGAATGTTTATCTATTATTAATGCATTGGAGGTGGTAAACAATTGTGAGAAACTATTTCGGTTTTATTGCATTCTACCAGTGTATTTTGAGAGTTGAGTGTAAGTGATATTTACTTGGTTTCTACCATTGCAGTGGTCCTGCCTATTTAGCTGACTTCCAGCCCTCTCATTTCTTGCTTCAGCAAATGATAACAAATTATTAATTTGTCTGCAGATGACATTTACTGCATAAAGCAGAAAGCTACACCAAAGAAAATGATAATACAATAGCTTAAACAAGCCTAAGTGCCAGCTACCAGGCACTGTCATCGGTAAAATAAATTAGCAAGATTTCTGTTCTCTGATGAAATAATAGCCCATGCTATGAAAACTGTACTCATAAAGCTTCACTTAACAAGTCACCAATTATCCTTTCTTCACATTTAACAAAGAGTAAATTCCTTGCAGGGAATTGTAGAAAGAGTATGATTTCCTAAAGTTAGGCAAAGGCACAGGACACATGTCTGTCTGGGGATTTCACAGCTTTCAGAGGGGGAAAAAAAAAAAGCTATGTAAAAATTTGATAATGACTTCTCTAAAAACTGTTAACCAGCAAAGTCAGGAACCCTTCCTTTTCAGCATGCATATGCACGGATCCTTTTCTTCTCACAAAACATGCATACAGCCTGAATACTATAGAAAGTTTGGACGGATCTAACTTGAAATTACAGATAGCGGTTTCAGAATTCCAGCGGGCAGACTTAAAAATAACACATTACATTTTTTTCATCTTGAATCACAAATACAAAGTAATAACCACAGATTAATGTAAATCCTTAGGTATGCACCTAATACATCAACCATTGCATGAACACAAAACCCATTAAAAGAGACAACAGGTTTGCATCTCTTGACTTCCATTCAGGGAACTTACCTAGAATTTCTTCTAACTAAATCTAATTACCCATGATGAACGAATAACAGCATTTTCTCATACTTAAATAACATGAATATATATCTGTGATTTCTACATTATTTCAGGACCATTTTAATTGCAAGTATAAGGAGACAGAGCATAGCATCGTCTGCTTGTCTCTGTGAGCGTACTGGAAAAAATTTCACAGTAATTTCACAAGTAAGAAGGTACTTGCATGCTGTAATAAAACTACGCCAAAACCAAACCGAGCAAATTAAGATTTATAGGACAACAGTGGCTACGGGTCCCTGGCAAGCCATATAGCTCTCAACTCCAATTTCCATTGTCACCTTTACTACTCGGATTGCACACTAAATGATTTTCTAATGCTGGCAGTAATGTTGTGTCTAGCTAACATTTGCAGTTGGACAATTCAGTTCAGTCAATTACTATTGTCTCTTGCCAAAACCCAGGAAAATGTTCTCCACGGCTGTTATTCCAGAAACTTTCTGAACCATTTCAGATGAGTGGGCTTGATGATGTTTTGGACTAAATTTTCATGAAGTGCATCTTCTCCACCTATAAATCTTACATATATAACTTTCTTAAATTTTTTTTGGTCTCAGACATCAGTGACAGCATATAGCAATCACACCAGGAAGTTTATGAAGGCAGAGATGCCATTGCTGGGTTAATGCTTCAGAATAATGAGAATGAGTGATGTCAAACAACAGATTGGCAAAAAAAAAAAAAAAAAAAAAGGTCAGCATAGCTTTGAAAAATACATGTGAAGAACTATTTCTTAATTAATTTCTATTTGTAGGACTATTCTTAGCTTCTTACGTTCTACTACTGGAATTGCAAGTTTAATCTTACTTCAAATCTCCATCTCTTCCATAATTTCAGTTGAAAATTTAGTTATTAAGTGTAGGCTGGCAGAAAGTTGGGGGGTTTTCTTAATGGATTACTTAATATTTGCTTCTAAAACAAAATGTCCTTTAAAAAAAATTTCTCTCTTCCTAACTGCTAGGAAAATTCCAACTCTTAAATATGTCAAAACCAGAAATTGAATAAAGCTCCTTGAAATTTAATAACCTTTTCTTACATTACCTTGATATAAACAGCATCATTTGACATTGGCCATCAAGAAAATTCTGTACTTACAATAAGCATTTATGATGAATGTTTAAAAATATGAACATGAAGAAAATATTTGAGAAAAATATACATATTGACCTCTCAAATTCATTTCTGAAAATCCCTGTCATTTTCACTGCTTGATAACCCTCCTATAAATAATTACGTGACAATTTTCCTAAGTTGTAACACCATTTCCATACTTTCATAACTCATTTATCTGACTTCAACCTAGCATTATCAGTTTTTGTTATATTTTATGGTATTTTATTAGTGTCTCATAAAAACAAATGAAAACATATTAAAATATTTTTAGCTTCCTGAGCAAAACCAGTATTTTTTTTCTCATTTGAGAAAGTATGGAAAAAATTCTGAAACAGCACGAAGGACAAACCAGTGATACTGTTTTTTCTTACCTGCCCCATTTTGAAAAAGAGATCTTGTTTTAAGTTATCATTCATATTGATTAATATCTTACGGGAGGCTATGTATCCTGACTACAGACTGAGAAGGCAGGAAAGTGTCTACTCTGTTTTCCAGTACAAAACCTAACATATCTCTCTGTATTACATCAAGATATGTGGCTAAATGGGCATTTACAATAAAGTAAAAACACAGTATCGAACTTCATCTAATGGGGAAAACTTTCATATATCCTTCCATAATATCCTTATTTATAAATAGAGATCAGATATGAAGGACATGGGCTAAATAAAGTTCTCAGAGATGCTGACAGGATGTCATCCTGCCCATTTTTGCAGTCTAGTTTATTTTCTGTAAAAATAAATAATTTTGCACTTCCTAGCCTAATCCTGCTGAAAACCATTTCATTGTCACATTATGCAGGATTTATGAATATTTCTAATATGACAGGACCACACACTCTTTCATTACTGCTTTTTAGCTATCTGGAAAGCTTGTCACAGTCTTGCCAGGTTTTCAGATACTGTTCTTCATTTAGCATGTGGAGCCTGTTTATTGTATTTGTTAGCCACAATGTTGCTATTTCTCTATTAGGTGAAACAACTTTCAGATAATATATACATATATTTATTATTTTGAATGTGGAATGGAAGTATCTCACTTTTATCAATACATCTCATTTCTATCAACACATTAATATTTCCTTTAACATAGATTATTAGCCGTATCTAATACCTATCTTATAGTTTGTGCAGAGACAGGTTTTAAACTTCCAGTTCTCACAAGATCAATAGTTATTCAGTCAGCTTCACATTGAAATAGTTTTATCTATATCCTTTTTAATACCTTCCCTCATTTGGCTCATTAGTGTTTCCTAACCTTAAAAAAAAAATAAAACCACCACTCCCTCCCAAACCCTCCAATAATTTAAACTCACTAAAACCATTTTTTATTTCAGAGAAAACAATTTGAAAATGCAAAGAAGCACAAAGAATAGAAAAAGATCTTTCACCTCCACATATGAGACATACGTATGGTATCTATTGCACTTACTGCATAGTAATACCTCCATATGAATAAATGAAATCTCTGCAATGATTATGTGTTATTCATAAGCACATCATTTATAATATTCTGCAGAGATACCGTGAAAGTTTTTCACACTGAGGGTCTCTAAATCTTAGTCTCTCTTCCCTTTTCTTCTCGTTTCATGGATCTTGCACAACTAGAAGAGGCGGCTTGAGAAATCATCTTTCTCCACGGACATTTGTGCTGTTTTTTCACAGACACCTCCAAAAGCAGCAGAGACCTGAGGTTCTGACTGTGCTGCTACTAGAGTAAACCAGTCTAAGAGAAACAGCTGGTATGATCTATCGTCTGGAACAAGTATGACTACTATTAAGTACTGTTAGATTACACGTACTATGAAACATTTTCAAAGTCTTGATATATAGTGCAGTTCTGTAAAATACTTAATTTTCAAGACAACTCAAGCTCTCTATGTTCCTTAAAATATATATACACATAAACTTAAGTGTATGTAGAGAAATAGATTTAAATGTAATACATTAAGTTTAAATTGAAATTTATGAAATATATTCCACAGAGATTGAGAAACTATTACACATTACTAATGGAAAAAAAAAAATGTTGAACAACAGTCAGTTAGAAGAGATGAAAAGTTTTTCTTTTTCTTACCTTTAATCCATCTGCTCTTCTCTGGCAGACAAACATATTTAATCAAAGATAATGAGATTATTAAGGTTTGTAACAGGCAGAAACTAAATTCAATAGCTCCACACTGAAATGCCCTATATTGGACTGCTAAGATAGCTACTGAGTTTATAAATTACTGATATAAAAAAAAAAAAAAAAAGGGGGGGGGTGTGTCTTTAAAAACAAAATTTACATTTTACCCTGATATTTTCCTCTTAATTTTGCTCCTGGCATTATTATTAGAGAGTTGTTACATTTTTAACGAACCTCTCTATTTAAAACAAACAAACCCCCTTCCTTTTTATGGCTTTACACTTGTTTCTTTGTGATATTTCCATTCAGAAGTGCAGTTAAAACATAAACACTTCCTGTGCAAGTTCACTGGACAGATTGAATGTAGTGGGGTCAAAAGATTAATCTTTAACACAGTTTTCTCATTTTTTCATCAGTTGCTGAACTCCTTTATCTTATGCTGAAAGTATAACACTGCATGATTAGATTGGCAAAGGAAAAAAGATATATGCATGAACTACATATAATGGATGTTTACAATATTCTTCTTTTCAGCTCTTCTATCTTGAAAGCAGCACAGTCTCAAGTGAAACGTGAGCATCTTAAAAGTGAAGCACTGAGATTACATTTATTATTAACCAACCTTTCCTTCAGGTTTTCAGTATTTTTATCAGAGGTTTCATTGTTGCAATGCTCGTTATTTTATGATGAGACTTAAAAATTGCACAATTCAGACTTTTGTCCTGTATTTTTAAATGCATCAGAAAGAGTGACTTTTTTTCATATGAAGTTAGTTATATTGTGGCAAAGATGTAATTTGACAGCATGATCAAAAACCAAGGGGCGATGTGGATCATGCCCTGTCAATCCCACACAGGAAAAGTTATCTTCATCCCGCATAACCCCATGCAGAAGTCTCACCTCATTAAGTCTGGCAGGGGAGAATACCCAAACAGGTGTTTTCTTCCCTGTTTTGAAAGAAGTCATGCAAAAATATCTGTTCCTGAGGTGCATAAATTTTTCATCATTACAGTGTGTGGACAGGGATGCCAGTATCAGTACTGTGTCTGGGACAGAGAACTCAGCCATTCTGGATGAGCAGTCCTCATTCATTAAGGAAAGAAAAGGGATTCCAGCTCTTGGCATTTAATGAAAAAAACGCTGGGTCACTTTTAGCCTTCCTTGCTGGAAATGCTCGCCAAGATATTTGAACTAAAGAATCCATTCACTGAATGACGAAGGGTATAAGAGTGCTGTAAAAACTAGAACCTTTGTAACCGAAACGTCTCAAATGTTTTGTCACAAAAATTAACAGCTTGCTTACAATTCTCTTCTGGGATCTCTTTTCCCCTCAAAGAGAATGAACAGAAATTAGGAAAGGAATAATCTGAAGAAAAATTCACCCAATTCTTAGAAATGAACCCTCAAATTAATGATTTGATTTATGAAAGACGGTTAGAAATCATCACAGACCTAGAACAGTTGTCACAGAGTTGCTAACGTGGGCTCCTTAACAGTAGCTGGTATAAGAAAAGGAGGGAAAACATTTAGCATGGTATCAGCCTTTCTTCTATGATAATAATTAAGCCAAAGACAATATTACAAGGTTATTCTATCAACTCTAACCAGATTTACTGCAAAACAGTGTGCTACTCTATTACCAGAAATGGGATGTGCTCAGCTTTTGAGCTACAACGCCAACCTGAAGTTCAGCAGAATTTTTTGAGGGTAAATATTTTAATGGTTTTTATACAAGGGGAAGAAAAAAAAATCATGGAATCATAGAGTGGTTTGGGTTGGAAGGGACCTTGAAGATCATCCAGTTCCAACCCCCCTGCCATGGGCAGGGACACCTTCTACCAGACCAGGTTGCTCCAAGCCCCATCCAACCTGGCCTTGGACACTGCCAGGGATGGGGCAGCCACAGCTTCTCTGGGCAACCTGTTCCGGTGCCTCGCCACCCTCATCAGGCAAAAAGGCATAGGACAACTTGGTTTTATGAAAGGAATTTCTATCTCTACTGTTCAGAGCAGGCTGTGAAACTATATTGCCAAGTATTAAAATTTTCAGTGACTTTTTGCTACAAATGAAGAATAAACAACATATCAGTTTCAGGAAAGACACAGTTAAAATTCCACTAATTGAGGGGGAGAGAACTTTGTCAGGCAGTTAATTCCAAGGAACACCAAAAAAAGCAGATGTTGCAAGTTGGTATCGTCTCAGACACGCTTGCCGCTGCCCGTGCTACCACTGCAGCCACGGCAGCTCTATGGCACTTCTCACTCCGGTCTCTTGCTCTGTTGCTGCAAAGCCAAATCACGGTGCAAACTCTATGTAGCCTCTACGTATGTGTCAGGCTGACGTTACAGACAACTCTTCTGAATATTCACTCTATACATTATGCAGAGTGTTATATTTTTAGAGCTGCTGGATAGGCATGGATAAGAGTTTCTGCAAGATTGCTTTTCCGCTTGTATACAGAAAAATATTGTCACAAATATATCATTAAAAATACTTCAATTATAAAGATCTAGCAAAAAAAAGTTCTTGGCTAAAAACATGTAAACAGGCATTACAATTCAGTATAATAGAGGCTGTTTACAAAATTTATTTTAAAAAGGTGTTAGGGAATTCAGATTTCAGGTCAGTAGAAAACCAATGTGTGTAACTATAATGAAATGTCTTCCATTTTTTAAACCTTTTTTTTCAGCCTGGATTTCAATCATCATTTCAATGCAATTCAGTGACTAAAACTAGTGCAACCACGTATTTGTATTTACCCCCTTTTATGGTTGTTTATACTGGGAAAATTAAGTCTCACAAAAGGAGCTTGAAAACGTGACTCTGGTGTTTGTTCTGTTAGATATTATCTGTGGACAAAGCTTCGCTTATCTCCAGGTCTCCTCTGCTCTTCTGATTGCAATCTCATTTCACTTGTCCTTGGGATCTCATGTCTGCTACGACCTCCAGCTTGTTAAATATTCAGCAGAAAGTTTATGGACTTTCCCATAACCTTGATTAAAAGCCTATGGGGAACCTGAATGCTGAAAAAAAGCCCTTTATTTGAAAAGAAACTTCAGTACACTGTGCTGATTTCTGTTTCACTAATAGTATTTATAATCAGCAGTCACTGGCACGGAGTTGAGGCCAGAGGAAAAAATGATGATTCAAACTTACCTGTTTAATAATTATTGTATTATCATGCCACATCGGGATTTTATAGTGGAGCTTAATTGAACTAAGTGGAATTTGTGGGAGTGATGCTGAGAGGCGGTGGAAAGAACATACTATAAAAAAACCTGGTCTTTCACAGAAAACAGAGAAATAGTATTTACAGAACTACAGAATTTTGTATCTCTGTCCCCCTTCAAGAAGCGACCCTATCTCTATTTTGAAGACGTGTGTTTCTGTGGTTTTGGGCAGCTCCATCTCTTAACCCAAAGGACTGCTGCAGTCCTGCTGGCTCTGCCACTCCAGGCCAGTGTTCAGGCCGGCGGCTTGCCAGTGACTTGGATAGGTTTCCACACCTCAAACCCTGCAGGCGCTCTGGGTCCACCACTTCTTTTTTTCAGGGAAACATTACAGGAAAACAAGCAGACACCCAAATAGTCTAGGGGCTTTTCAGTATTTTCTTTCTGTTAGCACACTTAGAATACAAAGCCAGATGAAAAGAGGCGCAATGTACTCAAGGAAATGGCTGCGTTTCCCCGTTACTGTTGAGCATCTTTAGGCACTGGGAAGAGTTTTTAGATAGTACAAAGGCCCCCACCCCCTCAATCATTTAGTTTGTCATCGTCTCTATTTCTATTCTTGGTCTTTTGTTCCTCTTTCTATAATGGACAGAGATCTTTTTCTTTTGTAATTGTAAGGTGATTAAAGACCCATCAGGTAATTTTGTGCTTAACTATTATATCCTTCCTGCTTTAGGTTTCAAAATAATTTGCTCTGAGTGATAGTCCTATTTCTGATCAAGATACACTCACTAAATGGAAGGTGTCAAATTTTATTGTGTCTTTACAACTATATCAGTACAAGATGCAGTAATTTTCTTCATCAGCGTTTGGAAATTATCTCAATATGGGAGAAAAAGACAGCATAAAAGGCAAGTAGTGTCAAAAATTAAAACTGTGTTTAAACCTTAAGTAGAGCTACTGCAGGGGATCCTATACTGTCAAACACAATTCTCAATCATACATCAAAAGATTTGCCACATGATACCAAGATGGTTTCATGAAGACAGAAGAGTTCATTATACAACACGTACAGTGGAACAAAAAAATCAAAACAGCCTTTTCACAATAAATTAGATATAACATAAGCTTAGCATTTCAATAAGCCTTTTTGTTCATAAAAGCGTTTTACAGCTATTAATCAGTGTTTTATTTTTAATTCTCCCTCAATTATATAACAACAGGAGGATGAGTGAGATACAAATTCTAACTCTGGCCCAAGGCTAGAGAAGGAAATAAGAGAAATATCACTAGCCTCAGGAAATCCTGCCTTTTCATCATATTTGATTTCCATAGATCACAATACTTGCAAGAAACTCTACAATAAACCAGAAAACATATGTTGTCTTTCATTACTACTGTCTTTTATTTAATTAGCCTTGAACTGAAGTGACTTTGTATAAAGTTATGTTATATACAATTGTGAAGATGTATACAGATTATATTAAACTATAATCATACCAACACAGCATCGCCTTCCGAGTGGATTATCCATGTGTTGCATTGATTGGGATCCTTGAATAAGATGCAAACCACTAGAGAGGTTTAAACAGCTATATTCTAAAGTACTCTTTAATTAATGTTGTCTAGAGCACTAATTATGAAAGCTTGTAAAGCCTAAAGCCTGAAAACACTTATGCACCTACTTAACTTTGCTCATTCAGGGTAGACCCACTGAATTCATTGGAACTGCTCAGAGTATGCAATTTAACTAAAGAACGCACATAGGCTGTTGCAGGTCAAAAGCTGAACAGTGAACACAGCTCTGCACGCTTATATCCATGGTGGCCTTTAAAGCATTTTGCTCTTTGTTATTTCCAATTACAAGACTGTCTTCTGTGGGCATATTTGTCTTTCCTCAACAAAGCGTGGAACTGCTTTCTGATAGTCTCTTTGATAAAGTGTTGAATTAAGCAAAACTGAGTCATGAGTCAGAGGGATACGAGATGTATGCATCTGTATATACATATGTTTAGATGCACACATAATTTGTCCACATTATGAAGGCAGATAAATATGCATATATGTGCATATATTCAAGCATATCTCCTACACAGTGAAAAATATTGAAATTAGAATAGAAGCCAAATTATGGTCTCCTGTCAATGGAAAACTTCTAAATCTCTTTAAAAATAGAATACTCACATTTCTAGTTCATCTATTTTAACATTATAAACCATTTTTATTTTGCTAAACAATTTCAATTTGTTTAATTAACAGTTGCAAACAGACACAAGTTTTAAAAGGATTACCAAGCTTCTCATTTATAAGCAGCCATTCAAGATTTTGCTATTTCCCCCCTCCACTTCAGCTATAAACACTACGCTGTCATTGGAAAGTTCTGACACATACATGCTTTGAAACTGGGTCTAACAGCCATTAAAGAAACCTCACTAACTTTGCTGTTCTTTTTATAAAAGGTTTTTCCTAAATTTCCACATTATTTAAAAGAAGAGACCCTGACTTGAGAAAGAAATTGGGACACAACATGCCTCAATTATATTTCAGTTGTATATTCCATCCTCTGCACATTCTCATCAATCCTTTCCAATTTTTGGCCTGGTTGTACAACCTCTGGTACACATGTGCTGGTTGGTCAGCCTGTTGGCAAAGATCAAACATATTTTCTTGTCTCAGCTGTTGGCAGGTCCAACAGTGGCTTTGGAGGTAGTACTTGGCCAAGTGGGAACAAAGGTGCCCTTTGTAGACTTGTTAGAAATACGTAGCTAAATTCCATCGTCATATCCCAATCCCATTCCTCTGCCAAGCAAAACTGGATTGTCTGTGCATTATCCCAAAGATCACTCACTGATGACTGCGCTAGCGCCAACTGGAGCATTTATCTCTAAAAATATCTCCACAGAGCTCCCCAGCTCTCTTTGTTAGAACCAAGGAAGTGTGGAGGAGCAAAGAGGAACACTAGCCTTTATTCAGACTAGTCTTTAAATAACATTCAATAATTGCAGTATCTCTTAAAGATTTAACATAAAAATTGACAGGCTTCTCATTCAAAGCACGCTGTCAATCCTATTACTAAATAAGCAAAATGTTTTGTAGAAAAATAAGATTTGACCCAAAGATCAACTGAATATCATGCAGTATATGTAAAAGACATCAAATTAAGGCTACGTAAGACGTCTTGATTCTCATTTTACTCTCTTCTGCATGTTTGGGTTTGAAACCTTACCAGACTCTAAATGTAAGTCACAGGCATACTGATGATAATCATATAATTCAGGCTTAATATGGAACCCCAGTAAACCCTTCCATCTTTGTGAAATGAACAACTACATAATGAAAAGCCAAACCAAGCAACGTTAGGATGTCGAAAGGTAACATTTTTCACATTTAAAAGCACACTGGAAGAAGGGCATCTGACTCAGCAGAGAATTTATCTACATTTCACTCAACACACTGTGTCGTTTATGGAACTATGCCATTAACTAAATAACAGCATACAGCGCTGAGGCATCGCTGGTTCAGACTGATGCGTTTTCCCTCCCTTGCATCACATTACTTATGTCTACAGCATTAATGCAAGACCTCAAGTTCTTCAATAGAAATTTTGTATATGTTCATAGATTTAAGGTAGCATAGGATACCATGGTGTAGTGAGTTACACGTGGATTTGAACAGTTCCCACAATAAGGAACACTTTTGCTTCAACTTTGGCTTTAACCATAGAGGGTTCTCGCTGACAGGAGACCCTGAAAACCACGTAACAGCAGTAAAAAGTCCAGGAAGTAACACAGTTACATACACTTTATATTACGTATGCCATATAATTTCTAGATCATCAGGGCTTTTTTCATACAGTTTTCGGGGAATGCTAAGGAATAAAACCACTCTGTCAACAGCTGATGCCAGATATCACAGTGATGGATCCATAATATAAACGTACAGATGCAGATGAACACTCTTCACTCTCAATGGAGACATCAAAAAGCAGTTGCTGCAAGATGAGGGAACAGACTTTGAACTTCAATACCCAACTGCACTAAATATGTGCAACTCTTGGAACAGAGTGTAACGTTATAAAGTGAGTTTACCCTACCGGCACGGACTGCCTTATCCACACAATCCACGAGGAACAGAATTTGAGCCTCCAGGAAAAACATACTTTTTTTATAGTTTTAACATGCATCCATGACTTAGCTATACAGTGTGTTTCTCAAAGTATAGATTACTTCAAGATAATTTAAAAAAAATAATATTCCATTGTATAAACAGAATATGTAATTGCTCCCAGTGACGTTCTGTCTGTACAGCATAGTCATTAATCTATCTCATGCACTCTGGTCTTCTGTAACAAAGGAGTCATTATTAAACATATGATAACATAAGAACTAGTGCTGCTGTTACGACAACAGCATCAATACAAGGCCCTTCAATGTTCTTAACAGTAAGACCTTGAAAAACTAACTGCTGTGGATTTGATAACAAGACAATCCATAAAATCTTATCTTGATCTTGCAGTCCTAGTCTAAAGCCTGTATTGCTTGCTCAGTGTTACTGACCGAACGATGCTATTTCGCGAACATACGCTGGCAAAATACAGAGGAAACTCATTTACGAGGTCATCTGAATTTTATGGAAAGTTAGAGACAGCCTGCATGGAGTGGTACAACAAGTGGAATGATATATAAAGGTCAGGCTATATAACAGTTAGTCTGTGAAGATGTGGCCAAGTCACACTAGGGAGATTGCCCAGAAGAATCTCGAGGGTAAATATTTTTTCTCTTGAGCAATAACTGTGATTTAGTATGCTGATATGCCTAGAGTTTGCAAGACAAGCACAGCTCTGAAGACCCTAACAAACCCTAATCTTCTTCCTCCTTGATAAACAAAATCAGCCAGACTCAATTTCGTGCATGGATTCAGTTGATGGCTGGAAATACACACAAATTTGGGAACTCTAGTCAATCCAAACTTTTTCATGTTTGTGCCATCTTTTCAGTTACACCCCCCCCAGTGGGGTAGGAGGAAGCTTGTGAGATCAGCAACAAGAAAAAGGCTTTTGCTCCATCTACACATTCATTCGGAGAGCATCCGTGGGGCCCTGACAACTGGAAAATAGGCATGTCCTCTGTCCATCAGCCCATTCCATCTGGGCTGAAACCCGATTAACGCATAGTTACACTTATGAAACTGCCTTACAAAACTGATGCTGAAGATGGTATGAACAACATCCTTCACTACCTAGAGTGGAAGTAGACACTTTTGTTCAAGTCACAGTTCATACATACATCCCATATAACCCACGGTCCTAAAACCCAGACTAGAAAGGCAAAACTCCAAAATGAGTTTTCCAGCACACTGCTGCTACAACAAAGGTATCGCCAGGTCCTCCAACTGAAGAGGTGGATGACAAAAATTACACTACATGTCCACATAGTCATGCAGAGCTAATGCTGCCTTCAGTTATATACGTTTATCCCCAAGGACCTTAGCAGTGGTGCACTTCTAGACAGGACTGAAAACATGTTTCATACAATGTGTGATTGGCTTGGAACAGTAAGGTGCGTGAAAAGGATTATTGGTGCTATTTAAGGATCATTGAGCCTTTTCTCATCTTACACAAAAATGATGCATATTTGCAATCCATTTCTGTAGCTGCTTTACGAAGTGCAATAGTGACTAGGGAACTGAGAGAATACAAATGAGACATTATCATTTGATCTACAGCATTTCCTTAAAATTCCAAATCTTGCTACAGAAGCTCTTATGCATGCTGAACACTATCGTCATTAGATAATTACTCATTATAAATATGCACAGGCTAAAGCCAGACATACTGTTCAGCTTTCTGAGCACATACAAATTTCGATGTTAAAATGAAAATATAATATACTTCAAAACAATTTTTCCTGATCAAATGTGCTGGATTTACATCTAGGAGTAGTTTGTTTTTCTGGTGACTGGAAAAAATCTGTCTCTCTAGTACTCAGTGACTTGCAGAATCTCAATGTAAAAGGTTATTTGAAACTTGGATTAACACATTTTTTCCTTTCCGAGTTCCAGAACATAGACCTTTGGAGAAAGTGGCCTATAGGACACTGCATGTTAACTAGATCTTGGGTTGATAAGTGATGTGTACTGCATGACCAGCATGTAATATCTGCTGGATGCTTTGAAAACTACCTTGATAGTCTCACTTCAGTTTCCAGCAGGAAACTGGAGATGCCCGTCTTTCAAGAGCCCATGACAATAAGTTTGTAATTCATTTGAAGGTCTGAAGCCAAAGTATGCTACGTCCCTTGGAAATACAGCCTAGGATCAGCGTTGAGCTACTATTATTCCGTGTGTTGTGGATGAATAATTCAATCTTCAGGTTTGTCAGTAAGTCACAGCCCTGACATCTCCCTCTAATATAGCCAAGTTTTAGATGTGGTTGTATGTTAGCAACGGTCTTTTGTCTATTTCCTTCACTGCTGAAAAACTAAGTAATCTCCTCCACCACCACAAACCCTTTCATGTCTAATTTATTTGCATTTATTCATAAAAGATGTCATTTCTGCAGATCCATCACTTTATTCATTGCACTTCATAGTGAATTTTGGCCGTGGTTGTGCCTATTACACTGGTGCCCCGAGTTTCCTAATTTATGTCTTAGCATTCATAATTGCAAATAGTAATTGTAATGATTTCTGGATTGATAGTTCTTGTTATAAACCACTCCACAGTTTCACCGTATTTGGAGGGAGGAAGCGTCTGTCCCACAAGCCTGTGTCATGTTTAACTTCTATCCTGATGCCACTATATGGACCCCAAAGTTAGACTAGGAAAATGTTTCCATCAACAGGCAGAGCAGGACTAACCAAAATCGCACTAATACCAAAGAGTCAGCGGTAGATGTATTTTTAGATTCAGATCCTGGGTGGCAAATCAGGGCCTTGGTGAAAGGCAGCGCTAAGTTCAATATGTTCGGGGAAAAGTATATTACAACCCTATCATTCTGATGCTGAATAGGTGACCAAGCTGAAGCGCATGAAAAGAAAAAAGAAAAGCTGTACTGCCTGAGCGAACCGCTCTGTTCATAGTTTCAGAGCTCTTTTTTCTTCTCAGTCATTCATCTGTCTGCTCTATTTAATCAAGGCTGCAAATTGCCTAGTTCAGCCAGGGTTGCTTACTTTTTTTCCCAAACAAAGCTAGTACAATCAATGCAACATTACTGTTACATATTATATATCTTACACATGAAAGTAGAATTATTTTCACATCAAATAAACCAGGTCTTTTAGTTCAAGATTCTCAAACAGTAATTTACAAATACATTTTACAACTGAGAGTTCTTCTGACATGAGCAGAAGTTAGATAAATTCCTGACACAATGGGAATAAAAATGCGAGTTCCATCAAGGACTCCAGAAAGAGCTCTCTTATTCTTACAAACCTTGAAAGGAAAGTGGCATCCCACTTTTCAGCTGAAGTTCTCCTCTGGAAAAAGGAATTTGTTGAAATAGAACTACAAAGTTTGGTTTTTATCTTACTGATTTTACAGTGAAGTCTGCTAAACACAGTGCTGTGCTTTCTTACTGAGAGCTTCACATACCTACTCTCTCAGAGTGGGTTTATTTTTATTTTTCTCTCTTCAGTACCTGAAATTATTCCTTCTACATTACCAAGAGTCAGCAAGACTGCGAACAACCCAAAGGTAAGCTTTGAGCAGATGGATGGCTTGCAGAGTCCTCAATGAGAGTTACAGAGATATTTGAGGAGTGAAAATTTTGCCAGATGTTTCCAACTATATCAGTAATCTACCAAATTGTATTATTTCTCTCTACAAACTGAAATCAAAAGCCACCCATAGAATCCATCGGAATTCTTAAGATTTTTTTTTTTTAAATACATATGCAGATATATGACCCCTTTTTTGCAGCCCATCTTATGTCATCGATTAACAATTTTTTAATTTCCCTCCAGGAAGAGCTCATGCACACGCTAAGCAGCAAAGCGGTGTGTTTATGAAAAATGATTGTTTCAGAGCAGAATCATAGCAGCAGCTCAGACAAATTGTGTAACATTCAAATATGTTCCAGAAAGACCACTGATACTTGAGTAAAAAACCCACTTGTCTTCAAAGGGATTTCTGTTGAAAAAAAAAAAGCTTGTTTATTTTCCTCTTTTTGTTTCTGTGGACACCTGAATAAGGATAGTATATTTTTACTGGAACCATGTTCTACTGCTGTGGGGAAAGAAAAGTTGCCATCTGCATTAAAGTATGTCCCTCTGCAAGTAGTTACACATGCAACAAAGATGATGATAATTTCAATCAAGTACATATGGAGCAAATGCCTGAGAAAGATCTTGCCTCCACACAAATATTTTAACAATGGAAGACAAATATGTCTTGGTTAGATATATATACACTGACATCAGATTTTAAAGTCTCTTTATGATGTATTTTTCTTTTTTTTTAGATGTGCTCCTTCCTTTACAACAGCTGAGGTTGAAGGAGGAATGCCATCTTTAACCTTGAGATGCCTGTTCTCGCTGTTTTGTGTCATAAGCTTATTATTTAAAAGCAATTCTTTGTATTTAACATCTCACCTCAGCATGCAAAATGGTTATGGATTAGAGTACATTTGCTAGGGGGGAAGGAATAGAGTGACTGCAAATTAGAAATGCTGGCTGCCTGGCTGGGTCACAGTTTCACTTCCAGCTTCTGGACCAGAAAAATCTTTCTGTGACCCCCCCTGCCTACCCTGCTTATGGGCTTATTTCAAAATTGTACATTACTCGTCAGAGACTAGTGCAGGACGTTAGATCTGGTTTCTCTCAGTCACTGTAAACAGTAAGATAGAGTCACAGTATATGCTTAGAGCGTAATCAATTTTTAAAGCATAAATACAACATAGTACTGTACTATATATTCTGGAGCTTCATCAATGTTGCAGGTAAGAAACGATCTTCTTGCCTTCCAGGGCAGGCAGCTGTCTGGATCTGGTTTCTAAATTCATAGACTGGACCATCTGTAATTCAGCTTGCTCATCAGTTGGCTAAAAAGCCAAGATCTCTTCTGATGTACAGTCTATACTAACCCAATAACCCAGAAAACTACTCTGGTAATGCCAGTTCCAGTTGAATAATACAGCGAGCGACCTGCGCCCACGCGGCGGCGGTAACCACGCGCCCTGTCTGCCGTGCCGCCCCGCGTACAAAGCCCTGGGCTAGGGCACACCAACACCCCCGGCTGCACTCCTGGCACTTCCATCGGGAAATGGGGCAACGACTGTACGACCGCCTTGGAAAAAAAAGGGCAGAAATAACTGATAGCAGAAGCATTAAAACAGTATTACTTTTTTGTGTCAGCGCTTCTTTGAAAGATTCTCAGGGAACATTAAGATGATGGTGGTGCAGTTGGCGGCATTAAAAATACACTGCAACCACAGTATGATGCTACAGAGAATTCTGCTACGAGAAAAACGGCAGCTCTGAGCGTTAAACATTTCTTTTTTCATGGTCATGAAACAAGACCAAACCAACCCCCCATTTCACAGACTTGTTAACCTTCTGTCTTGATGAAAATTAGCAGCTACAGTTTCTTTTAAATACATTCTGAAATTTTTACTGGATAAAGCATTCCTCTATTCCTGTCAGAGTTGTGCAGCACAGCTGTTTTTAACAAATTCCTATTTTTACTCCCTGACTTTTGACTGTCATTATGTATATGAGTTTCTTCAGCCTGCAAAGCACGTCTTAACAAGAAATATTAATGTCCCTCTACATACATCTTTTTTTCTCCTTATTCAGCAAGATTAGGTGTTATACAAAATAGAAAACATCTGCTTACTCGTATTATAATTTCTCTTGAACTCAATAGATTAGAAATACAAAGTTGATAGCAGAGGTTAATGATGAATATACACAGCAGAACCACGTCTCTTTGTAAGTCTGTTTCAAAGGAAAAACAAGTCCTAGAATTCAGTATTTATAAAGAGCATAAGGAAAGAATTATGAGGGAATTTTTTATTAAGACATCTTTAGTGGCTATAGTAATATCTTAAGTTTTGTAATCCTTATAACGATTCACTCCTAACCCAGGAGGTAGACTAAGGTCAGGGCATTTTCCTCTTTTCCCTATTCCTAAACATCTTGCCTCTTTCGGGATCTGTGGTAGTATTGTCCCTCAGAGCGTTTAATTTTTATGTCAGTGTATTGAATTATCACGATGTGGACAGTGGTCTCCTTGGCAATTTTAATCAAGCAATGCGAATCCTTCCTTTCCTCTCTTTGCTTTCAACTGCTGGGCTCTGTGTGAAGAGCTCTGATTGCAAGACGCCTGTCACAGCACGGCCTCTGCTAGAAACAAACACTCCTTGGAAATGCTCCTTAAACGCCTCACTATATGCCCCTCGTCTTAGCTCAAAGAGAGAAAATCTCCTATGCATTAAGATGTAGTGAGTCAGCCTTCTTGTTACACAGGCAGGCAGTTTCAAATAAACCAAGTGTACTCATTAGGTTTATCGAGCAGTTAAGCCTTAATGTTAGAGCCCGACTAACTATTGTATTAGCCGGTATCAGTAGCAAAGGAAGTCCTACTAACGTCACGGCTCTTTCCTTGGTGCTTTCTTCTATTGTGCCAGTTATAGGATGACAGAGAGAGTAACATTTCTGAAGCTGTGACACGTATTTGGCAATCTGCTGCATTCTGACACAAATTAAGGGCCAGGAGTCATACAATGATCCAGACACAAACTCCCTCCACAAAAATAGCCCTGCTTTATCAAAAAATCAGAAGATTTCGGGGGAAGAAAACAAACAAATAAAAAAGAACTGTCCTTTTCCGGGACATTATTTCCAGAATAATTCACAGCATTGCACTTTCGAAATCTTTCTGTAGCTTAGCAGATGGAAACAAAAATATAAAATAAAATTGAGAAGGAAGTACCTTATCCCTTTCCCCAAAGCTAAGCATCTTGTAATTCTGAATCCTTAGATGGAAAACTGGATGGTTCAATATCCAGGCTGCTTATTTAACTGTTAATGATCTTTAAAACATACAGATCATACTTGAATCACCTACACTCCTAATTATCATACGACAAGTCAGACCCCACAGACAGACATAACCAAATGCTATTCCATCCACAGGACACGGCAATGAAAGGTAAAAGGACTTGGCTTATTTACAGGTGTTCTCTGGCACACATTTTTTCCACAACGCTGTGAATATGTTCTGGTATTGGAGTAGGTCAGAACAATGCTGAGTGATAATGGGGCCCATGAAAAAGATTCTTCTGATCTTCACAAAAGAGAGAAAAAAGGAGCTAATTTTAGAGACAGATGTATGAGAGCTCCACCCCAACAGAATCCATAATCAGTGATATTTGACCCCCCGTGAAAAAAATGAGCTTTAATATTGGTTCTAATAAGATAAAAACAATTTTTGCTTTTATAGTTTTCAAAGTTCTTTCTCTCACCATTCCTCTTTCCCTTTATTGCCACTGTTTTTCTTTACATGTACTACTACTGAGGAGGAGAGGCAGAGGTTGTCTTTCTTTCCCTAAACAGTTCTTTGGTGTATGATTAGTATGTGACATGAGTAAAGGCTTTCTTGGTAGAAAAATGCTTGCTTGCTTTTAAAGTATTAGGTGAGGGTTAGACTTTATAACATCTCATCCTATAGAGGACACATCTTCTGGGACACTGGTTTTGGAACATCAGTCAAGATAACCAGATAAAAGCACAACTATTGAAATAGCGTCATTGTTCTTCCTGGTATTTCAGAGAACCAGAGTTATTTTGGATGAGAGGAATTTAAGTACAGCAGACCACGCAGAACCAGCTAGCCATGTCCTTAACCTGGAAACAGCATTTTAGCTGGATCAGTTGTTGCCTCCTACTACTGTTTAGAGAGAATTTTAATTTGATGCACCAAGGCTTTAAGTAGAGCTATAAGCATTGCAAGGACAAGCATTGCAACAGTGCTGCTTGGCAGCAAGGCATGTCAGAAAGCAATGGTTTTTTCAAAGCACAACGCAGGAAAAGGGGAAGATGCTGTTAACTCCTGTTCCATCTCACTATCCCATCCTATTATCCCATCTGAGCCAAGCTATTCAGGGTGTTTGCTCACCCTGACAGAAGTAACACAAATCTGAGGAACACAAAAGCGTTTCTTAAATACAATCAGCCAGTTAGTGTTACTAACATGCACGGTTGCAGGTGAATATTTGCCAGACACCTTATACAGTATGGTTAAACTAACTTCTTATTGCAAGAACCTCCATGAAAGAGTGGGTCTGGCAGTCGGGTGACTCCGCAAATTAAAACAGCGTGAAGCTGGCCCACCACAGTACTGCCCAGCAGCGTTCGCACCTCTCCCCATCCACACCGGCTCCTGCCTTTTCACCTCGTGATGAGTTACCCAATTCACATCATCGTTAACAGTGTGATTGAACTTTGGGAATCCAATACAAGACAAGCTAACTATCTATTTTTACGGGATGAAACGAAAACAAAAAGACCTGATACGCGCTTAGAAGCATTGCTAGTACAGCATGTTATTTGTATAGATCTGCTCCACTTCTGTTATACAATTATCAGTGATGATTTTTACTGCAATTGCACTGGGAGCATAAAATCGGCATAACAGCCACATTGTGCTTGGAGCCCCACAAATACATAGCAAGATTTCTGCCTGTAATCCAGGGAGTTTACCAGCTAATTCAAACTGAAACACGGGAATGGATATGTACAAATAACTAAGACAGTATGCGAGCAGGATGAGAATTATGAAAGGGATACGTGAGATAGGAGCTTCTGGGATTGCTGAAATCAGCAATGTACAGAGTCAGAATTAACTCTGAAAACATTTAAGAACGATTAGACTGTCACGTGGTTTCACAACGAAAGTACTGAATGACACAGCGTTCTGACTAAAACACAACCCATGCAAAATCCTGCCACTAACTAGAAAGCAGCAACATTATTTATTGATATTAAACACAAAGGTGAGAATCTCAACCTCTGATGTAACATAAATCCAAAAGTATCATCATAAATGTTTTGCCTAGGTCTCTCCAGCTCAACCCAGAGAAATATATTTTATTTTTCAGAATGTGCATATAACATCGGTGACCAGTAGGTTTCAAGAAAAACTGGCGTTATACTGGCTGGATCAACAGCACGTACCAAGGACACCAGCCCTGCATTCCCCTGACGCAGAGCCTGGGCAAAGGTTCCCGAGCCTTCCCTTGACCTTACTACAGCAAAGTCGAGGTTTAAAAAATAACCAGAAAATAAAAGGATCGCAATGCAGACTATATAACCTCAAAAAAAATACAGAAACAGTAGTTTACTAAAAACATGCTGCTTTTCCAGAAGACAAAAAGATATTTGAAGAACAAAGGCAAAAATATCTCCCTTATTCAGGAATATATGGATATACATGACCTTTTTGGAACAAAACCTGCATACTTCAAGATTGGATCCTATTTCCCTACCGAAAGTCCAGGTAAAAGGATAACATCAGCTTAAAGGATAACCACATCTCTACACAAACAAGGACAACAATCACTAGATTTATTGAGTTGATCAGATTTGACTCAACAAATGTTGTGACTTTACGTGCACTGTCAACTGGGAATCTTCTTTGTTCAATAAATACAATTCTTCCAGTTAATTTCTAAGACACATTGGTAGCTGCAGAAAGTCATTAAATATATTTCCTGATATATTTTTCATTAATCACAGTGAAATCAAGTAATAAATTATGATGCTTCAAATGATATCATAATCATGCAATTTTTCACATGGCTTCAATTATATAAAACAACAAAAAAAGGTTTTTTCTGTGTTTCTGTTTTTAAAACAAGAACTAGATGCTAACAAACAACTTAATATTTCATATTGCTAAAAGCTCCTCCCGGTGCCACTGATTAGCTTGACTTGGAAAACAAAGGAGAAAACAAATTGCATCATCTGTGTTTTCCTACTCTTTGAGTAAGAAAAAAGTGAAAGTTTGAGACAAAACAAGAGAGACAGAAGAAGGACATAAAAGGAATTGCTTCGTGGCTCATAAGTAACAGAAACACAAACATCGTGGGAACTTTATCCTACTGTGTGGGTGGCCTAATAGGAATTTCAAGCAAAGAAAGCCTTATGGCCAAGAGACGGCCACCGCATCCCTCCGACGGAAGCCTCGCTGGAGCGGGGTGACCGTGCCGCCGCCGAGTCCCTCCTGCTGCCGCCTGGGACTTGTGCCCCGTCTTCACACTTGTCGTTCGCAAAGCCGGTGGACAAGATAAGGGATTGCTTTGCTCGCGGAGGGCTGCTTCCCCGTGATAAACTTCTATCTCATCCATAACTAGATTTAAGATACGTAGGATACACTCATCTTCAAAGCTGTCACCAGAAGGGAACTCTATCAATGACTTCAGCTTTCATACGCTCCAGATAAACTTTCCATTTTAATCTGTGCCCTTTGTGACTTTTCAAGCTATCGTAACCATCAAAGCCCTAATACACTCCCGGATACAGGGTGCTCCAAATTAGATTCCATTTACGCAGCCAAACTTCAGGGCCTCTATTTACTGCAGATCTGACAGCTAGTCAGATCTAAAAGGAGTTTGAAAAAGTAGAGGGAAGAAATTTGTTCTCTATTCACCTCTACCCCACCAGGCTGCTTGCTATAGCGATATATTTTAAAACTTTCATAAACCTCAAACAGAAAAAAATAGGATTATCCATTACCATGTCAGCTTAAGTGATAACATAAATATGTATCACAGAAACATCTGCCACTAAATCACTGTTTATAGATGTCAGATCTCATTTATTATTAAAAAAAACCCCCAAAACAAACACTTTAAAGCCTTCCTTATTATTTCACAAGAAATGACTGATGTCTAAACTGCAAGATGGAGCTATTCTTTCTAATCTTTTTAGACAGAGTAACTTCTATTGTAAACCTCAGTCAAGAATAACATTAGATGGTATTCACAAAGACATTATTATTACCTGAATTACTTCATCCCAGTATGTCGTCTAGAAAATCCAACAGATTTTCCCCATTGATTTTCCTCATCAATCCCCATTGATTTTGCATGAAAGAATATGGCGCGTCTTGGAAAACTTGCTTTTATCTTACTTTTCTTCGAACGGTAGAAAATGTACATCCAGGCGTTATATGCCAGTACCAACAATATAATATCTAAAGTTTACTTTTAGAAGAATTTATAGAGTTCTCCTTATTCACAGAAAGTGTAAGATTTTTAAAAATCAGAGTCTGTGTTTGTAATGCCGTGTTTGACTGATAGGGTCTAAGCGGTACAATCTTTTTGCTTTTGCATTTTTTCATTTAATTTGCTTTGTCCATTTTTCCCCTTTGTGTCAGCTGCCTTAATAACTCTTAAGTCAGGCACTCAGGGATCAAATTACCAAATTATGGAATTATTTCTGAATATGCGATCTGTATCCTCTTAGGTACAAGTGAAAATCTGCTTGCAAAAGCCACTCATCTGTATCACTGTAAATTCACCTCTCCAGTCTGACCTCTTCTCCCCTCTCCAATCTCCACTCATCAACAAATCAAGAATATCATAATGTTTTGTTTTATAGGAGTTTCTGTTGGCTCGCTTCACTGTATGCGCTTATGACTAGACAGTTATTTTATTTTAGAAACAGATAGCTAAAAATGGAAAATCCACGCAGTTGTCAGCCCCGTGACATTCAATGCCCTCAAACACATGCCATGCAGATATAAAGTTGCACTTCTAGAGGAGACACGCTTTAAAATGTGAATGTTGAGCACATCCTGATTTTGATCTCTGCCAGTTCCCCATCTTTTAAATCAAACAGCCACTTAATGATTGCTGTGGTGGTTTATATATACGTGATTCATGGGCGCACTCTCAGGAGGTCATCGGAAAGGTTGGCGTTTCACAAAGTGGTACAGTACCGTAGTCAGCCATTACATTCTCCCACCTACGTACAAGCTAATTTGATTAAAGGTAGAAGATCAATCAAACTCTATTGCCTCAGAAAGATTAATTACCTCAGCACTTTCTGAATTAATTATTAGTGTTCAGCCGTGGGGATAGAAAACCCCAGTACAGTAGAAGTAAAAGGACCCAACGGGCAGATGTGGTAGACTGGGATGTATTTTAGCCCAAGATTTATTATCTTTAACTAATGACAGTGTCTTCCTTTTGCACTCAAATCAGACCCAAGCGCTACAGTGTGTTTACAACTCAGCAACAACCGAATTAAAATATTACCGTTACGTTTCGACCTTATTGCGGAACTAAAAGCACACAAGAAGCGACCGAAAAAATGAAAACACCATTAAAGAAAAATAATTGTATCTACTGGCAAGCACCCCTAGCCCCAGTTTTTGGACAGGGGACAAGACACTTGCAACTTTGTAGTTTTATTTTTTCTTGTGCCCCAGCATGAGGTCTAAAGTCCAGCTGTCAGAGCAGTCTTACTGATGATGTTTAAAGAGTATATTTTAGCGACTGCAGAATTTCTGATTATCGGACAAGTCAGCATGGCAAAAAATGCAGCCATTCTCCCCGGGGAGAGCGAGCTTCCTACCTTCAGCTGTCTGCCGTCAGTGTGCAGCACTGACCATTTCTTCTTCACCACAACACCAACGGGATTTACGGGACCCTGCGAGCCGTCACTAAGGTTGGGTTCTCTCAGCGCTCGGGGACGGCCGGGCTGGAGCACGGCTCCCCGTCAGCGCGGGCGTTCGGCGGCAGCAGGGCGAAGCTCCCCGGCCGGCTGATGGAGCACACGTACTGGTCCAGTGTCCAGCCCGGGGCTGGAACTGGAAGCCAAGGGCTAACGCAGAACCGAGACTCAGCAAACATGCTCACTGACAGCTTGTGTACCACCAACCTAGAAAAGGGACCTCTTGGATCCCAGACTAGATTTGCTGCTATTATGGAGGGCGATTTATTTGCCCTCGTACAAATTTATCAGGCTTCTCTTTAAAACCACTTAAGCATTCTCATTTCCTGCTTCGATACTGGCTGTGAAGCAACCCAGCGCTTCATTTTGGCCCCCGTTCTCTGCTATTACTTGAGAGCAGTCCTAATCCCCAGCCAGCCTTTACCTTGCAGTTTAAACAGGCCAATATAAATTCCTTTTTCTGTATATAGGCATTCCATTCCCTTGTTATTAATAATATATCTTTACACCTGTTTCTCATGTGAGTTCACCTTTCTTTAATGTGGGAAGCCAACATTATTCATAATAGGCCAGTCGTGGTATCATCAATGCCTTGGGGGTTGGGGTTTTGGGTTTTTTTCCTTTCTTTTTTCCTGCTGTACTAGGAGCAATCCAGGATTTTTTCACAATCACATTAGGTACTGGTGATTTATAGTTTATCTTTCTAATACTCAGTTGTTTGGGGTTTTTTTATGTCATTTTCAGCTGGTGATTTATATACTAGTTACATACACCCATTCCTATGAGAAAGACTCTCAACTATTAGATTTCATCCCACTGCTATTACTCCAAATCCTTAGCAAAATCCAATTCTTGTGCCATACACACCTCCTCCTCTATTTTCAGTGATGCTTGGCTTTGAGGTAGCAGAATATTTCGTTGACACTTTACTGCTTTTTAATGCCAAACTCATTAATGAAGATAATGATGGAGATTTTTACATTCTTGTATTAATCCGTCTTTTCCTTCTTAATTACTAACGCTCTACCTTAATGTCATAATAATAGTTATTAGTTCTTAAATCTATACAGACTAACTCTACTTGTATTCCCCAATATTAAAAATGCATGTCATTGAAGTGAGGTAATAGAGCAAATCAGTACTAGTCCTGGGAAACCTACGATACCATTTCTTGTTTTATGTTTACGTATATCTTAGTTTCTTTCTTGTAAAATTTTTCCCGTAGCGAAGCCTGACTGAGCACTTTTTTTTTTCTTGACGCCTTGTCTCTTAGAATTACAGAAAAATAAGGAAAACACTATCAGTTTTGATATCCTGGGAGGAAGATTATCTCCTCTCCTCCACACGAATGCACTGAACCTGCTCTGACTTTTAGTTCCATTATCATCATTCTTCATCAGCCTGTCTTTGCTCTCATCAACATCATCCTTATCAAAAATTAAGGCAAGGTGAAAGTGTTCTTTTAATTTTGGGGAAGAAATATATGCTATCGTTAATCATGAACAGATGTCATCCTTGCGGCAAACCTCCTTCTTATGTGGCTAAATACCATAAGATTACAGTCCTAATTCTTCTTAAGACTAATTCTCTTGAAGTCTGATGATCACTTAAAGCCACCGTAAGTTTTGCCCCAGCTACTCATTCACTCGTTTGCTGTCCACAAATAGTGCCTCATGTAACGAATGGAATTGGAGAACTGATCTGTTTAAAAATAACTTCCCCGCTGCCCCCAGATTAGGCTGAACCCGGATGAATTTTTCCACCCGCTTCACCCAAGCAGCTCTACAATTGCTTGTGCTGCCACAAGAGAAGGTGCGATCGGGCGACACAAACAAGCAGCCGTAGACACGTCTGGCAACAGCAGCTCAAAGTGACCATGAGGTTCCAGGGGCTATCAGCTCACCTCTCGGCCATCCTTTCCTTAGCTCTACACCTTCTGATTTCCAGGACAAATTTCTTGGCTTATCGGTCACTAATTCATGTTAAATATCCTTATCAAGACCCCCTCTCCTTAAAGACGCCAGTTTTCTCCTATTCGAAACCCTGAAAACTCAGTGTCATTTGCCTCATTAACTAGTCCTTTAATTTGCAACTAGCTTTGTCTATACTTACATTTTGTTTGTACAAAATAATTACAATTGATTAATTGGAGACTACTTTCAGGTTTTCTGGCCTTTTTTTTTTTTCCCCCCAAAGCTGCAATCATACTCCTCTTAATCTGCCTGATTTCTTAGCTGAACTGGGCGTATTCTACATTCTCCAAATAAAAGTAAGAAAAATAATTTTATTCTTTAGAGAAAAAAAAAAAGCCAGATTGTTTTGATAAGGTTATAAAAACAGGTGAAGCATGAAAATTTGCTATATGTTACACATGTATTAAATAACCAAGCATAACTGACGTTAACATGTACCTTTCAAGCCCTTCGGTCAACACCACTGCTTGCAGCCACTAAGTGGGCACCATTGAGAAACAGTTTGCTAGGGAAGTTTACCCAAAGAGAATTTGTTACTTTTTTGTCTATGTTTGTAGTGTGTTTTGTATTTAAACATAAAATGGGGGGCAGGGGGTGGGGAGAAGGTAGTATGGTTAAAATCCTTAGCATAGGTCGTTACTGGAGCATCCTTATTAGTTTGAGCAATTTATGAGCAGAAAATATATGAACACTGCATACATTAGTGCTGTTCTTAAGGATAACGTTCTCTACAAACCTATATGCATTTTTATATTACTATTTACCTAGCGTGACAGTCTATTGGCATGTCTTCCTTACGATGCATCTACCACACTGCACGTTATGCTTTTTTTGAGGAGGCAACTAAAGTAAGAGAAGACAAATCATTTTAAATAGCCTATTTCTAATTTTAATTAGTACCGTCAATTAATTTTAAAGGTGTACATATAAATTGCACATAGTTTTCTAAGCACTATATTCTTACAGTTATTCTTTCCCCCTTGCTTCTGTCCTATGTTGGATATGAATTTGTAAGGCTTCCTCTAACCAATATTTCTCAGCTTTTGTTATTTTAAGTCATGCTCAACTTTTTCAGTGTTTTGTAATAAATGCTTTGCTATTGCTAATAAATGGAAAGTTTCCAAAATACAATAATTTCCAGTATTACAGAAACAAATAAAACCTAAGAACTGTATTCAGGAAAAACAAGTGGGAGAAAACACTTTTGAATATATCCCTGTGTGATGTGGCATCTGTCACTGAAGTTGTTTCATCCCAACTCCGCATCTCCTTGGTAGGCAAAGTTGAACTAGATCACCATCAGATGATTAATCAGGCTTAATGTTTTAGACAATGTTTCAGATTAAGACAGGTCAGGTATTAAAGATCTCGGGACAGAACGAAGGCCATGCTTATTCCACGGTATGAATTCTACTCACATTATCTGACTGTATATTCCTTTCTCTTTTCACATTAACAACATTTTTATCCATGAAACAGGAATAGAAACACTTTGAATATATTATGCCACTCCAAATTAGATGAAAAAACCCAACAAACAAAAACCCAGCAGCATGTTTGTAGAGGAAACTATCAGTTCAGAATGGCTTTCACTATTTCACTATTGACTAAACATGTCACACCTGCACAAGTGAACGAAATGAACTTTCATATATCAGCACACAAGATATTTTGGTTGCTCTTACCTACAGTAAGTCACTTTGCGGCAGTATACTGAATAAAAATATGCAGTGGATCTTCCCCTTCTTTTTTATTTAGATATATGACAGCACACAACAGACATCTATTTATATCTGCTTTTTTCCTGCCACTAGATGCTGCCATTAATATAAGCATAAAACACTAAAAAGGACTGCAAACTACACTTTCTGCACTGTAAGCATCACACTCTATTGTGTGAATTAAACTGTTTCAATAAGATACAAGTTAGAAGGGCAAAAAATCTTCACATAACATAAATGCTAGTTAAAAAATTATTTCAAGTTAAAACTGAACTGTCAGGTAATTAGACAGGTGACTAAACTTTCTTCAACTTCACACTTTAAAAGACACCAGATTCCTGCTTAGTCTCCACTAGGTGATATGTGTCAATGATATTCAGGTGTCAAAGCTGTATTACTTTTAGGGCAACATTCTAGAAGAGTCATGTTCCATATTTCTTCTGAAATTGCAAAAACCGGGCTCAAGAAGCACTGCTAAATCCAAAACCTGAGCTTCTGGGTAAATGGCAAGACAGGATCCACATGTCCGTTCTAACAAGTCCTCACACACCAGGTCCTGTCCCACGCTCTCTGCATGAAAGCACCCAAATACCGATTTCATGTACATCATGCTCAGGAACGCATAAATATCAGAGCCACAAACGACAAAAGAGAGCTGGAAAGCGAGTTCAGATCATGAGTATGCATAGCAAAAGCAGCAAATGCAATACATAACTTGATATTTTCTTTCTTTGGGGGTATATTTGTAGCCCTTTAGAGACTCATTCTGTGAAGAATTCAGTTTGACTGCCTAGAATATTCTTAAGGGTATACTACAGCCTCAAATATATAAACACAAACAAAAGCAAATGATGAATAATGTTTTCAATGCAACATCCAAAACCTCTGATGGTTCTTGTCAGCTGTCTATCAGCTCAGAAAAAATAATATTCCGGCATTATTTCAGGAACCATATAACTTTACAAATTTTAAAAAGTCTGAAACTGAGGATCCCCAGTTAATAGTTTATGAACTAAAAGAAAAAGAGAGCAGACAAGCCCCTCGGCCTCCAGTCTCGGGCAGCACAAGGCAAAGACAGCAGTGTGATTTCCAAGAGCCAGGCTGAATTTGTCAGAGCCAGCTCAGAGTCGGAGGTAATGCTCTCGGCTGGATGCTGCATTTGCCAGGGTAGAGATGTAAGTACCTTCTCACAGAGCTATTTCAAGTGCATAGGACTTACTAATTCATTCTTCATGATACACTAAAGCAGCTGAAATAAACCTTTCGGGCCAAGTTTTGCCCAGAACAGATGTATTTTCAAATCACTTATTAGGCCACTAACAAGGCCTTAGAGGCTTACACGCATTCAGGTGTCTCTTTATCAATGGCACAGTTCAGTTTAATCCAGATAAAGAGCCCCTGGACGATTAACAGTTGACTAAAGTACAGAGGAGTCTCCAACTGCCCATCACGTCAAGGCAGAGAAAGCAATGCCAGTACTCGTAGCTCTGGCGTGGTCCTGAGCTCAGACTGATTTTGCCTAACTGTTTTCAATATCATAAGAAGCCAGTGGTAACGGCAGAAGTAAGATGACAAACTCTGTTGCAATTATTACTACATACCATAGCTGCTCTCAAAAGACAAATCAAGAAACCCTTATTTCTGGCGACTGCAGTGTCTTCACAGACCTACTCATCATCCCCAAGTTTTTCCTGTTAAAAAACCCTAAAACACGCAGTAGTGTTGGAATAGGGAAACCATTAAAATGCGTAAACTCCCTCAGCACAGTATTTATGACCGTAAGGGCAACAGCGTTAACCTCATCAGAAAGCGTATAGCACAGCAGATCCATAAAAATACCAGGTCATCCATAAACTCTCAAGCTCAAGAGTGTTTTATTTCCAGACTTTGCATTTTTAGAAATGCAGGGCTTCTTCGGCCACATGAAAATCAACGTTCAGTTTTCGTAATTGCCCACGTTCGATACTCAGATGATTTAACAACTAAGAGGACCAGAGTTCATCACTTACTGGACTCCGGGTCCGAGTTGCCGTCTCCTTCTGTCCGGCTGTTGGGTGAAGCTTGCTCATAGTACTCCTCCTGGGGGAAGCCGAGGGGCAGAGGGTGCGACGTGCTAGCACCGCTCGTGGGTTCGTGGTCTCCGAGCCCGCTGTCACTGCAGCTTTCCTGGGAGCCATCTGGTAGGTGAAACGTGACACGGCGCTGAGGCTACAAGGAAGGAAGAAAATTATATGGTTTCCACTACAGTATCAGTAATTGCTTAATGCAAGCAATTTAGGAAATGTATTATTTCAGTTATCTGCTGAAGACGCATTATCTAGAGTTGTGCACAATTTCAGGCTTTCATGAACAGGCAGCCTGCTTTCAAACCCGCTTCACCTGACAGCACTGCTTTCTTCTATTTTTTAAAAATGTAAGCCCTGATGCAAAATGAAAGACACCTCAAACTAAAGAGATTCTGTCAGACTTCACAAGTCTTTGGATGCCTTTTGTATATTGACTTGGAGATTTCAATCACTTTTTGAGGCTCAATTTATTTCACTGCTCAGTTTTCTAGTTTTCAAAAAACATTTTCTTTCCCATTAAAAGCTGTTCCACACTTTTGGGCCTAAAAAATGTGACACTTCCAATGTTGTTGAATTCTTCTGAGGCAGAGAAAGAACAAACAGTAACAAGCCTTATGTATTGAAAACAATTTTAATAGATTGTGCACGTCCGTTAAACTAATGAATTAAAAGTAGATTCCACTGCTCTCCTTCAGACATTTCATTATGACCCCTTTCATTTCTGTTACGCCACGGACCTGTACCTTAACTGTAAAAGGCTGGAAGCTGGAAAACAGCGAGCTGAGGAAGGGGAGTATCACAGCACAGTTATTGAAGGAAGGGCCACGTGAAATGAAGCACCTGATGCACCAGGCACAGGACAGTATTTTCATTACCTAAGTGACTCCCCGTGATTTAGGAGCTGAATAACTGAAATGTAAATCTATCCCAGTATTAAAAGAAAATACGAACAAAGAAATAGGCAGCTCTCCTGCTTATTTCCATGTGTCTCATTTCCATGTGGTTTGGAAACATGTAACATGAAGAGTCAAAAAACCCCCAAAATAACAATTTAAAATTTTTTTAGCCTGATGTTATTCAAAATTCCATTTGAAGGGCAAGGTAAAACTTTCTAGTTCCAGAACTGCTGGGATTAGCAAACCTGGAGATCAGATTTTTGATGCAATTATGCAAAAAAGTATAATACCGTGTTTACAGATGCTGTCAGAAGTCCCTAGATATTTGATTCCTATAGGTGATGGTGTTGAACACCATCGGTTATATTAAGTTTTTGGTAAAAAGTTAAGTTCCCCTATTTTTCAAAATCTCTTTTTATCACTGTGACATTACTACATATGCCCACAGCTGCTGTACGGTGTGGTACAGCCAAGAAAATGGCAAGATCAACTTTACCTATGCAATTCCTGACAGATGTGAAAACTCTTCTTAAAAGCTACCAGTAAGAAATTCACAGCTTTCCCAGAAAATCTGTTCACTATTGCTAATGGAGAGGTTTCCTTCTAATGTCTAGCCTGCCTCTTGCTTGTTACAAAATAGATCACTTCTTCAGCCCCATCCATCATGGTCTGGTTATTCCCACTCATCTTTCTGGCATTTGGCACTTTAGTCTACTTCAGAATAAACAGACCTTATTATTTCAATCTGTTGTGTGTCTTCTGATATCTCTTACTGCTCCCCCCTGCACACGTACTCACACATGCTGCTCTGCGCACTGCTCAAAACTCGTTACGGAGCTTCAGCTGAGATCTTTAAAGCGTGGAGTAGAGCAGAAGGATCATTTCACATCTCCTGCAGGCTCCACTACTGCTTTGCCTTTTTCATGGCAGCGTAACACATTTTCCTTGCCAACCACCATAATGCCCAGCTCCTTTTCTAATGATGTTTTGCTAGTTGTCCCGTTTCTGGTTATTGCCATTGATTGCTGGAGCCTAAGTGCGGCACTTTGCATTCATTCTTCCTGCCATTCTGTTTTTCCAGATGATTTAATCTGCTTATCATCAAGTACACTTTGCCTTCCAGTCCTACTTTCCTGTTTACCAAATTTGCAGATTTTAGACTCTCCCTCATTAGGCAGATCTTTAAGAAAAAATTGGAACAGATCAAGCCAATACATCAGTTGAGCTCTGGAAACCTGAACACAGAATGACTTCCCATCGCACAGGATGGAAAGGGGAGAAGACATCCCTCCTGTGACTGCAGGAGAAGCCTTACAGCCCACTGGAAAAAAAATCAGATGGTGAAAGGCTCACAGCTAACACCCCCACGTCCTCCCCTCCACGCATTTTTGGTGTCGCCAGAAGAATCTTATTATTTCACTCTACAGCGAGCTGCCTGCAGCTGCTCCCGGGGCTCTCTGGAAGGGCGGCTGGGACAGTGGTCCTGCTCCTCCCACCGGCTGTCTGAGCGGTTTCCCACCACAGATGGGTAGACATACACGGAGTGTCTCTGCACAGTCCAGAAACCAGATGGATCCACAGAAAATACTGATACGACTTAACCCTGTTCCGCTTCTTAACTGTCAATCGCCTCTCAGAGCCCTACTCGTACCAGCAGTCTCAGCTCTTACCCGAAAGTCCAAACAACTGAAGTTTTGTGGAGTTGATCCAGTGAAAACATTCCTGTAATGTTTCTGATTTACTCCCCGTATGCAAAACTGCACCAAGCTTGCACAGACATACAGCTACCGCATGGGGAAATGCAATGTACTATTTCTTTGAACTTAACTGAGTCTGCTATTCACAATATCTATGAAAAATCAACCCTCACTGCATTAACTGTTTGTAAAACTGCATATTTTGTGAGGTTTACATTGCCTTCGTGCTGTCTCCTGTTGCACGTGCTGTTTCGTACTCATGCTGGGATGTACCTTCTCATCGCCAAGCTACCAATGAATCTTAAGAATAAAGTATTCTTAAAACATTATTAGCCCAAGTTTTAGCGTTAGATACCAGTATTAGCTTTTGCAAATGGCTGGGAATGCAATGGTTACGATTACGTGCAACTAGGATTCACTAAGTTTAAACAAATGAACATTTCTTTTCATGGTTTGTCATCAGAATGCAGCAAAAGTTCTTAAGTAGATGACAGGACAGGAGACCAGAAAGTCACCAAGTTTGTTTTTTTTTAACTGCTTAGCCCAGTGAGAAAAACAAAAGTCATACCCCAAACAAAATTAAAAGTCTCACTAACTGACCCTCACATTCAGTAAAAAATAGATTGAGATGTTGTTAGTAGGGAAGATAAAAATGATACAATTTAAAATAAACTGGCATCAGCTAAAGGCTCATGATTTTTAATTTGATAGTGTCCCTGAGTACGTCACACCTGATAATGCTGATGACAGAGCACTTTTGGAAGAATTTATCAAGATGAAAAAAACCCCAGCTATTTCTCTACATGGCAGTGCTGCCATTTTCTTAATTCATGCAGACATCAGACAATGATCTGGAACAAGTAATTCTAATAAAATTTTGCCAAAAGCTGGGACTTATCTTCTGTCACAATTATTTTGGAAATTTCCTCCTTGAGGCATTTAAATTTCAATTTATAAGATTACAAAATATCCTCAGACTCCAGCTGCTTTTCTATTTATCTCCAAAGGGAGTTAGCACTGATAGTAATAGAATAACAAGGATTATGGTTTGTTTTATTTATTTGACTGACAGTTAATATATTTTTTCAAGAAGAGAGAAATGCAAGAAACCCCATTATGTATTCTTAGTGGATTCTGAGAATGCTGATGTAGGAACTTATAATACAGACAATTAGACTGATAGGGGAAAATGAAGTGAAAATTTAAGGAAAAATGTACAGTAGTATATAGTTTCTCTGACATATTTAACGACATTAAATTACTCTTTATTGGAATGAAAAAAGGATTTTGCTTCCAGAGATGTCACGAACCCAGACACAAATTCTGTCAGAGGTCTCATACGGCATCCACTGCATTTTGTAAAAGCAGTGTGTGTCTGGAGGGATCAAATTATCTCAGAAAACCGCAAACCTTTTACTCTCATTATTGAAATTTATATGAAGACTGATCAAAGCCCCAAACTATTCTGTGTTCAATCTTTCACTACAATAATTAGACTGTGGCAGTGGGAATAATAAAAGATGAGTCTAAGTAAATAGCTTTGGATACATTGAAGGGATGATTTCTGGAATTATACACCAGGGGTTAGCCAATTTATAATCAAAAACTGAAAAAAGGTAATAGAAAAAGCAGCAGATATCAACTGAGGAACATTAAACTATTAACCTTATTATCTTCATTCACTGAAGCAAATTAGTATCCTTTTAAAAGGAGATCATAAAGAAAAAATACTACTGTTTAATTTATGTTTAATTAATTATATTATTTAGATGATAATTCTGTTTTAAAACAGACCTTATTTAGGAGATGTAAGATACCATAAAAGAATAGGACTACTTCAACATTTTTCTCCACAACTAGCAGCCAGTGAGTAAAGAAGTAGTCAAATATATTTTTATTTCAAACTTCAAAACCTAGTTTTGCTATTAATTTTCATTTTCTCAGTTGCTTCTGTCTTTCAAATGCTAGGAAGGTATGAAACCACACAACAACTACCTTCAGTTATGACCAGTAGTTCTCAGTTGTTAAAGACAATCCCTAATCAACCTATCATTTCCAGCTCAAATATTTTTATACTCAACTACCACCTTTTGTTCCCAAATGACAATCTCTTGTTCCATATGCTTTGATTGAGACACACAGGACCCAGCTACTATCAATGTAAAATTCTCAAAATAACATGAAAACAAACAGCTTGAAAGGATCCAACTGCAAATCCAATGGGAAACATATCTTCGCATTGAAACTGAAGAAGGACAAGCTAGTATTTTTATTTTTCCTTTCCCTAAACTTAGTAGTGTACAGCATAACTATTACGGCCCAAATGGTTTCTATCAACTGTTTTATAAGTCTGTATTTCACATACTTATTGCAGCTCACAGCGTTAAATCTAAGATCTTACTATGTTATCTTCATTACTTTGTAATGGACAAAATATACAGTGCAGCTCATTATCATTTTTCACTCAAATTAGACTAACTTCTAAATTTTTACCAGCAGTGATCTGTATTTTCTTTTGGAGCATCCATAAAGATGCTGAACACTCTTCGTCACCGTTATTACACACAACTGATCACCTAACAATGAAACAATCACCTAAAAGGTTATCTCCTATTATGATTATAGCAGTTGTTTTTTCATCATTTCTTCAATATGGCCTGCAGTGATCCTGCACAGGACTGTTGTTTCATTGGGTTTTTTTTAAAAGATGAAAACGGTGGGCTTGTCTGCTGGGGGGACGGGAGGGGTGGTGTGCATCAAAGTGACAATACCCAGCTGATTTCAGAAGTCCAAGCTTAGTGGACATTAAAATCAGTATTTCCCTATCTCGCATGAAAAAGTAACACCCCCAAGTACTGCCGATACCATTAGCCTTAACTGTCATCTCGTACAGATCAAGCTTGTTGAACAAGCCCTTCTTTTTATTGAACAAGTTCAGCTGTATCAGCTACTGTCCTATCTTTATTGATTGCTTCCCTTTCAGCTTCTGATCTTCTCTAAGTTTGTCAAATCAAACAGACCTACTGTCTTCCCAGTTTACCATATTTATCCTTTTGCATATTGCAGAACGTTACATTTTCAGCTATTTAAAACTTCAGGATTCCAATATAATCCTTTTGACATTCTTGTTATAAACTTGATTTAATATCATTAACATTAATAACTGGTATCTTATATCCTCACTAATTACTAATGGAAAATTCAGCATCTGGCTTCCTTCTAAAGAAGAGAAAGCTTTGATAAATACTTCTACTTTTCCTCACTATGATTAACAATCTAATTTTTCCACAGTAGTACGAGATATGTAAACAGTTTTAGGCTTTCACTTATTATTGATTTAAATAACTCCTCCCACTTTATTAATTTATTTAGAAGCAGGAAGCATGATCTATTACTTTCAAAAAGACAAGTAAAAGCTTGGTTGACTGCCCAGACAAAAGCAAATTCAATATGGATGATTATCCTAGACAGATTTGTAGTTTTTCAATGAAAGAATTACTACCTCCACAGCAAAACAGTGGAACAGACAGTGCCTCTTCACCTGCTCAAATGGAAATTACTTAAAGTTGTCAGATCTTGTAGTTGGATTCACTCACACAAAGAGTTGGCTCAAGTTATGACAAATAATCTTGCAAGACTATCTCGTAACTCTACCACAGTTACTTACTCAGGGTGCCTTTTGAAAATCATACTTACATGCCCCTACAGGCATTTCTTGCAGGCATGTAAAACTGCACCTAACTGATAAGTGAAAATACCATCTTTCAGCTATTGCAAAAGAATCATTCTGCGAAACCCTTTTTCACGTGGGTAAGCCACAGAAATTTTTTTACCACCACCTGCTTTAAGAAGCAAATTTTCACTGATGCCATTTTTCACCGACGTAACTAGAAGCTAAGCCCACGCTCCCATCTTCCTCTTGCGGCACAGGGGTCATGGAACAAACTCATTAGCCAAGTCATCGCTGAACAAAACCGCTATAAACCTGGAACTTCATAAATTTGGGATTAACAACCTCAATGGGTATTTATTTTCAGATTCTAATCCTCACTGTGCCAAAGAATAGATCTCATATGACATTTCCCAGCAACATTTAAAAATTAAATTGTATTTTTTGAGCTTCTTGAAATAACAACAAAGAACTGAAATAAAAAAAAAAAAAAACAAATAAAATTGAAAATAACATTTAAAGCACGTCAAACATTTTATTTAGCTTTTGAAAGGCAGTTATTGTATGCTAACTAGATGTCAAAATGATAGCTGAAAGCATGCTTTTTAAAGTTTAATCCATGTAAGTCTTCAATTTGACATGTGATTAAATAAAAATTACACATGAAAGTTGCACTATGGCTGTGCTGTTGCTGAGGTTGAAAAATAGGAAAGCCTCAACTCTGATTTTTTTTTCAATATGTTCTTCACTTTCTAGGTTATCATCTTTGATGTTATTATCTTGAATGCTTGACTTCTGATAGGCAAAGCCATTTTAGTTAGAACATAATCATAAACAAAAATACCGAAACATTTTGGCAATATTTGAGCTCACTTCTGACCGCTGGCCCAACAACATGGATCTTTTTTAGCAGAAATATTGATTGGGTGTTATTACAGTTGTGAATATTTCTTTTAAAAGCAACACTATTGCTTACCTGCTGTTTTCTTTGTGTTAATACCAAAATAGAACAGATCTTACACTTTCACAAACGTACATAGCACACTAGCTCGCATTTCATTCTGTTAATTTATACATTTCAGTTGTGGCTCAGATAAATAGATTTCATCTTTCTTCATGAGTAAGGTATAGATTTATGAATAATAAATGTTGTTCCAGCGAATTACTCCCTGACCCCCAGCCCCTACTTTTGCATCACAGCAGTCAAGGCTAACCCATTAAGTTCAAGCATGATGAGGTTATTAGAGCTAGAGAGACCTGGAAGAAATCTCAAGAACCTGATTCAATTTCCAGTTACGTTTTTTTGCTATTCAGTTTTTCATTTAAAGGTCAAATCTTTCTGAAGCAATACACATGCGTATAACTTCACAAGCCATCACAAGTATTCACTTGAAGAGGCTTGAAAATGTGCCTTATCACTCCTAACCAATAAATGGAGCTATTTTTATTAGTGTTTCCCAGAAAAAGGGACTTTTATCTAATTTTGGTTCTTTGGGTTGAAAGCGTACTGAAGTCAGAAGAAAAGACACAGACACACACTTTTACTAAGACATGCTCAAGGAGTATTCTTAAATACTCTAACACAAGTAGTTGTGTATCACTTCAGTTGTAGCCCACCCTATAAAATAAATCTTGGCTCCACAGGACTTTTTGCTGCAGGTGTGGATAGGATATCTGAGCAGGATGGTTATCAAGCAGTTCTGGTGTAACACAGACACAGAATAATAGCCTTACATTTAATATTCATATAGGTAGTTGTCGCAGGTGAACTCATTTTGTTATGGTTTAAATAGAAGTACATAAATTAGGGCAGAGAGCAAGTCTGCAATATAAACTTAGAACCTGAAGAGGTTGAGGTACCTCTTGAATAAAGAGATAGACAGGTCTCCTGAATTTCTTCTAGAAAAAAGCCCCATATTTTTGGATCCAAAGGTTTCTAGACTACATTTCCTCTAATTTTGATATCATACGCAGCAGCCCTCAAAAGCCATGGGGACCACCCTGGCCCCCAGGGAGCAGCCAGCCGTTGCTAAACCCTGGCATAGTAAAGCAGCAGGTTTTCTGCAATAGCTCCCTAAGAAGAGTCAACACAAAAATTAAAAAAATTAAATTAAAAGTGAAGGGCCTTTTAAAGCAAGTAGAAAAGCAGCTCTTTGGCATGTCACTATCTCACTGCATTCGTTATGACAGCACACCTTTGTTATGACAACATTTAGTTTGTTATAGCAGCAAATCTATAATGTTTGATACTAAGTGTTTGACTCACTACAATGGGAGCTGGTGATAGATAAAATGGAAGGATAAAACTAATATATTTTATGCAGCTGTCAAAAAAAGCATCTTGCTCTTTCTGGAGAAGAGAAAGAATAGACAAGAAGTTACCCTTTTACCCAAAATGGGCTCTCAGGAAACTCAAGACTTACTTGAGTGCAGCGAGAGCATTCTTTTCTGCTCTCTGTATCAGTAGTTGCTTCCAACATTTATCTTTTTGGCCTTTAGCAAATATCCTTTAACCATCTAGATTACCCATTCTTAATTTTAAATGTACAGTGTGTTTGCCATCTGAGGTCACCTATCTGAAGTACATTCTCACGGCAACTATAATTAGTCCACCTTTAGGTGAAATGGTTAAGGAAAAGGCAAGAGAATACAAAGAAAACCTGCTGGCCTGTGTAAAATAAAGCTGTAGGCAAAAATTTACAAGCGGTGATGCAGTTCATGCTGTATTTCCTTGTACAAAGTAAAATTCCAGTGTTTCAGTATGGAAACTTTTACCAGCATTACGCTCCTTAGTGCACTCCAGTGGTTCAGGACAATCTTCCCTGGATGAAGAAAACTTTCACCCGAAGAGGTACCACTCAGAAGAATCCAAGAAAGCTTCCAGGGTCAAAACATGTATCCTGAGATTGCCTATCCAATTGTCAGATAAAAGTTTTACTCTCAATATAAGAAGTTATTCCATATACTGAAATAAAGGAATTTTTGACTGGTACACTTTGCTTTGTTTCAATCTTTGCCTATTGTAAATAGGAAAGATGCTATGTGGTAAATGCCATGGTGAACGCTGTTGGAATACTTTGGTTTTATTTCAAATATTTGAAATACCCATTTTTCTCTCCAAGAAAAAAGGATTATGTTTTATTTGATTAAAGTCAGAAATCTCCCATTTGCATCACTATTTTCAGAGCTTATACTATCAGGGTGATAATGAATAAGTTTTTACCTGTTATTTACAGCAGAATACATGAAATATTCAAAATGACTAAAGTGAGTTGAGCTACATGCTACTGACACATTCTTAAATGGATGCCTGAAATACCTATTTGTAAATGGGAAAAAATTTTACAAATTGAAGTGCTGTATTACACCACTGATACCAACCTTCGCTCCTACAGTGCGACATCTCCGCAATCGTCCTTTTGGATAATCAGAATATGTAACTGTCTTTCAGAATGCACTACTTGTGTAATTTTAGTAAAGCAAAACATAAAGCCATTAGCCTTCCCATATTCCTTAAATCTTTCTAGCTTATTTTCATATTCAGCGCAGCCTTTCTTTGGGACTATTAAGATTACTTACTTATCTTTCTTCACAGAGCAAAATATACAATACGAATTACCGAAGTAATGCAGCATATGTTAGTTTGCATAAAGAAATGCTGCAGTTCTGGGCAAGGGGAACCGAGGGACTCCAGCTGAAGTCCGGGGGAAGTCGCTCGCTCCCAAAGCAAGCCGAGAGCTGCTGCCTGCAGCCGAGAGAAGGCGACCTGCCTGCCGTCAGACCCGGCTGCCCCGATTCCAACGCGGGCACGACCTACAGCCGTGGGATTTGTGCGCCGAAACCACGACGAGGGTGCAAGCTGGGGAGCGGAGCTCTAAGTCAAGGTCCGCTTCGGCGAGGTCGAGGCGTCCGTCAGCAGGGAGCTGGCTTTATAAAGCGCAGACCCGCGACCTCGGCTCGCTTCCCCGACAAACGGTCACGGAGGCGAGCGAGCAAGCAAACAGGGGAACGCAAGCCGTGCACGGCAAGTAGAAACCGAGCTAGAAGCGAAGCTGTTTACTCGGTAACTCAAGGAGTCAAGAGGAGGGTTCTCATGCAAAAATATATAAAGCACCAAGGGCAAATAGTAGAGAAGTCGGCAAAAGCGAGGAGCGGGCGCTTCCAGCGAGCCACGAAGGTCGGCTCTTCTCACGGGACTGCCAGCTGCGTAGCCCACACCGACCGCACCAACTTTTTCCTTAAGAGAGACTTAGTCCTAGCCATTTACTGTATAAACCCCGAAATAACATTACTGTGTACTCATAAAGAGCAGAGTCCTGACTCCGAGTCTCTACATCTTTGGAAAGATGCCCAGGTAAAAGTGCCCCAAAGAGCTGAGGAGTAAAAGGGGCTGGGGAGGGATGCCAAAGGCACAGCGAATGCCACTTCTGCAACTCCCCGAGCCCATTCTGCGGCTACTTCTATTTCCTCACCTGCCACGCAGAAGATTAACACTGCTTCCATCTTTCCTTCAGGATTATTCTAATTCCACGTAAAGCTCAGTTAAATCAGATAAATATCATTCTCCATACAAGCCACACTGAACTCGCAGCCTAGAAATCAGCAATACTTGTGCAACTCTGACACCAAGGAGATGATCAGGAAAGGCACCTGCTTGCTCGAGTTGATCCAGAAAAGCGTGACAGTGCAGAAATCCTTTGTAACATGCAGTCGTACAAGAACAAACGCAAGGCTTTGGGTCCACGCTGTATTCTTACTGCTCGGGAGAAGGCATATTGCTGTAGATACCCGAGAACCGGGGAGGATCTCTGCAATAAACCACGTGCGTGGAAGGGTAATAACATTCATGTCAGCAGAGCTGGCATAAGGCACGCAGCCAACAGGGAGACGCTATGGGCACAGGTATCTCCCACCCACAGCTACACATACGCGAACATAGGCTTGCGTTCCTATATCAATTACACTATCGAATACTCATGGCAACTACCCTGGTTGCTCACCCTGAAACCATCGTTATGCATGAGTTTTCCCAACTAAAGAATTCCATCGAATTCTACTCTTTAAGATACTTCTTAGTGTTTTCTAATTTTCATTGGCGAACAGCGTCTGTGCTTTGCACAAAACAAAATGCTCTTCACGCATTTTCCAGGCAAAACATGTAAATATAAACTTGCAGCGTTAATTATGTTCTTTCTCCTACTGTTTTTAATTAATTTGACCTTTGGTCCTATTTTTGTCAATTCAGGAGGCATCTTGCAATCAGAAGAAAGCTACGGTGTAAATATTCTATTCTGCAAGTCACCAACTAAATGAGTAAGCAATGGAGGAAAATCTGCAGCACACAATTAGCATTATCCTTTTCTTTTTCTTTTTTTTTTTTTTTACTTCACAGAACTCATTAATAACTTTTAGCAGGTAAAATTGAAGCTAGAAACCCTCCTACACCTTAGGCATATTATATTCTACCTTTGCACAAAAGAAATTCTTTTGATGTACTGGAAATCTTATTAATAGATTCACCAGAAAACAAGCATGTAAGCTGGCAGAGGCAATTGCAAGAGGTAAAATGAATGTAAATGACAGATGAAAGAAAATTTCCATGCCGTTCAGATCAATATAAACAAAAGTGCTGCGGCAACCACAGCACAGAGATGAAGGGAATTCATCAAACTTGTATTTCAGATTATTTGTCCTGTTCCAAATGCACCCTCTGTGTTCCTGAGCTATGTTCTTCCTTTACCCAATTAATACTACATTAAGATGCACTCCTGCAGGGGCTTTTTCCTTATGTTGCCGAATTGAAGTTTTTCAGTGCACTCCGATATGGGAGGGGGGGGAAGCGTAGAGAATAGCTTCTTGCTTCTAAATACTGCCATTTGGAAAGCCTGTAATTGCAGCACTTAATAATTTTCTAAATACTTAAGCCAGAATTAATTATCCCTGCTATTATTGCAGGACTATGGATCATATATTGGGTATGATGAAGAGAATGTGTGATAGAACATTTTATTGTACTCGGTGCATGCAGTGGGTGTGCAAGGCACTTAAACTATTAGAAGCAACAGGCTTCTCTACTTCAATTATATCTCAGTATGATCATCAGATATCTACAGAATCAGCTTTGCTCATTTCGTGCTTTTTGTTGTTGCCTAATTAAACACTTTCAGGACCCTTCTTTGCACCAGGGACTAATCATAATTTTAAAAAGAATCCTACTCTATTTAAAATTGTATTGGTTCTTGGTGAAGAATTAGAGGAAGGTAAATGCTTATTGTTAAACAGCTTCCATTTCAACAGACTCTGAAACGCGTTTTCATTAGTGGCCAGAAACCAAGGCACGTCATGAACTTCAGCAACTGCCTTTAGCCGAGTGAATGCTACAGTCTTTTGGCAGTTTTATATGGTGTCGAGGAATCAAAAATATCTGTAGCTACTATTACAGCTAATTGCCCACACTTGAAAAATCCCTTTCTGCAGAAGCTGGGTGAATGCAGGAGGGGTGGTGGGAAGGGGAGGAATGGCTGCACAACCGGTTCTAGTTGATTCAGCAGTAGAAATACTAACTGTAATGTATAAGACATTTAAACAGTTTGAGATATGTAACAAAGAATGCACATAAACATGGTATTTGCAAGGGGAAAATCAAAGCCACAAGGAGATGAAGCTTCACTTCCCGCACGCTGGATTCAGACCTTTGCGCAGAACACAAACTAAAGTGACTTTGATCTCCTTCTGGAGTGTCGAAAACAAAAAAATAATTTCTTACAAAAAACAACCACCCCCTCTCCGAAAAACCAATGCTTGTCTGAGATTCCATGGAATAATATTAAACTGTTAGGGCAGGCTCATTGTTTGAAAGAAGGCTGGCAGCAAGGCTTTGGTTTCAAAGTATTTTACGGGGAAACCAGAAGTGAAGCAGCAGCCTGAAGCACGCCAGCTGACTCTTCCCAGAAGTTCAAAAGACTTGGGCTGTGTTGCCGTAGGTAGCTGAAGCACAGAGATGTATTTACTAGAGAAATGTACTGTCACACCTCTGACGAACACAATGAAAATCAGCGCAGATTTCAGTCAGTGCTCATGTAGCAAGATACTAAATGCCATCACGAGCAGTGAAACAAAAGGGATCCAGAGCAACACTTTGTCCCTCTCACTTACATCTCTAGAATTGCCTTTGAGACTCAGGACCACGATATGTTCGTTTATTTCACAACAGAAGTAACGACTAATGCCGAGAGTCTCTGATGAAAGAGATCAGGCAGCTGTGGAAGTCATTTCCCTGGTTAGGAGGAAATAATTTCCTCTTGTGTTATATGCCCTTGTGCTGGCTCACCGTAACCCCAGCCAACAAATTCACTTTCTGCAACTGGTTACTTCCCTGCCTCAAAAGATATACCCCATTTTTTCCCCCCCACAGTTAAAGACTATAAATCCACTCTTCATACAGACTACAGTCTAATTCCCAACTGATTCCCCCGGGATGCACAGAAGAAAGAGAAGACAAACAACAACTACAAGAAGATGACTCTCCAGCTCCAATCAATAATTTGCCTGTCACTTCACAAGCACATCACCCCATCGGCATAACTCTGCAAAGTTCCTTATCAGCGACGTACTCTTACACTTGCTAGGTAGACACTAAGCATTTTTGCATCCCGTGGGTTTTGCATTTCAGTAAATCTCCTTCTCCCAGCAATACAAAAATGTACAATAAACGCCACAGACTGACAATAGATGTTAGAAATTTGAAGAACAGCCTATAGCGTAATAGTACTTTGCACATATATATCATTCTTTACTCAAATGGGCTTTAGAAAAATTAATTCAGTTTCAGAATAACAGAATAGAACAGACAGTTATTAAAACAGTTTACGAATGAACAAACCAAAGCACAACCGGCTATGCCCTCTTGATTCTCGTGACTGAAGGTTAGGCTAAGTCAATGGCAGAATCCAAAACTGAAATCAGGACTCCTGGACAGAAGGGACACTGTTAGGCAAGCTGTAATTACATTTTATGTTCTCCATCTAGCATGCCTCCCCAGAGAAAAAGCTCTTCTCTCTCAAAACATACCAAAAAAAAGCTATTTACGTTCCAATAAAGTATCACGACTGCCCGAAGTAGGTAATTACACATGGACATTTCATAAGAATAATGCACATAAATACAAGCATATACAGCATCACTTAAAACCATATCAAAGCCAGACAATACACCACAAACCCACAAGAAAGTGACTCAATAAAAGCTGTTTTCTGACTAGTTTGGCCAATACTAGCGGGTATTCACTGAAGTGAGTGCTAATGCAGTCTGTTTCAATGGAGCCATATGGATTAAAAAATGCCATTAGCAACATCATCTAACACTAAACCTCTGCGAGCAAGTGAGAGAACAATAATGATCTTATCTGCTCTAACAAGACTGAAAAACTGGTGAGTGCAGAAGATGCATTCTGCCAGATATTCCATCTGTGAGTAACAGCCCAGTTCATTAATGGAAATCTTCAAATTAGAGCTGAGAAACCCACGGCTAAGGACAGACTGCCTTGACAAGCAAAGTTCCTGCTTAAAAGCTCTACAGGTTCATGAGGCTTAAGACTGATTCATTACAATTATCTACTATCGCTTTTAAATATGTTTTTTTCTTTCTTGTTCGGAAGGTGCAGTGACAGCAGTGCTCCTGCCAGTGTTTGCCACTCGCTGCACGAGAATAGTCTGAACTTTGGGAGGAGCTCTGAGCACAGAGCCTGAAATCTGTCACGTCTGAAAACTCACCAGCTCTGCAACGTAATGCAGAATTTAGATGAGAAGCATGGGTGTTCCTTTTAGCATTTAAGTCAATCCTACCATCTGCTCAGACTTTTAAAATGCTTCAAGGTAGTACCCCTACACCCCTGACAGAGGCATTACCTACTCACGGCAGACTTGATCCAAAGCTCCCCGAACTACTTCTCCCCCAGCCCTACCTCCCTCCAAGTAACTGTTGGGTGAAGTGAATGATAAAAGATCCAGTAAGATCCAGATTCAGAATCTAAGACATGGCAATAGTGACCAGTTTGAAGATACACAAAACGGGGCTAAATCTTGAGACCCAACAAGACCCAACATCACTGGCAAAACCAGAATTCCTCAGAAGAAAAGCGGCCATTATTTAAAATTTTAAGTTTCCCTTCACAAAGGAAACATTACTAGAGGCATATTCAGTGTTTTTCCTACATCAGTCTTGCAATTTGATATTGACGCAACTTGTACCAAAATATGAGAAGAAATAACGTTCTCCAGAAAATGACCGTAATTTTTTTTTCCAGTAAGACTCTCTTTAACCAAAGCCCTGCAACAAAGCAGCATTAGAGAGTTTCTTGAGGAACGCTAGCACAGAAGTTTCATGAAACTTCATTATATTAAGTGAATGCTGAAATGTTTTATTGTTATTCATTTTAGAAACTCAAACAGAATATCAGAGCTCCGTTCAGCTCCAGGCTCACTCCAGATTTTTTTTCATTTAATTTTTCAAGTTCCAAAGGCAGGCAGGCAGGGAGCTGCATTCAGCAGGAGGCGAGAGGAGAAGTGAGTGGCATGTATGAATAGGACATCTAGGTAAAAGCCTAATGGGGGATCAAACAGAAAAGCCCACATTTCTAATACCAGCCTAGAGCTAATCAAACAAAAACACAGGCAAATCGATGCAAATCAAAATCAGCCAAAAGGCATTATATCACAAACTAACACATCCCTCTGCAAAGGTTTGATTTTGTCCGAGCTTACATGTCTTACAAGCACACTGCTACAGCTCCAGCCACAAATACTCTCAAATAAGCAACTGAAGAATTAAATCATAGCAACACCGAAAGCGGTAACAGCAAATTTACCTTAACAGACTACATGTTTAGGTTGAATTATTGCATAGTTACCCAAACATACTCCTCCATTTTAAACACCAACCTGTGGAAAACCTTCGACTAAAACCTTGCACTCCACCTTCCCTTAGCCACTGGCTGGCCCAGAATCCTTTCTGCCTCCCGGATCAGAGTACGGCCGCAAAGAACCAATTCACCCACCGGCACATGTATGAAGCCGCTGTGGAGTCACGCTGCTGGGTATGATTTAATTACTCCATAGGCTCGTGCAAACTGCTTTAGCTCCCACACCAGCATTTTTTTGTTTATACCATGTTCTTTTTTCATCTCGCCACAAGCAGCGTGTGGATTAACCAGTTCTTCAGCTATTTTAAAGCTTTTAAAAAACAAAAATAAGCCCCCCAAGAGAGCAAAGAGGAAAAAAACCCTCAACCCTCTTTTTTGTTTTGATTGTTCTGGGGTAATTTCTGGAAATGTTTAGTGATGTTGTGGTTAAGTCCAAAACAGGAAGCAGAGTGGATCCAGCTAATTTGCAGACAGCTGAAGACACCATGCCCTCAGATTTTTACTGCTTTGCTCATTCAAAATAATTATATTATTGTATGGAGTTTGACTTCTAAACTATTAAGAAGATACTCTTGATAATTCCTGTGAGAAAAACTAATTAAATTGGTTTTCTGAGAGTTTCAGTGACTGAAAAAATATTGAAAAACAAATTGATTTTAGACCTATTTTCAACCACAGTTGGCAGAGATCTCGTATCTTAATGCAAACATATGAATAGATTTTTCTTTGTCTCTTTTAAAAGGATCTCTTACCAGGTGAAAGGTGATTTCTGAGAGTTATTTTGCTTTCAATTGCAAAACGCTCAGCTCACTAGAAATAATAAAATAAAAAGTAAAAGGTCAAATTCTGCTGTTAATGATGGCTGATCATCACCTCCAGACTGCTCTTCTCCCATGGCCAGAATGCTGCACCACCCAGACGGGGACAGCGGGCGTTCGCCTCCCTGCTTCGGCTTTCTTCAAACAAAGGGATGCCACTGAATTAGGAGACTCCAACTAAAATACTTGCGATACTTGTTGCTTGACAGGAAAGCGTAAGGTAGATTTTCTCTCTAATGAGTCTGGTTTGCAGCTCCGAAATCCAGCACAGACACTCCAGCGTGCTGCCTTACCTTCCACCAGTGCTGTAAGCGTGCATGTTTGCAGAACAAGCTGAAAACCCGATCGATTTACAGAGGTGAGAGAGGACCACACAATTAACTTCAGAAATGGAAAGTTGAAACAGTCAATGTCTCCTCAGTGCATGTTAACGTCTGACAAAGGTTCCCACTGAGATACCCCTACCGAAGGCAGAAGGTTCAATTATTGCAACTTATATTTTAAGTGTAATGATTTGCATTATCCCAGCTAGCTTAAAACTGGAGTAAAACAATCAATGACTGTTTTCCCATCCATGAAAATAAAGCATTGGATGTGTTTTTTTCAGGGTGGTTGTTTGTTTCTTTGTTTTATTTGTGGGTTGGTTTGTTTGTTTTTAATTTAAATTCACCAGAATGGAAATCCAATTTTCCGACCCTAGGAAGATATGTCCAAAGCCACTGAACAATAATACTGAGCTTCTGCACAAAACTGAAGCAAAACTCAGGAACAGAAGAAATCTTGAAAACGTGAAATTCAAAACGTACTTTACTTTGGCTTTACATACTTCCACTTAAATGATTTAAAAAACCTCCAAAACGACAAAACCCAAACCCACTCTTTCTCTACATTTAATCCACATTACTGTATTCGTATAGTAGTATTCTGCCATCAGAATAAATCCAAAGCTTGTTACTCTTCAGGTCAATACTCATGCCCATCCCTCTGAAGCGGGGTTCCAGCCGTCGACAGCTAAACGCAGACCCACTGCTTTTAGTCACTACTTTGCCAGGAGTATTTTCAGTCGTATATAAACCCAGTAAATCCCTACAGACAGATCGCACAAAATCTTTCAACACCGGAATTGTGGCTATAATGTGGCATATATAGCACTATTTGCACGCAAGCACACTCCCTCACTCTTGGGTATTTTGCAAGGGAGATTAATTCTTCCACGCACAATAAAACTGCTACGATGCAGAAGCAGCGTTGCCATAAAACAGAAGCCACGAGGCTGGAGCTCCGGCAGTGCATCGGGAGGGTACTAAGCCTCACACGGCAGACCCAACGTTCCTTTGCTTACAAGACCCGAGTTACACCTGGAGATATTTTTAAGGTGCTCCATCGAAACCAAGCATATTCCCCCGTCTCTCCCAGGAGGAGAAAGAGTGTGAAAGAAGGTGACTGCACACCAAGAATGACTGTAGCAGGAAGAAAAATCGTGTGGTCCCTAAACAATGGGTACGTATTTATCTCTTACCTGTTAGATGATTTTTGGTAAGAAAACAAATAAGAAAATAAAAATGGGGGTAGGGCACAACACTACCTTAATTTCTACCTATACATTGCTTAAGTTCAAAGAGATATTTATCTTCCCTGATTAGGTGACATCTAGTGACACAATGGTCCGTGTCTATGAATAAAATATATTTCAGATATTCTGTTTCTCTACTGTGTTTGTACATTTGACAAACCTATATAATTTGTCTGTCAAACCCACAAAGCTTGAAGCAGACCCTGTATGCCTGTGTGGACGGCATTATGGTAGGCCTTACACCAGGTAATGTAAATGTAATACTGAATTGCGGAATAGCATACGGCACTATTATACAAAATCATTTATACAAAATTAAAAATATCATATAACCAAATGTCTTTTCTTTAAAGAAGGAAAGCTTTTAAAGACGACTGAAAAAAAGAATGAGCTACCTCTTAATACCAAGAGTAGACAAATCCAAAAAAAAATGACAACAAAGCTGCTCCAAGTATTTCGCTGCTTCTCCTTTTCATTCCTCAGATGCACAAAGGTTGCTCACACTCTGATCCAATCCTAAGATCAATGTAATGACCAGTATATTGGCCAGCCATACATCTTAATAAATGAATCTTCATTAAGCAATCTCCTAAATCCTTCAAGAGCTGGTCTGCCACTTGTAAGTGCTAATGAGAGGTCAGCAGTAATTCTGCAAATAATAATTTGTGACTGAACTGCAACCTCTCTTTTGCATTCATTATTTATTATATACTATGACTCAAATCAGACCATTGTGAACAAAAGACAACTCATTTCAGACAGTGCTTACATGGATAATTTACCTTGGTACAGCATCAGACATTAGACTCCAAAGTTAAGCAGAAATCTTCACACACTGACCTTTGGCAAAGCTCAGGAGCTACAAGCAGGGGAAAAAAGCCAGCTCGTGTGACATCTCTACTTGCCCAGTAAAAGCATAAAAGCAGCACCTGGTGAGTCTCAAGAGCCACAGCTAACTCAGTCAGACAGACAGAGGAATATTTTAGGGACAGGCTGACAGTTTGACTTGCTCAAAAAAAGGCTTATCATTCATTTGGGTCCATTACTGCAATCACAGGCATTATTGTCAGCGTACAGGCACGGCAATGCAATAACAGCCTGCTTTTGTCCCCTATCCTGTTCACATGTACATTATCATTATTCCCTCAAATCTTATTTTTCAGAATCACTGACCGAGTCTAATCTATCATATCAAATCCTTGGAAGCTTGGACAAATACAGGAAAGCCTACAACTTATGAAAAAAGAAAAATGTTTCAGAGGTACGGCAAGAATTATTTTCTTCTGCCTTCTCTCCTCTCAGTTTTTTGGTTTGGGTTTGTTTCCCCTCCCTCCCCCCCCAGTAAAAACAAGCAAGCAGAATTACAAAACCCCACAATAACATTCCCAAACATGAAAGTCAATACAGAGAAGCCTTAGACAGCACACGGTTTGTGAAATAAATACCACAGTTATTTAAATTGTGCTCGAATCTGTATCAAATCAGCATTCCATTCATTTCTTAAGGCTTGAGGGACAAGTCCACTTAACAGCCTTCTGGGATATTTAGCCTTTAGACACAGAGGAAAACGCTTTTAAGCTTCTGAAAAGATGAATTATATTATATGGGCATACAGTGATCAAATTACATGTTTTGGTAATGAAGCACATATGAGAGACTGCCCATAGATTGAGTGAGATTCATCAGGAAAGCATTTCTATATGCGATTTGATTAGCAATCAAGGAAGAGGAGGAAAAAATGGGTGCTGAATATCACAGGGGGAGTGAGCACTGTTACACTTAATACTTGGACTTACAAATGCTTATTGCAAATTACTTGGAGTCCAGACTTTTCTCTCTGTGCGCTCAGTGCTCTACGTCTGCATGAGACACAGCCCTGTTGCCTCTGCCCAAAACTCAACATTTAAGAACGCAAAGAAGGTACACAGACATACATTTCATCCCTATTATTCATCACGAAGAGGGATCAACTATCATTTTCCAGCATTCAGATATCTCACTGTTGGGTACCTTTCAGGAGTCATCCACAGGTAAAGAAACTTAGCACAGGCAAAGGGCATGAACGAAACAAGGTTAGCTTTGCAAAAAGGTAAGTGTGAAAAAGGCAGCTGAGGGCTTCAGCTTACTGCGGTGAAAGAGAAAAGAGAAAGGTTTCGTTTGAGATATGCTAGTGGAGAATAAAACGGTAACTAACTCAGACTTTCTCTCTGTTACGCAGCCCAGCAGCCCAGTAAATATGGTGTTGCCGTTGCTCGGGACAGGCCAGAGGCTTTGTGCTAAGCCGCAGCACAGACCTCGGGCGGTCTCTGGCTTTGCTCGGACTTGCCTTGGCTGGGCTGAGGTGCGCTTTGCTTTGCTGCTTTGTTTGCTTTGCTTGTAACAGCAATTCTCAAAAAGGTGCAATTGGTTTTGTGCTTCCAGTATGGGGAAGTAGCTGTCGTTTTATATATACACATATAAGTATATGAAACTAATAAATAGCAATACATGCAGCTATACTAGGTGAAATGAACAGATAAAATGCAGCGTAGAGAAGTACAGGCATGGGAGGACGGTAGGGCCCTTAAAAGTAGCGGCACAGGATGATACTGGACGCCCAAGAGCTGTGAAACCCCACCTCATTAGTGGTGAATGCACCCCTGGGATAGTTTCAGGGTCAACAAAAAGAACAAAGAACAAGTGCCCAACATACGTAAAAGACTATATATTGTAAATTTGGACCTAAGCAGTCCTATGAAGGAACAGCAAGGTGTAGGACATTTAGCAAGAAAATAAAGATGACCCCAACTGGACTGAAGGGCAAGAAAGAAGAAACCATCAACAGCAGCATCACATTTCTGGCAAAGGACTTGAATGCTCACAATTGAGGTATTCTCACCTCCCTCCAGAATGAAGCTATTGAGCAGTGAGAAAGTGGAAAAGTAATATAACACGTGAGAAAGGGGCAGATAATAGAAAGTTTGCATATATTAAATTTAACTGTATATAACTTGAATTATAAGCGTAAGCATCATTGTAACTGGACTAATAATAATTCTTTAGACCACAGACACTTCAATTAGACTAAAAAACCCTCTTGATTTTGCACAGAAACTGTGTTTTCTTTTGCCCACGATAGCATTTTGACTGCACAATGATGGAGAATTCAAGCAACCTCCTCTGTAATTTGGATGCAACAAACCGGTAACAGTGGCAGCGTACAAGACTACGTTTGTGGAAGCAATTGGGAGAGATGCTTACTCACTTGAGTGACTATGAAAACTGTCACATTAAACCTCTGACGTTATCCTACATCAATTCCGTTTTCAGAAAATGGAACGGAGAAATTGAATTGAGAAACTGGAAAAGAACAATATTGATCTCATTCCTTACAAAGTTAATTAGTGTTGTTCCTTCTTCCTAAAAAAGCCTGGCTTTAGCATGCTTCTCAGATTAAATAAAATGTTATGTAATTTGAGATGATAAAATGCAATTATTAATACCTGTTTAGTTTCAGAAAGAAAAAATGAGCATGCAATAACAAGAAAACTTTAGCACCTTACTCCACTGAATACTCTATGAGCATGTAAACACTATCAAAAAAAGTAAAAAGCAAAAGCCGTTGTGCTGATGCTTGTATAAACGTAATTATATTTAATTAGTTCATCAGGACCTTTGACCCTGGTTAATTCCCCGTCTCTCATTTTCAAAGGTGTGCTCTTAACACCTCTCTCAGAAATGTAATGGCTCCCTCAGAGCCAATTCTGCACGAAAATTTTTGTGGTCTTCTGTTCAGACACCCCCTCAAATTTTGACTAGCAACAGTGTGAGTAAGGGAAGATGTGAAGCAGCACGTACTCACTATGAAGATAAGGTCTGAATTCTTAACAGATATCTCAGAAAAGCAGAAAATGTTCCTTTTCAAACTCTTTATGAAGACCAATTTTGATAGCTGATAGTCAGACTTCGTAGCGAACAGTTCACTGAAGTTCTAATCACCCCTCCATTTGCTAGAGGCTGCTCCAAAACCAATGTCTTGAAATCTAGCACCTGGCCAAAAAAATATAATTAGCTCTGATAAAAAGTGAGGTAAGCCCTTAATCAATATCCTTTCCAGCTGTCTTGACTGACTACGGCAAAAGAGGTGGTATAACTAATGAGATGAAACTCCAGCACCGAAGGAGTTCCATCACCAAAGCGTTGTGCAGCAATCAAGGGGGAATCATTTCAACCTCTTGAGCTATAGCTAAGACCACATCAGAGCAATCCTGAGTTCATTTCTGTTGTTTCTGCAGTAAGTAAACAGGCATTGGCGTCTAGGGTTTTCATTACTTCACTTTCTGTACTGCTTAAGCCCAATACCAAAAAAGTTGAAAATCTACTTGAAAACTTAATTTGCTTTGTGAACAATAGCAGCGTTTGTAGAAAAACAGCAGGAGGGTGCAGAGATAATGACGGGGTATAAGATGTGGAAAGAACAAAAATCTGCTTCTTTCCAAGTCAATACCCTAAAGCCACATATGCCATTCCTGCCCTCACTGGGTCACACCTTCCTCGCACTACTGAAAAATAGATTGGGATGTGATCTACAGTTGTGGATGACGCAACTCCGAACTTTCAGCGTGTGTTGATACCTAATACAGGACAGTTATCTTTCCAAAACTGTAAACTTGCTTACAATGACCATTTAGAAACAGTGGGGAAAGATTATTTTCGAGCTAAAATAGAAAGAAAATACATGTTATTGGACCTGTCATAACTATAACAAAAGGGTTCATAGAAAGCTGGAAACCAGAAATATAATTAGATATCCATTCTTGACCCATTATTTCTTTTAATAGCAGCAAAACAATGCAGCAGCATCAGAGACGCTACTTCCCTGGCATTGTAGCCACCTTATCAGGACTCACCAAGACAACTGTCTGCACATGTGTCCATTCTTCTTTTAACAAATGGCCTTCATAAGAGGAGGTGAATAGAAATTGAATCCCTGTAAACTTTCCCTGCAAATACCAGGACTGAAATAACATCCTATCGTGCCAGGACCTGCACCCTAACACTAATCATAAGCCTGGGGACAAATTCAGTAAAAATGTGCATGAAATGTCCGCATATCTTCTGTAACATTCTACGAACATGAGTCTAAGTGTATCATCAAGTCAGGATCAATCTGATAAGGGAACCACCGTGCCATTACTTCCTTAATTCCTTTACTTAGTGACAAACCTGAATGCAAGCATTTGGGGCCGGGACTTTTATTTCTCTATGCAAACAGAAGTAAAGATTCTGAATACAAACTTAGTTCTGGTATGCGGTCTTTAACTCTTTGCAGCTGTATTTTGCCTGGGGGGTAAGAAACTTGGAGCATTTAACTGAGTGGGGAATCAGACAGCACCAGTAATGAGAAAAACTGAGCATCTAGGCAATTCACAACCTGACATCTGTCTGCAGGAAATACTTAACAGGTAATTCAGAATAGGAAATTCATAATGATGAAAGCTCGCAGATGAGCAGAAAAGGAGGTGAAATCTGTCAAGTCGATTTGTTCATTAAGCCTAGTCCTGCTAGGTGTACTCCGGAATGTTCTTCTCCTCAATGTATGCCAAAGCACGACCGTCCGCCTTCGCAGGTGCTCGGTACGGTTTGCTTTTCTTTTCAGCTGCTTGTCTTCTGACGAATTTCACGTTATTTATTGTTTGTGCGAGGGTGGTGGCAAAGTAATAAAGTGCCATTTGGGAAATAGTCTGACACATGCTGAGAGATGCCTACGTGATCCAGCAGGTTCTGTCCCGCAGCAATGCTCACTTGCACGCTTCCTCCCGCATCTCCGCCCGTGTGCATTGGCTTCGGTGGTTATAAAGAAAGCAGGCAGAAAATCAGTCAATTTAGCGCTAGCAAAATACACTGATCTCAAAGGGATATATTTGGGGAAGGGAAAGTGTTGAGATTACTTAGGCAGAAATTGAACCACGCATATGCTCTGTTTCTGTAGGACCTGATCCAAAGGTTTGATGACCTCAGCGGCTCTGATCACAGGGACAGAAAATAACCCAAACATAGTCCTAGGAACTGCTTGTTACAAGTCAGGGGTCTTCCTTCCTTTCTAGAACAGGATTTTAACTCCTTTTCTTACACGATGGCAGCAAATACCCTGTTAAAGTACTGTGGAATAGGAAAAGTATGCTTTGTTGCAGCTACTTAGTATACAATATAAGAAAGGAACAAAACCAACTTGGAACATTCAATTCAGCCTCAAAACAACTGCCAGAATCTATGGAATGCTATTTTGAAAAAGGCTTAGGTAATAGTAAATTTTTATTTAAAATGTAATGCTTGAGATGTAGAAATCTATTACTATTATTTTCTTTATTATATGTTACTGTGGGATTTTTTTAAATGCCTAAATGTAATACTCTCTTAAAAGCAATTTGCTTTCAGGATTAATTTCCCAAAATGTCATCAACTTTTAAGAATGAATCCTAAAATGGTCCTTCATGAAGAGAAATTAGTATTATCCTCATTCAACCTGAAGCATAGTAAGAAGAGATGACAAAAATACAAGAGCCTGAACCAAGACAGAAAGCTTCTGGAGATTTCTACACACCCAGTTCCTTAACATAGCAATAGGCATATATTAAAATCTTTCTGAAGAATAATACTGTTTATGCATTCTGAACTCTGATGTGATAATGAAGAGGAACATCTTTCCTCTTCTGATCAATATTGGGGTGGGTGTTCATCTAAGAAAGAAAATGATCTTTTTGTAATTGTTGTCGTTAGACAAAGGGCTCGGAATGGTGGTCACGTACGTCTGGTCAAGAGGTCCTGCAGTTCTTCCAGAGCTGCTCATTCTCATACATGGCACAGAGCACTATAGCTGCCACGTACGTCCCAAAATTTAGGAGCAGATCCAACCAGCCAGTTTGTTGGGGTTTTTTTGCCCTCTCCCCCTTTTTTAAAAAAATATAATTAAAATGCATCAACCATATCTTTCACCAAAATATTTGAAATATGGACAGGTCAAATATAGCTAGAAATTAAGCCATTTTCTTCAAGGATGCAGATGCTCAGCATAAAAATACTTATGGGTTCAACTGAGCAGCAGAAGACAGAATGCAATCCATGCCAAAAATCATTCAAGAAAATACACCAGTACTAGGACAGAAAAGGTAAATTATTAAAATTAAAAAAAATAATAAAAAAAATAAAGGAGAATCATAGAGTCTCCCCTATAAGAAAGGTGATCTTAACACTGAGAACTCAAAAGACCACCAATTTACTTTTCAGTTTTCATCTCAGCAGACTCCAACCGCACTTATTCTTGTCACTGTATCTCATTAGTATCCCTGTTAAACAGGAAATTAATTTGAACTATGACAACAGCACCTAGAATGGTAATTTCAGTCAAAGGGAAGTGTTGAATCCTGAGCAGACAATGCCTAGAATGAGGGGCATCAAATATATTCAGCGCATAACCTCACATGAATAGTCAGATAATTTTGCTTGAATGAGAAACGAACACTGAAAAACAATACCGGATCTACACAGTGATTGAATTAAAAAGCACAATCAAAGCACTGGAAGCATTCATTTCTTCAATGATTCAAGTCCCTTACGGTCATAGGCAATCAGATTATACACGGGCAGTATAGACAGATCTGCAGAACAACTGTTCACAAGCCACCGCACAAAGAGGCCACTGAGTACATCCTAATGCCCAATAACCAACTCTATTGCTGCAATTAAAAAAAAAAAAAAAAAACAGGAAAAAACACCCACAACAATAAAATGAAGTCCAAAATTGTTAAACTGTGGTGTTGTCCTGGTTAAACCATGACAGGTGTGTGGAGGAAGACAGAGAAGAGATCCCACACATCAAGCCAAAAAGTGAGCCCTGCCTCATGTTACATAGAAGTGATACTTTGAACTAACATTTGAGCAAACACAAGCTCTTACTTTGGGAGTGATAGTGGTACCACTACAGATGGGTGGAACTTGGCTTTCCAAAGTACTGACCACAAGCTTTTGGCAAGTCAGACTGTATCTTACCAGGAAAAGAGTTCTTTGTACTAAATTTGTTACTACTTCTTCATTAATTAATGATTTATTAGACATTAGATCACATCTAAGAGTTTGGCAATGTGGGAGACCAATGGCTAGTACAATGATAATAAGGGTAAATTTGCACACATAAAAGCCTCAAGTATATTGTGAAACCAAGGCAGGAGGACATACAGCATCAACATTGGCTACATAAAGGGAAACTTGTTCCTAGTAAAACAAAGCAACAAGATAGGGAGACAGAAACTCCTATTGGAAGCAGTAAGAGAGATGGGTTATCATCATGGATATAGAACTGATTTTCTTGGAAGACTGGCTATTCCGGTCAGTGCTCTGCCCTGGTGAATTTTGACTTGCTAATTATCTGAATCTTAGAAATTCAGAAAAGACTATGTCCAATGCAATCCAAATTATTCCTGTGTCAGTATCAGATGAAGCGTGTACTAAAGGGGAGTATTTTAACATTGCTTACAACCTATTGAAAGCACAGCAATCCGAGCTAACAGTGATTATGGAAAAAGTAAACAGTCAAACCCTCTTAAAAAAATATAAAAAAATCTTAATAAATTACACACATTCAAGGTCAACGATGCTTGAATTGTCTGAAATCTGAAATTTTCACAGGCACTATGGAAAACCGATGGTTTGTTTTAATACTTTGAATGTCAGCATTTCCTAGACTGTCAGAATGACAGCTGTAGAGAAGGCAATGTATTTATGTCTGGAGTCCCAGGGGAGTTAGAGTGATAAGGGTAAAGGCACGCAGCAGTAAATTTCATGTGTACCTCAAGTATTCAGCTGACTCATCACAGATTATTCTCTCTTATTACTGGGGAGGGGGAGAAATCCACCATGAAGCAAACGAAACAGTTGAAATACACAACATCTTGGGACGCGCTTAATAAAACCTACAGCACTCTCAAAGCAGAAGGATGTCTCTAGGCTTACACAAGATGGAACTGGGAAAAAGGGGACATTTTAAAGCCAATTAATGCAAGAATTTCAGTCTGAGTGCTGAAGATATTAGCTAACGAGGTGACTGCTGTGTTTGTGTGTGTATGTGTGTATATATAAAAAGTATCCGTGGAGCCTGTTTAACGTGTGAATTTCACAATATTGTTAAAACCTCGATGCCTAAGTCTTTTCTTTTAATGATTGCAAATGAACCACAGTAGCTCTGAATCCAAATATAAACTGAGACCTGATTTGCCTGAGATATTCCTTCCTTCCGACATACCTTGGCAAACATAAATACGACTTTACAGCATGGTCCAAGGGAAAAATACATAGTTTGGGTGTTTTATTATTGTGGTTTTTGTTTCTCTGCAAATCTACAAACAAATCTGGTGGATATAGTTTGGGAAAGGTAAGCTATTATAAAAGAGCAAATGAAATGAAGAGAAAAATAGTATTTCTTGCCCTAGGCATGAAACAGTGCCCTTGAATTATGTGTTACAATCAATTTCTAAGCTTACACTACAGATAACATCTTTCAGTGATGTCTCATCAAACAAATTAGATCTGACCAGTGGAATACTGTAAGTTAGCTGGAATTGATGAAAATATTAATGCACTTGCTTTACTGTGCCCCCACTGCCTAAAGTATTAACTCCTTTTGAGACCAATAGCTATTTTACTCTAAGCTCTGTCCCACGGACAACAGAATTTAACAAAATCTATGTGGATTTAGAGTTGAGAAAGAATAGCATTCTGCATTAGGCAAATGCTCTAATTAAAATCTGGAGTGGTAGAATGTGGCTTCTGCTTATTAAACAACAGTATTTTGGGAAAAGAAAAGAATCCCAGCGCAGGCACGAGCCAGCATTCAGCAGAGTGAAAACTTAATGGGCAGCTGCTGTTGGGCATCCTGTAATTCCGTCATGTATCGCAGAACCAAAAACTTATATAAACCTCCAGGAGTCAACTTAGAGAGTTTGATTTGAACATAGTTTACAGGTGGAAATAAGCTTTGTTCCAGAATTAAACCCTCACTATTAATGTCACTATGCCAGAATTATTCGTAAGTTTTATTAAAAGTGCATTCAACATATTGCAAATCGAACATCAGAGATTCAAGCTTAATTCCAGTATTTAAACTATCTTGCTTGTTTTTCAGAATGAGGTGTTTAAAGCTACATTCCCACTTATATTTTTAGAAAACCAAAACCTGTCCTGGTGAGGCAGATGGGAATAGCAAGTGGCTGACATTTAGAAAAATTAGATCAAAACTTACTTAGGAACCTAAATCTTGCAATTTAATTTGTACATCTAATTTCATGTACCTGCTTGTATATATCCTGGCTTTCATTTACTTGGAAGTCAGAGTTCCCACTGATAAATCACTGCTACTCAAACAATTTGGGATGCCTCAATGGTGTAACGAGATGGGCTTTTATACTAAGCTGCGCTCTTCGGACATGCCTATTGTGACATGAGAACCTTACCATCTACCTGCAGAATAGGATAAGCCATATTTATATTAGCAAAGTATTTGAAAGAATAACTTGATAAATAAAGGGTTTGCAATAAATTAATTGTTAATTTTGGTGAATCCGAACTGAACAGGTCATAGAAGCCCATGCTTCCAACTGATTGAGTAAAAAAAGATAAAAAGGGATAACGTTTAATCTACAGCCTACGTTTTTGTAGGCATGAAACACTTTAACACTGATAATGGGATTTCTTAAAATAAAAAAAAAAGGCAATCTAAATAGCACCTTGCCTCCAGGTAAAGTTAAAGCAGTTCTATGCATAAAGTAAATTAAGTTCTAGTGCATCAAAGATGCACAGAAAGAGCAGTTTGATTTTTGCTTTGCTTTGCTATTCAGATTATCTCCCAGGGACTTTTTCCCCCATGGATCAAAGGGTGACTGTTTGCTAAGAGCACTGACATAGAAAAATATCTCAGGATATAGTTACAGCGCAGAGAGCCGGCATGCAGGCTCGGAGCTCTTCTGAATCTGTGCTATTGACTCAGAGCACAGACTCTGCTCATGCCCAGAGCACAATGTGCAGATGCACCATCTATACCATCAACCATATAAGGGAGCAGAACTTCTCATAATGCTCTGTTAGGATACTTGAAAAGAAGGGCAGAAAAACCAGCGGTGCTTTGGTTTCTTTCAAGACAAGCTGAATGTGGGAGTCTGAGAGTCAGGCTGTCCTGAGAACTGAGCAGAGAATAACAGCGATGGGTTGGCTTTGCACGGGCATTGAGTATCTGAGATGACTGCACTGGAGAGCTTGGTCAGAAACCCAGAGGTACTTCTCAGGGCAAACACTCCCGTCACCCTAATCGTACAGTCACAATCTGTTTTAATTTCTTGCTGAAAGTAATAAATAGGACCTCATACATGCTATCATGTGGTATACACTACCGAGCAGTATCGTTAATTGTTTATGTTACAACTAGTGTCGATTACAAGCGTGCCACAATCTCTTCCCTGCAAAACTCCATCTGACGGAGGCTTTAATGCAGAACAACGCAATTCCTTTTGATGGAATGTACTGGCAGTGCCCCAGACCTAGTCAAGCAGGGAGCAAACAAGCAGCGTGTAATTTGCTGATGCAGTAATGAAGGCAACCAGAAAGATCCTTACAGATTAGCAGGCAATCAGGGAGAGTTTCACTGTACGCTAACTGCTTCTCTGCTGGCAAATGTGGAATACGCTTAGGAGTGCTAATAAAGAAAAAAATAACAAACATGGTGGTTCATGCTTCCCTCTCTAAAGTAAGCTTTTCAATCAAAATTGAAGAAACGTGCTGTATACAATGCTACAACACAGGATGACATACTAAAAGGCCTCGTTCCCAACTAGCAAATTGAACACTGCATCTGTTAACAAGTACATAGCAGACATTCAGTCACACACCTAAATGCAGATTAATAGCACGTACAGCTGCTGAAAAATATGAACACAAAGGGGGAGAGATAGTGTAAAAAGAAGCAAATGATTTGTGATGTCTGTGCTTTATTTAGGAGGCTGCGTTGGCTATGGGACGGGCTTGTTTTCCCATCAGTGATCATGCAAAATTCACCACCACTCCTGCACTTCAACATCCTTACTTTCTACATTTTATCTCCCTGGATATATATTTTCAGGGATAATCTTGCAGAAAATTTTGGACTATCTGCATTTGAAGGAAATTATTCACATGCTAAATGAGGAAGTTACTCTGTTGCATGGTACCAAGTAAATAAGGTAGGAGCTTTTAACTTGTAGTAACCAGGTTTGTGATACTGATCTTTACATTATTGGCCAAACGTTAGTCAGACATTTCTTTTCACTCTCCCTAAAAACGAAAAATCAAATCCTAAAGACAACAGATGCTCATAGAAGCCAAACCTGCATTGTTATTCTACCTGACCTCAAGAAGCCAAAAAAGTTTATATATGGGATTTGTCTGAGCTCAACATAAACAGATTTCAAAGCCCAGAACGATGGAAGGACTCAAACCGATAGAGGCATTTATGACCTGAACTGTACAAACATGTCAAGAAATGGCACCTTGTCTGTAGTTACCCTGTACAAACTAGAGAAAAAGGTTTCAGAGATCAGTAGAGTGGAGAATCAGAAAAGTGTATTTCAAAACATTTTTGTTCTTTCCAAAACAAATAAATATTTCTGTAAATTAAGTTTTTAAAAAGCACGTTGCATAAACGAAAGGAGAATAAAATGAAGGTATATGTCAATTAAGCTGAAACATTTGTTCAGTTTTCTAACTGGGGGAAAAAAAAAAAAAAGGAAGTTAATGTATCCAATAAATTTTAAACATATTTCCACAACAAAAAGAGGAAACTTCTACCTCTTCTATTTCAAAGTTCTCAAAAGTTTGAAAAAACATTTTTTAAAACTTTTATTCAATCTATAGATATTCCTCTGGGGAAAACACAATGCAAAGGTACCAAATATACTCCCTGAAATTTCCACATCATAGGACTTTATCATGTACAACATATGCACTGTGGGTCCACCATTCCCAAACCATCAAACCTCCAGACCTCCAAGGCAGAGCCAGGAGATGCTCAGCAGGCTTTGGATACGCTCAAGGCCTGTTGGATTTACTGTGAAAGCACGGATTACTGCCCAGCACATACAGAGCCGCTCCAACCATTTGTACTGGTCATTGCTAAAAGAATCGTTTTTTCGGAGCATGTCTGAACCACTATCAGGGGCTGCCATATGTCAGGAAGCCCCATGAGATAAGTATTCAGCCAGAAATAAATCTGGCATGCCCAAGGAAAAAGGGAAGCATACAATAATTGAAGGCTGTTTGTAAAAACAAGATTACATGACATGACCTGAAAAGACAAAAGCTAGTTATTAGTCTTAGCTGATTATTACTTGAGTGGCCACCTAAATGTCTACTTATACAAAAGAGTCTGTTCCTGATGCTTACTTTTAGATACACAAAAACTAAAACAAAAGACAAACACTCCTTAAACATCTTTGGCTAAATTGTTGACCATGATCACTATTGTCTAGAAAGTGGAAATGGCCTAATAATTTGCAATTATCAGATGAATTTTAAAAGACCAAAAGTCCTATTACTGCCTTAAAAAAATAAAAAAATAATTAGTTAACAGTGTTAACAATCCACTAAAAAAAAGTATGTGGGCATTTTCCAGTAATGGCCAACCCTGATCTTACTCTTATTCACCTTTGACAAATCACCTCGAGTTGGGACACTACATTTCAAAATATGAAAGTGGTGGGCTCATAAAAATATTGATTCAGTTCCCACTGAAGACAATATCTGTTATTTAATGGATAAAAGCATATGCTGAACTAAACTCATAATCGGACGCTAAAGAGATTCATGGGAATACATGGCTGCCAAAGCTAAATGTTCATCTTACAAGACTTTCATAGCATGAGACTCAACGTACCTGTAAAGATAAATTTCCCAGTTCAGCAAAACTTAACAAGCAGGTATATAGCGCTCACTAAACAAGGAGCTTTTCAGTATTTTAGTCTCCTTGGTTATTGTAAAGAAGCATTTTGTATTTCTGTATACCTTTCAAAGTTTTTTCTCCTACTTCAGATGAAGACTTTCTACACTATCCATTAGTGTAAGCAGCTTAGCGATTCAGACACTAATTATTTTACAATTACAATAGTAATAGAAAAAGATTTTCAGTATACTTTTTTGTAGTAGTAGTAGATTTATCTAGAGAAAGGACAGGTTTCAAGGGGCCTGTAGTCAGTTTTTACACAGTGAACGTACACCCATTCCCCTGCCATCCCTTATTTTTCCATGACAGACAGTAGGCAAACAGAGGTCCCCGTACCCCTCTGTCCTCCGTGGGGTTGCACCTGGAACTTCACACCGTGAACCTGATTCATACTCATGCTTTCCTAGGCAGATAATCACATTTTTTATTTCAAAAGGAATATAAAAAATAGGACCAAGAGTTTCGCTGGGATTGTATTTCTAGTACTTTCTAATTTTTCAGTGAATGATTTAGTAATTTTCTTATTTCCTTTTTTCCATGTAATTTCCTAGTTTTCAAAGCAACTTTCACCTCATTCATACCACCAAAAATTCCAAATTCAAACCCTTTTTATTTGCCACATTACATCCATGCTCATCGACCTGACGAAATAACTGACAGCAGAATTAGGTTCCCGTCCCCTATAAGAACCAGAAACAGACTGAAATACAACATGCACGTCACCTCTATTTCCTTATGGTTAGGAATGATGAAACTCAACATCCTCTGAGTAAATCACAGAGTTCACTTCTTCCCTAGATTCAATTCGTGTCCCCTCAAGCCAAGTGCCTTTTAGCTCAAAAGATCATTTAAATACCCTATAACGTGCATGTACAGTTGCTTCAGGAATAAATTGTCTTTACTCAAAACCACTGAGGATGCTACACAGCTAAGAGAGACTAAGATGCATTCCAGCTCCATTTTACGCTGTCCCACACACTATCCCACAACAGGCACAGCTACAGCAACCACTTTTTCTAGTAAATCCCCTTAAGTTGCTGAATTCAGGGAAGCATAGCAGATGGCTCAAGAACAACGTTAGGTTCATGTGAAAAACGAACTTCTTAATAAATATTGTTAATATCTACCATAGGGTTGATATATATATATATGCATTAACTTGAGCCAGAGAGACTGGCAGTAAAACCTTTCATGCTGAAGTCAGAAAAAAGCAAAAGTGTTTTCGTTTTTCCTGCCATTAAAAATCTGAGGAAAATAGGAGAAAGAAGATCTGTAGGATAAAGGTTAAAGCCAATCTCGTAGAAGTCGAGATAATTTTAGGTTCTGAATTGCAGAAGTATCTGATTAGGCATTATTGTTTCCTATAGTCTGGAGAACAATAGAACTGTGATCACTGTAAATAAATATTTTGCTTTCTGTGTTGGTTAAAAGCTGGAAATCAACTGCCAGGCTTACTTTTCCCCTCTGAATTGTGAAATGTTCCGTATGGGTTCAAAGCTCCTAACAATCAAAGGCAGAAACGCAGAGATGACTGCCAATTTCCTATGCCTGTTACTAAGCAAATATTTTATGACAAAACCGAAAATCATCAAGGCGGTTGTAGGGAAGAAGGAAACATGTTTAATAACACAGTAAAAGGATGGACTATAAAGCGTATCAGAAAATTCATGCGGCTACATACATTTTGAGTTTCCCAATGGAAGTCTCTACAAGATTATCTTCCTGTAACTGCATTAAGCAAGAGACAGTCACATTCGGTTTCTTTGTATGGAGCGATACTGAAGCTGATGGGATTAACAGGCATGGTCTCAGGGTGGCTAGATACTTGACCTATGACTCAGCTTGGCTCCAGATGATTATTGATGCTAAAAGTAAGTAGTTTTGTCAGTCAAAATGTAGCACGGATTCCCCATTTCCATTGGAAATGTCTTGATGTTTCAATATTTCTTCCAAAGAGCTGAGGAACTACAGCTCCCGCAATACCTTCTGCTTCCCAGTACACAGCAAGGTGATGTGCCATTTTTACCTCCCCCTCCTTAAATAAAGAATGAAAGAAGTCGAAAAGAATGTTTGGACATTAACTGAAGTATATAAAAAGATTTCTGTCTGAATTAAAACAAAATAGGGATACTTCCAGTGTGCCAAAAGCTTTAGGAGGAAAAAGAAACAATTAAAACCTATGTGGATTTCAAAGACTGTAACCCAGAGCACCAATGATACGGAAGAGTCGAAAGCTCTCAATTTCTAAACAACACTTTATACTAACAGCAGCATCCAACCCAGGAGAGGGGCAGTAAGCCCTTCCACTGTCTCTGAATTTAAAAGACAAAACAAACCCAAACCCCAACAGTAATATTAACCAATCCAAGTCTTGACCTTCCTTCTTCTTTTTAAAGAAAAATCTTGGTCATGAGATAGATATAATCTCATTCAAGAATAGCTTTTACTCTCCATCCAATGCTTGCCTGTCACAGGTAAACTGTTAGGTAAGTTAAATTCTATTTAACTCTGGTACTGGAACTAAATTTTCTCTTGAACTAAATTTTTAGAATACTAAAAAATGAAAAGTAACAGAGCAGATCTGATATTATGAGGAAAGAAGTCCAAAACAGAATTCACTGAAAGGAAGAGGACAAGGATAGAGTCCAGCATTTCCACTATGTCACAGCTTGAGAGAATGGGATGCAAAATGATTTGGAAGTTGAAAAGCACTTGGTTAATTATGATGAGAGTAAAAAATATCTTTTGTTAGTTTGTTTGTTTAAAAGTTGTCTGAGCTTTTAGCAGATACATGTTTACAGAATGTTGTTATTGTCTGCTTTCCCTTTACTTCAATTTTCTGAAGCATTTCTGAAAGAAATCTACATGCTGTAAGCAAACTTTTAATGGACATGTTAATACAAATTATACAGATGGGTGAGCTAAGGATTTATTAGGAACTCCAACTGTTAAATTTCCTTTGAAGTGTTTGGATTCAGCACATCCGCACTATAAACCCAGAGGTGAAGTGATAAATTTTGTAAATTGAAAACATAGACAGACTAAGCTCCCAGTTATTTAAATGGTTGCTCAAGGGATTTGGGGCAGAAATTGATTAGTTTATGAAAGAAAGATGACACGGTTACCGTGCTTCAGTCACGGGTTTCTTGTCTGCCATAGCTGAAACACACCTTGTGTAACTGTTATGGTGTGGTAGTGAAACAGCAGAGTCGTCCAGAACCATCCTTCCTCTTAAAACTCAATTGTTTCTTTCCAATATAAACTGTATTATTTCAGTTGCTATTCTAGCTTTGACTCTACACCATTGTGATTTCTCCTTGAGCTTCAGAATCAGATGCTTTGCTGATTGTAAATAGCAAACATGAAAGAATAATTATTAATGTAATTATCAAACTTATCTTGAATGTCAAAAAACAACTCTTCAATAAAACCTACTTTATAAGATTAAAGCTTCCCAAGAGACCCAGAGACATTTACATGTTTTGATCTGGAAAAGAATGTAAAATAATACTAATGACAAGAAATTACACCATATATGAACAACTCGATGCTCCTAATGAGAAGGTATTGAAAGAAAGCAAAATTCCAAAATAATAGAGAAGAAGGTAGACAAAGCTCTGCCCATCAAAGGTAACTCTTGAAATCTAGGACAAAACACTGTAAAAGGTACCTGGCTATACATAATTGACTTTGCTGCTGTAACCTGTGCTCAACAGACATGACCGTTTCGCTTTGTGGCTTTTGAGGACTGTGAGTTGATGCATGTCCTCTGTTTCTATCAAAAAAACCTCCAAGGGGTTATGAGAATGTACAAAAAAAATCAAGAAAAATAATGTTTTGAGGATGAAAAATGAAACCCATGTGCAGAAGGTAGAGGGAAGGGACTAAAAAGAGGACTGATCCCGAAAAAGAAAGGGGAAAAAAAAGGGGGAAAAGGTGGAGTAAGCAGTGAAGGTGCTGGATAAAAGTAGAAGAAATAGGAGAAAATTAGAAAGGAGAAGGGGAACATAGGAGAAAGGGGCAGGGGAAGAAAAATTGAAGAGGTTAGCATATAACATAAATGAATTACTCATGTTTAGCTTACCTAGAATCTTAGCTGCCAAAACATTGACCTCATTTGCTTTATGGTATCAGATGCCAGAAGACCTGTAATTAAGTCCCCTGTTTGACTAAATAACCAAAACTTCATTGTTTTTTTTTTGAATGGTTACTGCTTTGGCAACATACCTAACATTAACAAAGACATTGATTGATTAAAGTGTATTGCCAGGTCATTATTTCTGATAGTATAGGATTTTAAAAAAAATTTCATCTAGCGTGTAAGAAACTATTTATAAGCAATTAATGTCATATTTTACATTAAATATTGTATTAAATCAAACTGCATGAATATGCAATGCAATATAATTTGCCACCACTTCTGAAATTCCTTAATAGGTAATTTCAGTGAAAGAATTATTTCAATCATTACTTATTAAATAATATTCACCAATTATAGCCAGAAATAACGTGGAAGTGTTAGCTATTACAAGGTGTATCTTTCTTTGAAGGATATTCCTTATGTAGAAGGGCACAGTGAGAAAAAGCCATGCAGTTAGTTAAAAACCATCACACATGCACACACAAAAAATACACTCATCTGCTAAAGTGATTTCAGTTTCTGGTAATATCAAAACATCCTTCAAGCATATTAATTTACAGGTGGTCCACTTTCACCCAGCTTTATGCCAAGCCCCCATGTGTACAAACAATTCAAATGCACGTACACACATTTAACCTCAAAGTAGACTGCACTTAAATCCTTTTTATTTTAAGGTGGGGAAAAGTAATAGTTCAGAAACATAACACCGCAGAGTAATAAAGTAAAAGCTATCGCTCTTATTACTATAATTAAAGTATCATGACTGCTAACAATAATTTTTTCCATTTTTATGGAGCCTGTAAAGGTTTAAAAGAATAACAGAATTTTATTTTATCAGTAAAGGAAAGCTTTAAAGCAATGATTTTTTGAAATAAATAATTTAGGTAAATATATACATGCTAGAAATAGATCGGTAAGATGGAGAAGAGAAATGGAATAAAACAAAAGGCAGTACAGAAATGAAGTTGTTCCTTATACAGAGCTCAAAGGAATTATGAAGTCAAACTTTATGTAGGTAATATGCTTTTATTTACCATCCCTTCCTTTGTGCCTTATAACACCACCGTAGCACCACTCCTCTTAATCACTTTGGTCAATGATTTGCTTGGCTTCTCCGGCTGTACGTTCAGCCAGGAAGGAAAAAGGACTTGCAAAATCCACTCTGAGCAAAAACCGTGAAATATTTTAATGTAGTAACATGAGCCTGAGCTCGCTGAGTCTTTCACGATGTTAGATACCCGATACAAGGATTATTTTGTCAGGAATGCAGAAAGGCTGATTTTGGAGAAGAGGAAAAAGGTGGCCAGTGCATGAATGGAGAATCGTGGTGTAATGGTAGAGGAATCCCATCTGAAAATGACTTAGGATTCTGTTATCACAAGGTTTAAGTAGTATAAACTTTGAGGTATAAGATAAAGTATAGATGTTTTGCTCCAACATGAATCTCCATCTGGGCTGTTCACTGACATTAAACAGACATTTCTATTTTACAGGAGACTATGACTGCCTGATAAGGGAGACATGACCTTTCCTTTTCCTCTCTCTTTTCCTCAACAAAAATGGTCTACTTCAAAATGTCATGGAAGTGTAAGAACTTAATCTCAAATCTGTCACAGGACCAATAGATTCATTGCCAATGCAGTATCTTTTTTTTCCATTCTTAACGTGCGGTAAATAGCAAATCAGCCTTTGCTTTCCTAATTACATCTGCTCTTGAGCTTACCCTCCATAGAAGTACAGAATGTAAATGACAATAAGTTAGATGAACCGTAGATTCCCTTTTTAATTATTTATTTAGGTTATCAAAATAAATGCAGCTGTCCATGACAATCCCTCATATGCATGCAGTAAACTCTTTTCTTTGAACAAGTATGTGAGATCATGTTTTGGGTGAGATGATTTAATTTGTAAGACACTGATTTTTTGCTTTAGAACATACCGAAAAATAGCAAATGCTTCTCAACACTGGTCCTGAAACCATTCAAAATTTAGCAGCATAGGACACAGTCGTACTAATACCGAACAGTTCAGAAATACTACAACAGCCAATTTTCTGAATGCAGGTATTTGCTGCTGACCTGGAATAGCAGCGTACAGAGTGGTTATACATCTGAGCATAGTTTTCAGGCTGGAAGAGTAAGAAAAAAAAAATTAATCATGTCTTCAAGCCCATTCTGCAGTACTGTATATGAGAGTTTGTTTCTTCCGTATCCTATTTATAGTAAAGTGCATTCCCTCTAATTTAAGTCTTGTAAGTAGATGGGACTGGAAGATACTAAACTTAGCTGTCCATTTACCATCTCTCAAATGACAACCTGTATTTTGCCGAGTTCTTATTTATAAGAGGAGAGTTCAATGAATTATACTTGAATTCTCCATGTGAATGCTCCGGAAAGATCCATCTACTTTTTCTTAGGATTTTGAAATACTTTCTTCTTTGGGATAGAGTTATTTTAAATTCATTTTGGGAAAAAAGTGGACATATAAAGGATGTCTAAAGAACAGAGAATTCATTTGATTTTTCCAGTCAGCTTTTCTTTTTGCAAATGGTACTATTAAGAAAAGCAGAATTCTTTACTTCCATTTTCCAGTAAGTCTTGATTAAAATATAGCTATAATACACGCCTTTTAATTGACTTCAGATGATGTAGGAATGTGGTATTATTACAGATATTACCTGTTCAAAAGAGATCAATGGATTATCTAAAATGTTAAGAGCATAAGTTACAGTGAAGACTCAATCTTACAACGAGCTCAATGTCCTCTGCTTCTACCCTGGTGGCCTTGGGTTCCATCGACTTTAAAAAAGGTTGAGAGAACTCAGTGCTTTGTAAGATTGCATCTCAAATGCATGTAATCTAACACAGATTTGTGAGGTAGTATTGAGTTCAAGGACATGACTCTTTAAGCTGATGTCATTATGGCAACATTTTAACACCATTTTACTCAGTAACTTGCAAAATCTTCAGCTTAATTACTGAATGCAAGTAATTCAATAAAGTCAGAAAAAGATATGAAGAACGTTATATATTTCTTAACGTATTATAATACTATTCTGTTGGAATTTCTTTTCAGGAAAACTCTTCAAAGCTCAGGCTTGGAATCGAACCTCTTAAGAATTGCTCCGGCTTTTAGTGGGAGCAAAAGACAAAAAAATCATCATAAAGCCTTTAAGGAAATAGTTTTGCACCTCATTTTAGGATACAACCCAGCAGGGACCATGGACTGACGGCTGAGCATGCTACAGCAAATTACAAATTAACAACTCAGATGTAGCTGGCTGTCAATTATTTGAACAACAGTCAACCTGCATGTATTTCTGAAGCTTCACTGATGCAACACTGTGTAGGCTGCATCCTGGGTGAAGTTTTCAGGCATGTAGCACTGCGATGTAATTCCACAGTATGTGGGAAAATACATGGGAAAGCATTACAAGGCAGTAAAACATTATTATGCAGTGGAAAGCATCCAACTTTTAAAAAGGCCTAGCTTTATTTATGTGCTATCCTGCAAATTCAATTACAGGATTGAAAATTAGCTACAGGTTTTCTACTTAAAAGTGCTTGTACTCATTTTCGTATAGACTTCTTTCTGTCTCTCTGCCTAAATTATTCCATTAAACACAGGAACACAGTGACAATCTTCTGCAGCTGCAAATTCTGCTCAGTGCTCTCCTAATGTGGACTGGTCAGATTAATACAGCATGTAACTCATCTTCCCTGAAACATCAGTATTTCATTTACCATTAACTTTATGAAAAAATGGCAGAGAAAGAAGAGGCAGCTATCTATAGATATATGCCTGAAAGGGTTAGACAGGCAGATTTCAGTTACAACTGTACTACGCAAGAGGGAAGAGTACCTATTGTTGCCTGTCTAAAGAAACACCTATAGGTATTATCTCCGAGTACAGTTTTCCTTACATATTTCCATTAAAAAGTTCAAAATCAACACTTGCAGGTGGAATCATCAGCCTATTTCTTCTTTCTCCTTCCTGGTATGCTTTGAAAAAGTCTTCAGGTCTATAGGACTGTTATAATTTCACTTAAATGGTAATGTAAAATCAGCAAAAGAGGGATTTTTACAATTGTATTCTTTTAAAGCTCCAGTTTGGAAAGGAAAATAAGGAAAATACCAAGCTGGATAAAATTTCTATTTTCTGTAACTTGCAAGTGACAATTTACACCTAAGAATCACCATATTTTGGGAGACCTATGGTTTCCCATTTTTATGAGCTCAGATAACGAGATCTGAAACTCGGCAGCCAGTTTCCTCAACCACATTTATACACTTTCCCTGGTCTCACTGCCCTATACCATCCTGGAACAGATTTTGCTGCAAAGACTTATTAGACACAAAAAAAGATAAGCATGCTAACAAAGCTGTCATTGTATGTATTATAAACTAAGCTTTTAATGGGATTATTCTTTGGAAAATTCGTTAAAGAAATGAAGTTCGTGGTGCAGCAAGCTTGGAGAAAAATTAATGAATTCACAGATGTTCACCTTAATGAACAACAGATTGAGAATATATTATTAAATTCAAAAGGAAAAGTTTGCATATGTTGTCAAAATTAGGTTTTGATCTTTACAAGCGTTGTGCTCATGTGAATAATCAATTAATAATTGATTAAAGGCTTTCTCCAAATTTATCACGCCAGTACAATTTATTATTTATTTAATTTCTCCTGAGAACTCAATAGATCAATGTGTGAAGAGGTTCCTCCTGGGTACCTTAAAACGTAGAGTCTAACTGTGATAGAAAAAGTCCCATTAAAGTGGTTAAGAAGTTGTCGTATTGTTACGGCTTCGCCGTAACAACCTTCGTAGCACCAGTCCTTTTTCAGAAAGATTTTCTCACCTTCCCCCCTGTTCGTGCTAAGCAGCAGTTGCATTAGGAATCTTAACTTTCTCTCAGCGTGGAAGGAAGGACGCATTTGGTCCATGTTAGCCTTGTATCTCTTCCAGTAACCGCTTGCCTTACAGAACGAAAGGTGGGAAGGCAGGAAGGGGAGCGTGGCCGGCTCCCAAGCCTTACATAAAAGCCAGGCATCAATCCCCTTGCTCCTGGGAAAAGGTCATCCAATTCACAAGTCATTTAGAAAATGTGAAAGTAGTATCACGTATAACTGCAATTTATGGCATTCTAATTTAAGGAATGAAAGCTAACTGCAAATCTGTTCCTATAGAGCTACTTTGCATTTAATCCTCAAATAACTTGAAATTGAAGGCTGGAGGAAAACCTCTACCAAACAAGGAAAGGATTTCATCATTTTACTGCTTCTCCCTAAACTGCAATCTGGACTTTGGGCCAGTCCTGTATGCAATACCATATTAAATTCACAGCAACAAACATCACGGAGCTTACGGAGCTCTCTGCGGATGGTGGGGAGGCACTTGAAGGATCCTGCCTGCTGACAACGAGCAATGCCTCAGATGGTAGAAAATACTGTTATTTCAGTGGATTAACTATTCATATCAGCATCCTGAGTGTTCAACCATGCAGGACAGCAAGACATGGTGTGAAAACATTTTACTACAAATAATTACATCTTTGTTACAACAAGGAGTGATATCCCGTATGTGACTTTTGTCCTGGCCTATAAAGTGAAGGGAGTATTGTATCTACTACTGACCGTGAGTCAGGGAAGAAACCGCGGAACAAAATCAGTCCTGTTTTTTTCATCAACAACGTGGCAGTGAAGTGATGGTGAAAGAGAGTAATGACAATTCAGGCCATTAAAAAGAAGCACAAAAAATTTTGCATCTCTGGGTTAATGTTACTCCTCAAGTTTGTTTCACGTTGGTTGCAACAACATATATAAGATCTTAGAAATAAACCTTACTGTACTGGGTCTGGCTTAGCAGCCTACCAGGGGTTAACCCACAAGAGTTATGTTTAATGAACACATTGACAGTTGTTGCCCTAAACTTTGTATCTGTAAAGTTCAATAATTTAGAGAAAGCATAAATAAATACATTCGGATTTTTTTAAAGCCTTGTCGTGGTTTAAGCCCAGCCAGCAGCCAGGCACCAGGCAGCCGCTTGCTCACTCCCCCTCACCAAGTGGGATGGGGGAGAGAATTGGAAAAAAAGTAAAACTCGTCAGTTGAAATAAGAATGATTTAATAATTAAAGTAAAATAAAATGTACTACTACTACTAAAATATAATAATAATAATAGTAATGAAAAGGAATATAATAAAAAACCCAAACCAAAACAAAAAACCAAACCCCAAGAAAAGACAAGGGGTGCACAGTGCAATCGCTCACCCCCTGCTCACCGGTGCCTGAGCAGCAATCTGCCCCCCCCTGCCAGCTCCCCCAGTTTATATACTGAGCATGAGCTCCGTGGTGTGGAATAGCCCCTTGGCTAGTTCGGGTCAGCTGTCCTGGCCATGCTCCATCCCAGCTTCTTGTGCACCTCCTCGCTGGCAGAGCATGGGAAACTGGAAAGTCCTTGACTTGGGATAAGCACTACTTAGCAACAACTAAAACATCAGTGTGTTATCAACATTATTCTCACACTAAATCCGAAACACAGAACTGTACCAGCTACTAGGAAGAAAACTAACTCTATTCCAGCCGAAACCAGGACAAGGCTATACAAAAGTAGCCCACGTGCATGTACCTTACTGCATAAAACTCAACCCATGAAACCACCAAGAACACAGCCTAAATACTGTTTTATAACTGGATCAGATTCCAGAAGTTGTTTTATGGGAAAAAGCAAGCAAACAAAAAAAAACCCCTTAAAGATGGATAAGACTACAATACACTACATTGAAGAAAGAATTTGGGCGGATTACAAAGCAAACTGCACTTTCAAAGCTATGGAAAGTCACAAGAAAACTCCCTTTGAAATATTCTTCCACTACCTACTCCTTTTGGCAGTCACAATATGGACTATTCCTCATCTGCTCACGAGAGTTCAAGCCCTGAACTTTAGCACGGAGCAAAGTGCAAAGGGAAGAGCAGTGGAGTCGGTACGACGCTCGGGGTCCCGCTCGCTTTCCGAGTAGCTGGTCACCCTCCGCAATATAGTAGAAGATGAAATTTCCAGACAAACACCACCTGCAGCGCTTCAGCACATTTAACTCGCTATTAGAGGCTTAAATCAAATTGGCAGCAAATTGAACTGGGACAACTCGGGAAACGACTCTCCTTAGCAGCCTGCCCAAAGCTTCTCCTGGAGGATGCTGCTCCGCAACCCCGCTGCAAGGTTGCCAGAAAGCCTCTCTGCTACCGCAGCTCGCAGGCCAGTGGGTTAAAGGAAGCGGTTTCTGTTTTCTTCACCCAGTTTGGTTTGAAGAGAGATGTCCGAGGAGTGCCTGCATCCCACCGCAGCCATGTCCCTGCAGGGATGTCACCCTCCGCGAGGCAGGTGAACGACTCGGTCGTCGCAGTTTAGCACAGAGCTCCGCGTAAACCAACACCCAAAGAGTTTAGCACTCCTGTTGGGAGCAGGGTTTCTTAACAGCCTTTCTTCTAGTGCTATCTAAAATGTTTTTGGAATTTCTTGGCAAAAAAACCAGAAAGTGAGGTAAATTTCACGGACACATTTGCAAATACATGGGCTCCACAAATAAAATGAGTATATATTGGGTAGGAGCTGAATGGCTCTTCGATGTAAATGCAACCTGGCCCTTCGGGAATCTTAATACAATGTAAATGGTATTTGGGGATAAGTTACATCATCACTGTCACCTCAATAGCTCTCAAAAGTTGTGAAAGAATGTTTTCGATTTATAGCACTGTATGTATTAGCAAGCTATAACATAAAGTGAATTTATGCCACCATAAAACCAGCCAGAAGTCTCTACACAAAATCAACGCCATCTTGCCAAGACTTAAATAGCAGAGCTTATTTTCCAAGGGATACGGGAAATAAGAATTTGTTTCTATACCAGTTCTCTTTCACTGAAATTCCAAATTCTTCAAATGATACTATAAGCCTAAAATAATTTCCAGGTTTACTTTAGATGGGCTGGATTTTAATACCAGTAATTTAACTCAGAGCTGTAAAGCCTCATCCAGAATATTTCACAAAACTATTCCTCACGTATCAATTCATTTAAAAATATTCCAGATAAGGGTGTAATTTAACAAACCTTTCATCTCTAAAATAATAATTTCAAACTTGGCAAAAAAAGCTATCTTGTTCAGATGCAGAATATTCTGAAACCTAGACAAACAGAAAATGAAATAATGTACTTTGAGAGGGCTGATAACAGAGCTTGTAACAAAGCATTATTTTCCACCTGGCTTTTGCAGACCCTAGAAAATACATTCAACAAATTCAAATGCATATTAGCTCATAATGGATAATACCCAGATACTCTTCAAGATTCAGCAAATACACTGAAAGATAAGCCCTTCTCAACCATCTGCTTTTGGAAATGGTTTAGAATAGTCGCGATACATAAGGAAACTGGTCAGCAGAGACATTTGCTTAATAGCTTTATTAGTTGTTTGTTTATTGAAAGTCCTTAACCAAATTGAATATTAATGTTATTTTCTGCAAGACATCCCAACAAACCTAATCCTCAGATGTGTAGCAACTAATTAAAAAGTTGCATGATGAGAATTGGGTTACCCTTCACTTTGTCAGCAGACTTGCACATCGAAGCATGGATTTCCTGTACGTACTTAGATTGAAAGCGATTTAATTATGAAACAGAATGTAACTGCAATGTAAATGCAATTTATTGAAACAAAAGATGCAATTGTAACTATGTAAAAGTGTAAATTTACAGACTACATAAATATAATCTTTTACTGTGAAAGTATATGTTTTTTGAAATACCATAAAAACAGCAGTGAAATGCTGAAGACCTGCAGTAAAAATAAGTAAAAGAAAATTAAAGCTTTATAACAAGAGCAGCTCCTTTTCTGCAGAATTGGTCATATTTGCCAGAGATACTGCTCTCATACAACTATCGCTATTATCTTTCCTCATTTTAAAATTACTTTGAGGCATAAGAATAAAAAGAATAAAGATGATGAGTATTGAACGGTTGAGTCTAGACAATAGACTCAAGCTGGCCTTTGTCTTCTCTTGAGAGACCTTCTGAGATTATCTGATGCAGTACCTTTTTTTTCTTTTTGAGAAATGGATGACTGAAGTCAGCAAATAATTTAGACAAAACCCAGCTTTCACAAGCCTAGTCAGAAGAATATTTCTCTGATGTTTTATTTTCTTTATGAGAATGGCTCTATTCATTTTATGCATTTAAATACAAAAAAAGTGGCACTAAAACAAGGGAGATCTTCCCTTTTGCTCCCAACAACTTTAAAAAAACCAAACCTATTATATAAAACCAAATCAGACAGTATTTTCTCATTTAGAATACTAGGTATTTTCTTAAACCTGAAGAACAGATGAATTATGACTGTTCAAACCATTGTTTATATGAATTAGTACTTCTTTGCCACCCAGAGTATTATTACTAGATGCCAGAGATGAATGTAGAGACGTGCAGAGACATGAAAGTGCTTTATGTATTTGCCAAGATTGTAATTTCTTGTATACTTAACATTCAAGACTAAAAATGCAAATACTGTTTGTCTTTAAAAAATTATGACTGATATTCACATCCCTAGAAGACAGCTTTCACCTGCTTACAAATAATCTCTTTGAAAAACAGAAACCAGAGCAGAGTGGGTCTGTAAGGCAAACGGACTGTTAATAATAATAATAATAATAATAAAAAAACCAACAAAAAACCCCAAACAAACAATCAATTGAATGTATTTATATTTTTTTCCATTTTCAGTGTTAAAGATTAAAAGCCCACAAACTGTAAATAATACAGTTTTGAATTTGTAGTGAAAAAATGAATTAAGTAGTTACTAGGGAGTTCACGTATTTAACAGACTCCGAGTGAGGCAGAGTCTGACCTTGGCATTGTCCAGCTGAATCTCAGGTTTAGTAATGTAAGACTGAATCATTCCTGGAGCAGTAGCCTGTGTGGTGCTTAAGGAGATTTTCCCCTGCTACAACAACTCAGAAATGAACCATTGCTCCAGCAAGATGTTAGTACAAGGACATAATTAAAGTTCCTACTAACTGGAACAAAAATCAAAGTCTTCTTACACAATTAAGTATCTCCCACCCTGATTTTTAAGACAAAGTGTCCAACTTGTCTAAATTACAGGCAAGATTTTGTCTTGTAAACTTACAAGCATAAAATTGCAAGGTGAACCAAACCAATATTTATTTTAAATTTGCAACGTTGGACTCCTCAACACGCTTTCTGCTACATGTAATTTGAATGCAAAGTTCTCATTTTCCTAGACGCACCTTCCTCGGCCAGTGCTTCTGTCAATCCCATCAGGCTTTTATAATGATATTGTTATTCTAATGCTTGAGAGCATCCACAGGCAATAAGCAATGTACTGTAACACAGTAAGGACCAACCGAGACAGCTCTAGACATATTCTGGAGAGGTCTCTAAATGTCACCTATCCTTTGTTCCAAAACAGGCATTTGTTTCTCCCATGCTTTAAAGGCTGATATGCAAAGGCTTTCATAAGAAATCAGACAATACAGTAGATTAAAGGACATAAAAAGACATATTAAAAGTCTGGTATAAATGTCTCTTTTTTAAAATTGAAAAAACAAACCCAGTAAACCTAGTTTCCAATGAGATGTCAAAAAAACCCCAACCATTTTACATCTCAACCTCTTGCCACACATGCCATAAGTTAGTTATGCCACTGGTAATTTCCTTTTTTTTTTTTTTCCCTCCCAATTGAATAGAACTGAAATGATGTGAGAGTGGTTTTGATTTCCCCGAATCAAAGGTATGATTAAAAATTAAAGCCAGGCTCCATTTTCCACATTTCTGTGTTAGATACGTACGATATGTGACATACGCAAGACTTTGTTTCATTGTGTGTGCATGCCTCAACATAAACCAACTCCATGAAGTCTATTTCCATCTTTGAAAGTCTCATAGATACAAGCCCTAGACACAGATCTATTCAGTTATTAAGTACCACACGGAAATCTTGCAGGCAATATAAAGTACTTTAAGACACTCTGAAGCAGGGTGCCTACACACTTTGTACACCAGCCCGGTGTGCAGTCAGGAGACTGCAACACCACAGATGAGAAATGAGAAATTTTGAGGGCAATTGAGCACAATGAATTTTCACAGTGGATCAACACAAAGTCATTTAGAATGGGTATTTCTGAAGCACTGATACAATGAACACATTTACAGTGTTCAATGGCCCTAAAAATTCACCCTTTCACCTGTGGCATAGCTACTGCTGTGAGTGAATTCTTTGATTATTTTTTTTTTACTGTATATTGATATGAGTGTGCATGGATATACATGTAGATACACACACATGCATACCTTCAATGTATCAATCAGCTTGTTGGCACACTGTGAAAGAAAATATCTATTGAAATAGAAAAGCTTCACTGAGCTTTAAAAACCCTCATGTTTTTTGACTCTTTCCAGCTGCAAAGTAAATTCCATGGTAATGGCAAACCTCACTTCAAGAATACAAACCCCATAAAACTAGTGAGCTCCAGAAAGCTCTTTTATCTTAAAGAGAAAGAGTGGGATGCTGTTATCCTCTCCAGTTCTTTTCTTGCATGCAAAATGATGAATTGAAGAGCGGGTCACCGTCGGCTCCCTGTGCACACTTGGGACAAGAAGCCCAGCTATGGCGAGAGGGAGCTGCTAAACACTGTCCTTCAGCTTCCTACAGTTTTCCTGTCGTAGTTTATAGGGTGACACACATACTCACTAATAGATTCTCATTTTTCTTTTGGATTTTTATACTTGAAGTAATTTGCGTTACTAAATAACAAAGATCAGATCTGTACTTTTTACCATTCAGCTATTTCAGCTGAGCCTGTAACTCGTTTGTCAGTGCTGGATATTTTAAAGCAAGCCTGTCTTTGCATCAAAGCCTTGCTTTCGTCAATAGCTAATTATTACATCTGTAGGCATGGCAGCTACCAACAGGCAACACCATCCCAATGTTATTCTGCGCCATCTCCATGCTTCTCTTCTCAGAGATGAAGTACCTTAAAGCAACCAACTTGTTTCTATTTCTGTGACCAATGCTGGTTATTTCTGAAATAACAATACATGCTTCAGTAATAACAAGTTATTTCCCCTTCCTTTGACTGCAGAATGGATTTGCCACATTCTTCTACGTTAGTACTTTCAAGACCAGTCAAATTAACCTTTTGCCTGCGTAACAGCCTGCTGTCAGCGCTCTGTGCCCTTAGCACACCCTGTCAAAACAGTTAAGTACAGCAGAACTGGGAGACTCCAAGCCATCGTTTATAGAGATTACATAGAATTTTGGCACATGTCTCTTCTGCTGTTCGGAGGAAAGAACTTAGTACTTTTGTCTTACATAGGGGCTGCACACCAACCATAGGAGTTTCTTTTCACAAGCAAAACATTGAAGAACGCATCGCAGCGTCAATAAAGCTGTTCTAAGAAGACAGAATAGGTCTATACATTATTACTAAACTATAAGGTTGTAAACGATCACGATGTGATCGTTCTAAGAGCAGGTGAATCCTCATTACCCTCCTGTCCTTTCCCTTTTGACTTCTCCAGCCATCAGAAGGCTGCTGATGTGTCAAGCAGTAACGACACGAATGCCTCACACCAAAAGATAACATCTACTAACAAGAAAAGACACTTACTAAAATAGGGAGCTAGAAAAAGGATACTTAGCTTGATAGCTACAAGCTTCCAATGCCACCCCTCACTTTACGATACACATCTCTACGTTTACAATACAAACTTTCAGGTATTAACAAAAAAATCCTGTTTGATGTTTGACATCTTTTGAAAAAATATCGAGATCCCAGTGGTATGAACAGTGACAGAAAATAATACTTCAGTGACCACTAATTCTCTACAGTTATTTTCAGGAGTGGTGATGTCTAACCCTTTCCTATTAGAGAGGTTTTCTTTCACCTAGTAGCACCTGGAACAAAGCGGTAAGTAACCCTCCTAAATCTTGTTTCAATTTGTAAGGCTCTTGCAGTAGCTGCCAAAGGTGGTTCACTGAGGTATCTCCTTATCTGCACAAGCCAGTTTATAAAGTCCCTAAAGGCTCTCAAGATCCAAAGTGTCTTCAGGATATTGATAGGTATTCACTCATTGCGTCCTTGTACATTTAATAGCCTGATGCAAATCCTCAGTGCCAAGATGGAAATTAATCTGTGTGAATCTCAGCGATAGGCAAACACAGGCTGTCAGAAGCAATTGCAGTCAGGAATGGGAAAGCAGAACTTCATCTACAAAGCTGTTAGCTTTTTGACTTAGGAGTTCGACAGCTGAAATACGATAGGGAAGACAGTTGAGGAAATACAAAGTGTGTAGATTAAGATGCTATCATTTGTAGCAAACGCAGCATTCATTTCCACTGCCACCCCATTCCTGGGAGGATAATTTAAGACAGTTTATTTTTGAGAGTCTCTGAGAGAGTTCTGAGATCTGAACAACCTTCATCAAGGGGTCTTCTAGTGTTTTTTTTTCTCTCAGCTTACCTGTTGCTTTTTTCCACATTAGCAAATATCTGTTGATTCGTACTAGGTTCTGTGCTTGAACAAACAGTACAACGAATCCTCAAATAAATTTTTTTTCCTTAACTGCTTTTGTAGATGATGAATATATTTTTGACAAGGTTAATGGGATGAAAAAAAAATCAGAAAGGAAAAGAATAATTTTGGTTGAAAGCAACCTCTGGAGCTCACCTAGTCCAACCTGCTCAGAGTATGCCCTCCTAGAAGATGTTGCCCTGAGCCATATCCAGTTGGGTTCTGAATGTCTCCAAGGATGGAGATTCCAGAGCATTTCTGGGAAATTGCTTCCAGTGTTTGACCACCCTCCTAGTGCCTCCACCTTTTCTCTGTTCTTTTCTAAGACACTTGCACTTCTGCAATTGAAAATCTCTTTCCCATCCAAAGGATCCTCCAAGTCAAGATAAAAACATGCAAGTCCGAAATACATCAAGGTCCTGGAGATCAGGCTTTGGAAACTTCTGTTGTAAAGGTTATTATGTCAGAGCGTCCTCCCAGGAAGGGCTGACAGAGGAAAAAAATCTCAGGATACAACAGAACATACTGTGCAATGCTTTTCACAGCTCACTCCAATCAGCAACCAAGGATACAACCTCAATGAATTCTTAATAAGTTTACAAATGCTCAAACTACAGATGCTCACAGACCATTAATATCTAGCTTCCAGAATATTGCATGCAGTAGTATATGAACTTACTAGAGTCAAATAGAATTTATTTTCTGTACTCAACGCAAACACTAAAAGCAAGTATTTCAGATTCTGTCATAAAAATCAGTAAAAATACAGATTAGTTTAGCTGTCAACATTCCAACAATCTAGACTGTACTTATTTTAATATTTATATGCTGAAACTACTACAGAGATGCTGCTCTGAAACTGATACTATCATCTACTTTAAATTATTACCCTAATTAGGAACTTACAAATTCACTTTGTTGCAGCTGCCCAGACAAAAAGATGATAAGCTCTGTAAATCCTCTCCCCACACAGTGAGAAACTGGGGTAAAATAGCAGATCCTATATTGTCCCCGTCAGCTTAATGAATGTAATCAAGGGACTTGAAGATACAGCTTGTGCTTCTCTGCAGAAACACCTCTTATTCCAAAGAGTGACCCATCAAAGAGAACGGGGTAAGAAAGCGCCTTTGATTGCGATCGCCCTCAGGACGTTCTCTGTACTTCTCAACCAGAGCTCAAGAAACTCCAGAATTGTCCACTAAGTTTTTGTTTTGGTGTTTTTTTTTTCATCATGTTGCTCCAGGGTTGCTGAGTAATTTTTGCAATTGGATTACAATTTGACAGTTAGCTTGTGTTTTCATCAGATGAATGAGAATTTGAAAAGAATTGTTATAATTTTGAGGTTGTTTACAAGCAAGCACAGGCATCCATTCCTTGTCTGCTTCAGCACTGTGTATTGTATCTGCATATTTCTTGTTCAGATATTTCTGGTTTGATATACTTTGTAGTGGCTTTTCAACAAACTCCTTTAAAAAAAAAATATATATATATAGTATAACTTACTAAGGTTAAATCACCTGGAGAAATTGGATTGAAAAAGAAAGTTGTACTACCTTAGACTATAGTAAGCCTCTCTTAGTATGGTAAGGTTACCTTTCTCCACAGCAAATCCAGTCAAACTTCATGTTGGTCACCTAAACCAGTTGTGACTGGGATTTCAGTTGCTGACTCGACTCAAATCTTGACGTTAAAGTCTACCCACAAAATCTTTAGCTACAAACAACGCGCAGTGCAAGGCGTTACAATGGAAAGCAAGTAGATGCAAGGAGACGAAACCATTGTAGTATCTAATTGCAGCACTCCCTCCCTCTTTTGAAGAACACAGCCGAAACAGTGCCCACCTGTCCTCCTCTCCAACTAGTATGGCTTATGTTGCAGCCAGGGGAAATGGGAAAGCTCAGCGAGGGAGTGACATACAAAAAACGAACCATTTTTTATATTGCTATAAAACCAGAAGACAGTATAAAGGCAGCGCGATGCCAGCTAAACTGGCGTAGTTGACAGGTATATGGATTGAAAATATGCTGGCAATTAGAAGCCTTGGCTAAAAAAAAGCAAACATATACAACTTTCAAAACTATGCTATGACTGTCTACACGTTTCAGCCATCTCAAAGCTTTGACATTGACTCGCAGCTGGCAAGTAAGAAGGACCTGCCCTGGAAGGGGATCCTGCGTGGTTTCTCTCCGATCTAACAACGCCCTTTGTCAGTACTCAAAAAGGATCAAATACCTTTTACTTCAAGGACCTGATCTTGAGCTGGAGGCCCAAAGGAAAGGATTAAGCACTCTTGCAACAAAGGCAGCAAGTATGAACGCTAGTCCTTCTCTGGCACCAAAGCAGCTTTCATGGGAAAGGTGCTCGACATGGATGAAGCGTTCAAGAATCACCTGCTCCCTCCTGCTCGTCCTGCTGGATCTGTCCTAATGAACGAGAGCCTAATGAACGAGAGCCCCGGCAGCGGCCGCAGGCGTTATCTTCCTACGGCTCTCTGGTCCCATGCGGAGACCTGGAGGAGCTGCAGTCTCAGGCTGTCCCCAGTATCTGCAGACAGAAGTCCTGCTGGAGAATAACGGAAGTTTTTTCCAAGAATTCTTACATTTTCATATTTTTTGAAATAGGCAGGCAGGGGATTGTATGGAGTTTGGAGGCTTCCGAGGGCAAGAAAGCAGGTGATTCAGTCAGGACTCGGGGGCATGCTGTACACTGCGAGGTTGAGGTTTTATTTCCTCCTCTGGTAATTTGTCAAATGGATTGTTATAAGGAGTTACAGAATCAAGAAGTGTCAGACAAATACAGCAAAGCTTTGAAACCTTTTGTGATAAAGCAAAAGTAACAAGTATAGTTACAACAGCTGCATGCACAACTGTGTTTCCAAGGCAACAACTCACAATCCTAACAGCTATAAAAAATCCTATACACCATGGGGGAGTTGGGAAATTAGGGAGACTCCAGCTAAAATAAAATATAGAAAAACGGACTAAAGCAGAGAAGCAGCAGGAACACTGAAATTACGAAACTCACGCTGCTTTTAACAGCTGCAGCCTGAGAGTGCCTCGGCGATGTTTTGGTGAAGTCCCGGCTCCAGGTCTATCACACCGGCTTCCCTTTGTCTCCCAGGTTCCAGAGTGCCCACTCACCAGTGCCTTGGGAAAAAAAACCAAACCCCACCTACTAGCCTAAAATTAGCAGTGCAGTTACTGTCACTGTGTTTACTTGCAAAATAATGGCACAATCCTGCCCGTGCTATTTTCTGGCTTAAGCGTGTAGCCTATTAGCAAACCAGCGCACTGGGATAAACTAGTACTTTGGAATCTCTTCATGAAAAGAGCAGCCAGAGGGAAGCCGGGCCACGCAGTGACGACGACTGCCTGCACGATTCCTAGAGTGCAGAAAGACAAATAATTTCTAGTTACATACATACAGCTACACCAAAAGCTAGCTTTGTAGCAGAGGCTCATTGTGAGTAGCATAGGTATCTCTTAGATGCACTGGATTATACGTTGTGTAACTGGGTATGCAGGCGTGCAAATCATAAACAGAGAAAAATAAACTTAGGGAGTTAAAACCACATAATTAAACACTATGTACGGATGTTTGGTAAGAATTGCCAACCTAAAACGACAACAGGCATATATATTTCCTCCAAAACATTTGAATTTGCAGTGTGAGGATTAGGAAGGTGCAAAATCAAGTTACGGAATTTAACAGATATATAATTACTAGCACTGGTAGTTGGTACACAGATGAAAATATCCTGGACAGGTAAATAGGCACCAGCCAGCTTTACATACTGGTAAACAGGAGTCTCCTCTGTTCCAGCTGTGTGAATCCAGGGCAATAGGACTGAAATCAATAGTTACTTTTCATTTAAAGAGAAATAAAAGTACATCTTTGTTCAACGCTTTTGCAGAACCATTGGCCACGTTTCTGTGCCGTTGGATCAGCTCTATGTTCAGTCCCTCCAATTCTTTTCGTCTAAACTCAAGACACTAGTTCTGTCATGCCTTACTGGTTAGTGCAGCATTACAAATATTCGATTTGCACGATTTGCATTTTTTGCACATAGTGAAGTTCCCAGTTAAATCCTAACACCCCCTTCCCTTTCACACCATCATTTCCCGCTGCTCGACGGTGCTCAGGACAAACAGTGCAACTTGATCACGGAGCACATTTCTGTCTTAGTAACATTTCCTGTATAGGTGCTGATCAAAGACTAAGTGACAAACTCCGTATCCTGATCCTACTTCCTTCTTTCATCAGATGAGTATAAATAAGAGATGACTACAAACATCTCTGCAGACATACCCGGGGAATTTTTAGATCAAGATCATTGTTTTTCTTCTTTGTTATTTATGTGAGTAAAAACAGATTTTGATTGCGAGGGAACACTTTACAAAGATGGCTTTAGATTGACTAATGTGAGCTGTGATCTCTTCCATAGCTTTTTTCTGTTCATATCCATTTTCATTTTAACAGTGATATCTGAACCACAAGGAATGATTCATGACTTCAGGAATCATGACAGGGGCAGAACTCAGGCCAGTGCTTCCAGCCTACTCAAGCACTCCTATTTTGATGGTTAAAAGCCTTCAGGGGTACGTTCACCACTGTATATATTATATATACTTATTCTAGAGTGAAGGCAAGAAAGCAGGACAGTGTATACATGCTCTGCTGAAAAGAGCTAATTTTCATGAGCTAATGAAGCGACTAGTGAATTTTAATGCTTTGTGAAGCATTAATCACTCATTTCTATTAAAGTATTGAAGATATTACATACTATATCATAACCTCTACACGTTCAGCAATACAAAAGCCTATAAAAAGGAACATGAACATAGACTTAATGGAATGTGTGATATTTTCCACAGTCTTCACTGTACCATTTTCTTATATGTTTGTTAAAAATGGGACTGAGTTGTGGCTTGCAGGTTGAGTTTGCTGTCCAGTCCTCAGCGTGCCCTCGTCCCCACACGCACTCGGGCCGGTACTTTGGTATTTCCACACAACCCAGAGCTCGGCCTGGTCACACTGAAGCTAAAGACCCTATAATCCCAGTGGCAGAGGGCTTGGACCCACTCTTTCCGGGAAATACTGGCATTCAAGAAAATACAAATGGACTAGGAAGCCCCACCTCCCCCCAGTGAGAAGAGATTTTTGCCTTTTGTACCGAAGGTATTGTTAGCAGCTCAACACGAGGGGAAATATCAATAGGTTCTCTGAGAATCAAAGCGGCCTGTATATAACAACACTTTTGTCTTTGATGATAAAGCTAATTGTTCTCTACTTTCTAAAATGCCTCTGTGTCTCCTATAGATTTTCCATACATTATTTTTCAGCCACTTCCACTGGACAATGTAAAGCTTTCTTAGCATTGCAGTCAATAAATGAAAATATAAAAGTCTTTATTTACACTACCAGACAGGGCTCTAATGCAGTCCTTGTAGTGCAATACATCACAGGTCTATAGCTTGCCTTAGGGTTTATTCTCTCTCTTACACAACTACAAATGGGTCTAAATCAAACTGAACACCTGGAGATTTTCCAGTCGTATTTTCCTATCCTAAATGAGTAGATGTCGCTCTACCTGTCATATGCCCAATCCATACAACAGTGAGTAACAGTTTCAAAGTATTAGGGAGAAAAGGAAACAGTCACGCTGGCATATCCTCCCATTTGTGCGATACAATAATTTGTGCTGACATTTGTTCTTTTCTATTTACCAAGAAGAAAAGAACGAACACATTTTTAATTGCCTGTACCCTTCAAATCGAAGGAACCCAACTTGTTCTAAATAAATAAATACAAATAACAGTAACTACTTGCACAAATTTTAGAATGAAATAGCCCTAAGCCTTTCCAGCAGCATCTGCACAGATTGAACTAGATTAGATGCTAAATCATTTTCACAATTCAGATACTTGATATTTTATCTGTTTAATAGGTTCCCCGTTTCTTTTCTCTTTACAACTACTACAGCAATTACAAGTGCAATGAATATTGATATGACATAAAACCGAGTAATTTTTTCCTCACACTGATTTTGAATATGCAATAGATATTTAGACACTACTAGTGTTGTGAATAACACATTTCACCAAGATAAGCGATAAGACTGTGGACAAGAGGTGGCTGAAATGTCAAGCATAACAAGTCCTCAACAATAAGGACAGACTCAGGATAAAAGACAGACGCGCATGAGAGAGAGACATTCCAGGGAGTGGAAGATAAAAATTCGTTCTTTCACCATCTGAAAACAAACTACTTCATAGCTACCTACACACCTGATTTCTTCAGGAAAAAACCCAGACATGCCCACAATTGTCAAACAAATGCGAGATTATTTTCAGCCACGGGGACACAGCCGTGCGGTCAGACACACGCGCGCCGCACACCAGCTCTGAACGCCGTTCTCACCTGAAGCTTGTAGGGAGAACCTAAACTGTGAGGACTGTGAGCGTGCTTCCTTTGCTTTTTCACGTGGTACGTTAATGCATACCTATTTGTGTGTAACTTTTCTTAATTTCAGCTAATAATTAGTGTTCTGAGACACATTAGGGATGAAATCAGTTGGGAGGCTTGATTTATGTATGTTGTTTCAGGGTAATGAATATAGCCTAACAGGTACACACTATAAACTTAAGAAAGAAGGGAATATTAAAAGATAAGGTGAAATTTGGGTGAATTTCATGAACATGTAGTAGAAATGCACTTTGTATTTAAGAAAAACTGAGTATCTTTTCAATTTCAACTCACGTCAACCAATACTTTGTCCTCCCCAGTAGAATGTGAAATTTTGATGCATGATCTCATATACAATATCTACAACTTGTACAAATTTCCAGACCAAGTTACAAATTACATACAATTTAAAACACAATGTACTTTAATTCAACCTTCTCATTGCTACTGATAAGTCATATACTTTTATTTATTTATTATGACTGGACATGAAACCAGAAAACGAGAGCCTGAACACCAAGTTACTTTACCATTCCTTTGCAAATTAAATGTGTTTTCTTCCACGAGTTTTGTTTTTCTGTATATTGAAAAAGGTACCTAGTCGTATTGTAAATATGTGCTGATTATTTCGCAGACAAATTATTTAAATCATCAGAAAAATATATATAAAGAAATTTACATTCTGGCTACTGAAAAAAAATAATGCACTTTTTACTAGCTATGCCTTGTACAATTCAAGTTTCCCAATTGTTTTATTTAGGCATTCTAAGAACTCCTGACAACCGATGCATTTAACCGACAAACAACACAAACTAGTAAATAGTGTAGAAGAGCTTAGGTTGGATCCTAAATAACTGTATTAATTTACTCTCTCTACAGTTCGATGACTGTGATGCCTTGCATCTCATTTTGATTAATGAAATCTAGATTTCTGACATATTCACGAACAGTCCTTGTTCTTTGCAATATTTTGTTGCTTCCAAATTGGCGGTTGTGGAAAGACATTGTTTTATTGTTACAGCTGAAATCTGTTCAAGGATTTTAATGAATGGTAAATCAGTTTTACTATGTAAGGTCTTTCCTTTATCCCATTTTACTTCCCCTGCCACGCAAAGGAAAGGCCGCAAACCGAACACATTCTTGTCTCATACCCTCCCACAACCCATCGCTTGCTGTGATGACAGAAGTTATCCATGTTATCATATATATATACACGCACTCATATTTTTTGACACACACCATCAATTTATACACACATGGATGAAATAACAAGAAATAATGTTTCTAAGGAGTCACCAAAGCAACCTCCAGTTGCTCATGCTATCCCACGTATCTTCCAATAATTCCATGGGGCAATATCCTGATACATAAAACCATTATTTGTAATGGCTAAAGACAATTTCCTCTGGTTCATCTGTTGCAGATTCTAGCCGATAACTCTTGCCACCTTGTGCCACTTGTGGGTCATCTTCTTTTTGACACTTTGACAAAAAGCATAATTACTGTCTCCCTGCTGGATTCCCTCCTGTTTGTAGCTGCTGGTCGTTGATTATTCCATGCAAATTCCACTTTCTAAAGGCACTTTCTTCACTGGGAGTCCATGCTGTCCCAGGAATAAAGCCAGTCAGAGTTCTTTGCTGCTTCTTAAGGTTTGAGAAGTTTCAGAACTACAGCTCAGCTCCGGCTGCCAGTCAGTTACGAACACAATTGCTGAATATAATTCTTGTAGCTGGACTCAGTGAGGCCCCTGAGATTTACAGGAGAGTTTAAATTTCTGAATTTGTGTTACAAAATGCATTCCCATTATCCAAATTAGTTTGTCTGAATACCTAACAAAGTATACATTAGACAGTTCTGACACTAATTTTCTAATTGTTTTACACATGGGAATAAAAAGAAAAAAAGTGCTCTAGAACAAAATTCCTGGAAATGTACCAACAGCCACAATGACATTGTCATTCACCTTTGTATCTACAAGGAACAAAAAAGTAAACTTCTGAACCTGCTCCAGCCACCTGAATGAATCTCGTTGATAAGTTCCCTGCACCCTTCACGCTATTCTCTGCACCTCAAGTCTATGCATCTACGTTAAGTTGGTTGTTTCAGTTTCAGCAGTGCCTTGGCTCTGGGACTGTTCTTTTGTTCAGTCCAAAGACTGAGCTTAAGTGTAATACTTTGTTTTTCAAAGAACTATGTCTATACCTACTTTAAAAAGAAAAAAAAAATCACCTCCGACCTTATTATGGCTCTTGGCATTACCTTTAGCTACCGTTCAAAGGAAGCCTTCTTTATTTTCTCTTCATTAATCCCATTCTAAATTAAAGGCAGCAGTATAATGCAGTTTCTAAACATTTATCTATAATCTGCATCTTTCCATGCAGTTCAAAACTTTCTGAATTCTGTTCTTTCAGGAATGTAATTTCAAATCTATGTTCTTTAGAAGCAAAGCAATTTCACATTAGCTTCAATACTGCTTTCAATAATCTCAGGTAGCACATATTTACTTTCCTTTAGCACTAACCCCATTCTTCCCATAATCAAATTGATTCCGTATTTTGAGATACAACTTTTCCACCACTGTTTCCTTTTTACTCTGTTATTGTCAACAGTAACTTCACCATATAAATAAAATCCTGCCTTGTGCACCAAGATCTGGAAACTCACTGCTAATTGCTGCATTATTAATTGCTAAGTCAACTAGTGGCAACAGGGAATCCAACCGCTGTCTCTGGAGGGCCAAAAGGATTGGCGGAGAAGTAGCTTTTTTTTATCAGCGGCTCTGTTTTCTTTCTTTCTTTCTGGGAATGCAGTCTACATTGTTTTCCTGAAAACATGCAAGTGGTGATAGAATACAAAGAAACCTTACGCAATGGACTCAGTACGCTCCAAGAGAAGCATACTTTAATTAGATTATGTTACTAGACTTGCTTAGTAACGACTATTGAAGGCACAGAAGAAGAATGCTACAACTATAATTATAGTACCTGACAGACCAACAAATTAAGTACTAGATACCTCCAAATTTACCAAGCTTTTCCTTTCCTGTCTTTCTACTGATGCAATATTTAAAATGCTTCACAGATTCATGCATGTGCAGCATGACAATTGATTGGCACAAGGTGATTTGTTTTCCTGAATGATGCCAGTATGATCGTCACTCACAGTCTTTTATTGATCCTTGAAACAAATATCATCCTGTACTGGTTTCATTAGACAGGCGCTCTCTTGTTAATTACCGCTCACTCAAATCTTTTGGTGTTTCATTAAGGCGAACAAATTGGAAGAATTAAATAAACAATCCATGTCAGCTGCCACCGTGGCCTTCTCGTTCCTGGTCTTTAATTCCCCAGAATGCCAATAAGGAAAGGGTTTTTTTCCCCCTCTTTCTTTTTTTCAGTATTTCTGACATCAAGTCACAACAAAGTGGTGCAATGCACCATAAGAATTGACTAAATCAAGTTGGAAAATACTCTGAAAGACTTGGCTGACTACATCCCAAATCCTTTTGGACTTTAGGGAGAGTTCTTCTACCTAACTGCAGATACATGCAGTTTCATCAGCTTCTCTGCAACAGATCAAAAAGAGTTGTTTTCCTCTATTCACAAGGAAGAGAGTGAAGGACTAAACTACAAAAATAATTTGTATGGAGATTTCCAAAATGAGTAGTATTAAATTGCTCTGATAAAAACATTTGAAAATTGGTTTTGCAGGAAAAAAAAAAATACTTTTGCATTTCATTTACAAATAAAATAAGCATTTTTCCTCCTGACAAGTACAATCTGGATATCTGGAAAAAAGGGAACGGTAAAAAAATTAACTTATTCCCTACACTGGGTATAACCGATTTTGGAAGGCTGTAAAACACTAGCCATTGGAATTAGAGAACATTCCCTATAGTCAGGAATACCTAATACAAGCTCAAGATTCAAGATGATTAAGAATAGCCAGGGCACTTTTTACTAATGAATCCTTTACTCAGTGTGTTCTCAGGCTTCTGGAAATGTCTAAATCTCCCTAAGCATATTTAGCAGCTTTATCAGTATTAATGTAATGATTCCCACACCTCTTTTCATTGCACTGTCACCCAGTCACTAACAGATTTCCTTATGACCTGCAGTGAACCACTAGAAAAATAGAAAGCAGCAGAATTCAGAGGAAGCTGCTATTTTTCAGAATTTTCCTAAATCCAGAAACATCTGAAAATAATTGAGCTGCTGCTTAAGTACCTTTTTTCCTGTTCTTTTCAATTCCTTACTAGCTTGCCCTCCACAGGACACAACCTTTGCCGAAAGAAACCTCAAGACCATCTAGACCTAAGCTGCAATAAATAACGGACCAGGAGGGGATCTGGGCAAAAGTCCACTTTCTTTTTTCAAGATAACCACACTCTGTGTCACATTTACACTAAAGAAAATGAGAGACAATAATCTTAAGATGTAAACCAGAGAGATTTTTGACATCTCGAAGCAGACAGTGACTATTTTGAACGTACGCTTTTGGGTTTGGGCTTTTTGGGGAGGCACTCTGGTTTTCAGCAAACTTCTGCTCATTTTCAGAAGGATAAAGCAGAAAACCCAAGAATTACACTGATGAACACCACTATCAGTTGAAAGCTGCAAGAATTAACAGCAATATTAACATACATTTAAACGAACTGAGACCAAAGGAGCACAACTACAAAGTGAGGTTGTAAACACGGATTTGCCATCTTGCCTTCCTCCTCTATCCCCCTTTCACTCCCCTTTCTCTTCAGTTTTCTATCTTCTACTTGTCTTTATCTGAAAGGGACCTATCAGCTATTATGTGGCTGACTGGTAGGGATGAGACTGCCAAAATGTGACAGCCTTATCTGCAGCACAGCCCTGCAAATTGCCAACCATTGATCCAGCAGTCTGTGCCAGCTGATCAGTGCAAAGCTGTTTTGATTTCTTTTCTTCTGGGAAAGAAATGAACTACTCTGCCAGCAGCCACTATCCTGCCAGTGCTATTCCCCAGCCAAACAAAGGGCCTGAAAATTAGAATTTAGTTAGATGAATTAACATGACATCCCTTTCTCCTCACTTGATTTTTGCTGTATTACGGATGTTGCATCCCATTCTGAAATGCGAGGAAAAACAATACAATTGATTATAATAATTTCTCTTCAGGCTTTATGTACGTAAATGTCTTCCAGGTACATAGTTTAGCATTGCCAGATCCCCATAACCTTATATCACAGGAGCTTTTCAAAGCAGTCTTCCTCTATTATTACAATCAAATTTCACTACTGAAGAAATTTCAGCTAGTTATGTCCCATTACGAGAAGGAATAATATTTTGCTTAGTTTCTTCTCCCCAAATGACGTCTTTGTGGGATCGTTTGAAAAACTGTATTTATTTACCTCTTGAAAAGAGATAAGAAGAAAATGAAAAAGGCAATGTCGTCGTGCTGGTTTTACATCTACATTCTATAGCTTATATACGTTTGTCCCTCCGGTCTATAACAACCATACAGAAATAAAGAATGTGTCTATGCTTCAACACACAGAACAGGCTAAATATACCCAAGAAAGATCAACAATATCACTTTCTTGGCTAATTTACTCAAAATGGGGCATTTCGTAGCTTCTCTCTTTTTAACTCTGAAATCTAAATATTCTTTTCATGGGCAGAGGTCCATGAATAGATTTTTATTTCTTTGTTGATATCAATCAGTGACTTTGCTGAATGAAATAATAGCCCAAAGGCTGGCAAAGAAGAACTTGCTGACAGTGGAATCAGAAGAGATTTGTAAGTGAAAAGATATAGTGTCAGTCCTGAAGCTTTGACTCCTGCTTTAATATACAGCAAGATTAAGTGGAAAAAATAAAATTCAAATGATTTTGTCTCTTTTTACACCAAATTGCCTATCAAAACTGAAAGATTTGTTTTTCTTCCTTTTTTTTCCCCCCCTGAAGCATTTCTGTTTCATCCTTCAAACGTTCTTCATTTTATGTCATCATTTCCTTTCCTAAGTATTTCTCAGTTTAGCTAAACTTTCTGCAGAGGCATGCTTTTAATGGATTTGATTTTACCTCTGCAGACACCTTCTGATCATTTTCTATTTTATTCTGAATTCCTGAAATATTTCCTGGAACTTTTGACTGACTTCATTACAACGTTTTGTTAAGTCAGAATATTTATCAACCTACACAGTATGTTGCAAAATTAGCAGAGTATTCACTAAGCCCTTTCTAAGTTCCCAAATTGTGGTGGAGCCTATCAGGCAACCCGCCCCTTCTTTCACGTTGCAAAAGACTTGTTGCCACTTCACCCAAAATAAAACATTTCATATTGATGGACATCTTCTGGCTCCAGGCAAGTCTAAATCTGTATAGCCAGCTCCAAAATGTAACATCAGAAGGGAACTCACACCTCTCATTACATCAGAGAAAGATGTAAAATATGCATCATGGCAGCTGAACTCTTCAGAGGAAACTGGATTTGTCACACTTTATAACACTTCTTTCCGACTGCTGCGTTACCTTTACTGAACTTCAGTGTATGGGATAAATCAAAGGGGACACAGGCAGTCAGCGGTCCACAGGCAACCCCATTAAGTAACATTAGTACAGCCTTCTGCAAACACAAAGCACTATGCAAGTCCTGAAGAATATTAAAATGCTTTTTATCTTGATTCCTCTGGGCAGACTGGAGTGAGATCTCATTCCTGTCCTTCTGGGAAAAATGTATTTAGCTTTACTGCAACACCGGTTTTAATTCCTCTTTTAGATGTTACTCATGCTTCTCCCCTTTTGAGTCTGAAGTCTTCATTACACTTGGAAAAACACACAAAAATACAAAGATGCTGTACCAATAAAAAACACTTGAAGAATGAAAAGCCATGCAGAAAAAGAATGAATTACTAAAAGATTAGCGTAGTAATTAGCAAACATAAGCTAATTCATGCTGGTAACACATGAAGGAAAAAACTCAACTTCCCTCCAGTTCCCCTCAGTGAGAAGTACAGACTGTAAAATCTGCTGCAATTGTACAAGTTATGTTCTGCCTGACCACTATGTAATGCTAAATGGAAAAACATCATCCACATCTAAATAAAGCAGTTACAAAAGACTTAACTGAAAGCAAATGAGTAGCTGAAATTAAAGTATCTAGTTAACCAAAATTAAGTGGGCATTTAAGTGCTAACTTAGATTAACATAATTTTACTAATTTCTCATCTTGGTATCAACTTTCTGGATATTGGAGAAGCATCAGTTTATAGCTCCATGGGAATACCAAGTCTGGAATCACTGCATCACTTTTAATTTCTCATTAGGATTTTATTTGCTGACTGCAGATGTGATGGGGTTTAACTGCAGCCTATACTTGAGGGTTCATGAATCACAGTAAATTGCAATTACAAGTTTTCTTCCACTTTGTTTCCACTACTTCTTGCGTTGGTCTCAACCATGCCAAAAAAAATAATCTTAGCCAGCCAGAAAACTCTTACCATAATAAAAAAGTCACTGACTGACTACAAGCAATGAAGGAAAGACTCAGTCAGAACCAGTGGCAGAAAGAGAGAAGAGCAACAGAATCGAAGCCAACGTTTGACGAGCTGAAGGCCTAACAGCCTATTGACAAAAGCAGGCAATCCCAATTAACAGCAAATTACATAAACAGATGAGTGTGGAGTTCTGAATTCAAGACTGCATTCATCCCCTGCCTACTTACAAAATTAAGATTTGTTGAAAGCCTGGGTCAGGAACTTTCACAAATCATATATCAAATATGCTGTTCTATGCTTCTTATTTATTTGGAAAGCCTCGCAAAGCCTTATTATACCGATTATTTAACAAAACAACATGACAATTAGAAAAATAAGTTAAACTAATGGTGTGCAAGTTTCAGACATGAGTGAGAATATCATCAATCCATGACTTCAACACAAAGAATTAGAAAAATTATTCACTTAATGTAATTTTTAATGATCTTATACTTCACAGAAAAAATTAGCGAGACAGACTAGAAAGAAAAAGGGCTAGAAGAAGAGTGCTGTAAAATGAAGATGCAACCGGCCATCTTTCTACTTGTTTCAATATCACTTCTGCTATTTCTTCAAAGCCTAACAACTCTGATTTTGCATACTGTATCATAGGCAGCTACTCTAATTTTATGCTACTTCACAGGGTACTTGCAACATTTACACTCATCACAACTCCTAGTTAGTTATGAGGTCATCCACAAACTATCTAACAGACCACCACGCTGCACCACCATGCTATTTGATGTCTCGGAACGTCTGACAAAGGCAGGAATGAGATCATTCTCCTGCTATCATATCCAGAGTCCGGAGCTGGTGCAAAATCCCGAGACCTGCTTCTGTTTGGAGCGTTGATCCCAACCGGTTCCGCAGCCAGGAGACAGCAGTCGTTAACCCGCACGAACTCTCATGTCTACTGAGTTTCCCCGGTATTACAGGCTCAGAAGAACAGAAGCACAGAAGTAATATTGAAGTCACTTCATTTGCACGTGGGCAGAAAAATCATTTTGGCTCTCCAGACGTTTCACATTCTGTCCTGTTTTAGAGAAAATACTTGATGCGAACTACCTGTAACTCCACGGGTCCTTCTTTACACCGACCTTGACTCTGAAGAAAGGACAAGCCGATTCCTACCTTGCTTTTATTACCTTTAACCACTAAACTATTCTGTCCACAGACACGAGTAACTTTGGCGTTTTCCATTTCTGCAATGTCTGGTTTCCTCTTCAGGATTAATACATATACACACTCACTCTGAACGCACGCACCTAAACCTCCACAGATAGACACACAAATACATAGAAGCCTGCTGGTGGTGTGAATTCAACCACAAAAATGAAAATACGAAGATAAGGTTCCTAATTAGTTTGACGCTGGCATATCTTTCTCTTTGCTCCCGTTGCATCCATGAGCTCCTAATGAAGCTCTGGGAATACAGATCACTACAGCAGCTCTCCGGTGGGCTCCCAGTGCACCCCAGTGAAAGAACAGAGCTTCTCTCCGTTACAAGTTTTGGCGAACAGGACAGAGAAGGTAAGTCTACTGGGGTCACGAGCCTGGACTTCTGCAACTGCCAGTGAATTCTTCAGGCTACAGACGAGCAAGGGGAGGGATCGACAGCAGCTAAAAGAAAAGTGTGGGGTTCTGCGTGGGAAAGTCAGCCCGTGAGAAATACGGTCTGCTCAACATGGTAGCACTGGGCTGCTGAATAAAATGGTTTATTTTTCCTTTTATAGGCTTGGGGGAAGAAGGTGAATCGTTACAGGGAGCTGACCTCTGCTAGCTGCTTCCCATTCCTAACCCTCGTTACCCACCAGAGCACAAAACCGGCCGAAGCGCTCCCGGGCCACAGGATAACGGCCCTGCCACAGGCAGAGACAGCCCTGATTTAACCACACCGTTGGACGAGGTTCTTGTAAGCCATTATTCCGCTGACTAAAAAACTAAGAAAGATTTTCACATTTCAGAAAGATGAATGCACCACCTGCGCTTAAAACACTCATGGTATGGTCTCTGCTGAGAAAGATCTATCTAAGATATACTTCTTATCATCGCCCATTCTTACCGATACCAGCTTTAAAGAAAGTTGAATTCGATGTTTCAAGTTTTCCCTCCCCTTGAAGAGCTGCTGCCATCCCCACTTCGGTTTTCTAGCTGATTAGGATTACTTCTCCCAGCATTCTGCAGGTACAGCCTCCCAGCAAGAGCCAAAGATGTCTGTGCTGGTCTATTAATATCACATGGCAGCTTTCCTTTTGTTCATTCACAGCTTTTCCACGAACTCATGTCATGAAATGATGCAATTTTTCAGCACTGCCTACTAATTAGTTTACACCCTGAAGCCGAAGGAGTAAGAATCTTAGTAAACAATATCTTATGTAATTAATAATTTTATTTACACGCTGCAAATATCTAATCCTTGCCAAATCTAAGCTATTTAATTGATGAGGTTATGTTGTGTTAAATGCCACATTTCTTAATATAGTTTGCATTCTTCTTCCCTTCCAATATTGAGATATGAACAAAGTGCACTAATGAAAAATGAGCCAGAACCACTTTTGTAAGAGGAAAAACTACATACACCGTGTCTGTCCAGCTCCTTGAAAACAGGACTCAACCTGGACAAGCTACAGCATTGACACTGTGAACGACAGTGTGGATTTCAAACTAGCTGGTGTGTGTATAAGTCTCTATTGCAAAGTTGGATCATCTTTATTGGCTGGAATGAGTTTATCCACTGGTAACAGCAGCCCTTTACGAAAATGTAAAGTCATGTACCAAACAGTACCTGATAAAACCAACAGTGACCAAGCTTTACCACAGCAAGATCCTGCAAATAAGTCTATTGTCAAGGAGGAATAACACTGCACGACACACAAATAAACGCTGATTTTTTATTTCAATTGCTATACATGTGTTAGAGCTGTGCAAAATCTGCAATTATTCCCAGCACCATTTATTTGTATACGAAGCCCTGGATCAATCTGTTATTTAAATAACACTCAGCTCCAGACTTCTCTATATATCAGACACCTTTCAAATTTTGATGGAGGGAAAGAAAAGGCAAGAAATGAACAGAGTTTGACTCGATTCAGTGGAAATGTGACACATATCAATATTGGGGAGGCAAATTTATCTTAAAATTACTACTGGGTTTGACAATATAATATATACATAAGATTTATTTCCATCTTTTTCTCTGGAATATATTGAGCTTGCAGTGTTTCTACTTAAACTTATTCATGTGGTTGCATCTGTTCCTCTCTCGAGTAAACTACAATGATTCCCTTTTAGCTAGAAAATTTCTGCAGAGAGGCATGTTTGTGGATTTCCGTGAACAATCCTGAAAGATTCATGAAAGATAGAAAATTCACGTTTTTGAAGAGGCCAGCATCAAGCTCTTTTATCAGTAATATCTTCTTGGCTGTAATTCAGAATGTCATTTATGACAAATATCCAAATCCCTTTGATATTAAAAAGTAATACCCTCTGAGGTGAGCCACAGTTACACAAGTCTGAAGTCTGAAGCAGTCTAGGTCTCATTTACGAGGAGGTAATGGCCGTTTCTTACCACCAACAGATGGGAAAGAGAGAAGGTTGGAGTACGAATGAGGAACATCCTTAAAAGTAGAAGCACAGGGACCAGGACTACAGAGTACATACAGGTATATTTTGAGTCCAAAATCAAGCTGCCTTCTTATATACCTGTTAAAGTTTCAGAGGTACAGAATTCAAAATAACTATGAAGCCAGGCAATTAAGAAAAAAAATAATCTAGACCTGGTATTAAATATAATCCACAGAGAAACAGCATTTTGCATTTTAGCAACTACATTTGCCTTGCTACTCAATGGTTTCATAAGTTACCATTAAATAATGGTAATTATTTGCCATAGCAACTGTAACAATATGTAATTTATATATAGTTTTGAGCTGTAACGATAGGTCCATTTCATTAAGTAGCACAGCTAACGTACAATGAAAATATCTGTGCTTCCAATCAAACAAGAAGAAACGTGTTTGACAACAGGGAGACATGGCTATTTGTCATTATTTTGCAAAAACCACTTAATCATCTGTTTTTCTCCAAATCAGAGTGTATTTCTGTTATTTATTATATGAAAGCAGATCAAAGCATTAAGTTCAGTAGGAGGATACAAAGTCATTAATTTAGATGGTTGCCATTTAGCTTAAAAACAAGCAAACCTCAAGGTAGTTTATGTATAAATATTTAAAGGCACATGTTTAAAAAAAAAACAAACAAAAACCTTCAGAGTTTTTCATCCATGCCCTTTAGCATGTAGGAAAATTTACATTAATACATTAATTTCACCACTAGTGGCAAAACTAGAAAAACCACATTTGGAAAATAAACCAGAGTCCTGACATTTCACTCAGATCTTTTCCACCTAGCTTCCCATATGTCTGATTTTTCTTCCTGCTCCATAGAAGCCTCTTAAGAAGGAAATCTATTTTATGATAAATGGACCAGAAAACCTGATCCAGACGCTTTCAGGTTTTTTCCACGGTTACACAAATCCGAGCCTGTCACTGCTGTGGGAGGGCTGGGGGAGTACAGAAAGCTGCTACTGTGGTGCCAGAGCACGATACGCATCGAGCATTGCAAACTGAGACAAACCTTTGAATCCACCACAAGAATGCCCTGACGGAAAATGAACAAGAAGAGTGGAAGATATTCAAAAGCCCTTCGAGATTAGGAAAAGGAAATGAAGGATTAAAGGAAAATAAAGGGTTGGGAGTTAGGAGAAGGCAGGCAGATTTGATGGAAATGAATAAAGAGGTTGGGAAAAGGGAAAGCAAAAAGCCAAAGAAACCTAGCAGTTCAACTTCAGAAATACACCCAGGAAGACAGAGTCCTGTGCCCGTCTTGTGGACTGACAGCAAAGAAGCGAACAAGCAACCCAAGGACGAGAAGGTGCAACAGATTTACTGAGCGTTGTTGATAAATGACCGTAGCTCTCCATATACTGTTCCACAGTGGTGCTGAGGAAGGACTCACTGGTGTTACGGAGAGAAAACAATATGCTCGTCCTAGTATTTACTATTTAATTCCTACTGTGAGCCTACAAACAGGCTTATTTAGTGCAAACAAAAAAAAGCACACTTTACCACCAATGTACATTTTTATGATGTTAGAAGCTTCTATGGTGTTTCATTCTGCAACAGAGATGTAGCGTTTTATACTCAAAACTTGTGGTAGACCATTTTCCACAATGAAAAAAAAAAACCAAACCCACAAAAAAAAACCCCAACAGAAGACTGAAAAACAACTTCAAAGTGTTTGTACAAATTCAAAGGAAAATATGAGATGAATTTCAGCAGATATGAAGCTACACTACTCTTTACACATCCAACATAAATCCATCAGTAAACATACACACACACACAAAAAATAAGTTCTGTGTGTACTCTACTGTCTTTTCTAGCTTCAGGTGAACTCAGTCCTGTTGCAGTCCAAGAAATCTTGCTGCCATCCAAGAATTTAGCTGGGTATTGCATTACTCTAGAATAATTACTGTATTTCACTGGACCACTTCAATCACTCATCCATTGCAATCCTTTTAGGCTGATTTTGATAAAAGCTACCTATGATTTGCAAAATATAACCAGTCAAGCTATTAAGGATATCTGACACAGAAGCCAAATTAAATAAGGAGTTATCAAATAGCTCATTGCAAAAATATTCTCAAAAATGAGCTTATTTATTAATGTCTTCCATTGCACTCATAACAGTTTTATTTTTGCATATCAATAGTTAACAAGCTTTAATAATAGCAGCATTTTCTGAAGTCATTAGATCAATCTGAAAGGAAATGTCTTCCTAAAGAATCATGCATTTCCACTAGACATTGTACTATAATGGAGTTAAATTATTTAAATGTAATTACAAATACAAGCAAGGCACTGAAGCCATGTACCAATATTACAAGCTGACGTGATAACAATATATAATGCATTTCTATGAGGCGTGCTATGAATGCTAAGAATTTCATTTTTTTTTAATACCGAGGAGCTTTTAAACTATTTGGGCCCAGAGAACTTTCATCTTTTTCATTCCTTTTTGTGATACTTCAACGTGTTTCTCGTACAGATCCAGGTACAGTGTGCCAACTAGATCACCAGGCTTGATTTAAAGGAAAAAAAACCAAACAAGAACAAGAAACCCCAGAAAGAACAAAACCAAGAACAAAACCTACTGCAGAGGAAGATGAAAGACAGCTGACTGACAGAGAATTACAGAAATACTTTTACACTTCCCTGGTCAGAAATAAGTAAATTATATTTCACATACAAAAGCACCACAATGACACAGTACAATTGCTTGTGAAGAAAAACCATAACCCTAATATATCCATTTGACTTCAAATCTAAGCTATTACATCCTGTTGAAAACAGATGCATTTTTGCTTTTAATACACAGTTTAGTACAGGAAAAGCAGGTTGACAAAAACATTTGAAGTATGGTTAGAAAACAAAGAACAAAAAAGCAAACAAAAAACTGGCAGGCTGACTTTTGGTAGTTATCAGCTAGCAAGTTAAACTCTGGAGCTTGAGGGCAAGCGGTAGAAGGCAAGAAACAGACCATAATAAAGATGAACAGAAAATGGACAACACAGACTAAATAATAAGTACCTTGGGTCTCCTGCCTGTATTGTAATCAACTTTTCCCTTTGTACTGAGTCCGAGTGATCAGATCAAAAGCCACACAGACATTTGGACATTATTTTACTGCAGCCAAACGGTTTTAACATCTCCCTCTCAAACTCCCTATTCAAGAGAAGCATTAAGACCCACTGCAGTCACAGAGCAGCTGGAAGCCTAGGCTTTATTTTTGGTATTTTCATTTGGCTTTTGGGCCCCCCAAGATATCTTTGAAACAAACAGTGCCTCTGTTTCCTCCAGTGCCTACTGTGCCACAAAGGCTTCCAAATGCTAAAAATCTCAATTTTTAATTCAAAACACCTCCTATTTAATATTTTCCTTAGATCTCTGCTTCTAGAGAGATGTGATTACATGACACTCAGAGATTTAAGAGATTGCAGAAGGATTTAGTATATGAATCTTAATCAAAGCTGTAAAGCAAATGTAGAAAAATCTTCCTAAAATATTCAATGCAAATGTTATGATTTTCAATGCAGTCTTATGATCCCCAAACAAATGAGAGTGGAAATGTTGGATAAAAAGTTCCTAACTTTGGAAAAAAGGATAGGTGCAATTTATCTATTTATTCCGTAAAGATTTCTGATGTCGCCAGATGGAAGATGCTATATACGTCATGTAGCACAATGCTAATTAAGAGTTCCAACAGAAACGTCTGAAAGGCGATCTAGCCCATCACCCCAAAGAAGGAATAAAACAAAAACTTCTGTCATTTTTTTCTTATATGCTGGTTTTCTAGGCCACTGTCTCCCCTGAAGGATAGTTGGCGGCGATTGCTCCTATCCAAACCAAGAAGTAAGCGCACCAGAAACGTGTCTCGGGACGTTTTCCGAGGGTGCCCGTAGAGAAGCAGCTCCTGCCGTTGAGCTGCTGGTCAGGACCTTCCTCCTCTCCGAAACGCCCTTCGGCACGGGCTGAGTTCGCATCCAGCAGAAGCCGGCAGCCGCTCTCCTTCCTTCCCGAGGTACCTGGTGCTCCTGCTGGCAGGACTCTGTCCACCTACCCTTTTTCACATTGTTTTATAGGTTCACAGCTTCATGGAAACATCAAAATGAAGGACTGCTAAAAAGCAAAGTCCTTGCCTAGTCAGGGTATGCTGGTTTGATGTCTTCTCTTTCCAAAGCCAGCAGATGTCATTGTCTCCTAATCTTCTTTTTCTTATCAGAAGTGATACATTTAACTCAAAAGCTCTCATTCATAAGCAGAGAGAGTTACAAGTCATCCAGACAAATTCCTCTTAGCTAGAAATGAGGGAAATTGGCTCATTTGCCACTCATGTCTTTCCAGAGGATTCCAGCACGCCTAGAAGGTCTCGGTTCACGCAGCCTGCTCTGCAGGGTCTCTACCTGCACGTACGGCACCGTTAAAGCTCTCCTTACTCGATTATCGTTCTGTACCTTCTGGCTTCAGGTCCTCTCCTGGGTGGGTAACGCAGGCACGTGTCCCCCGGCGGGGAGCGGTCCCCTTCCGTGCAGCAGCAGCGAAGCTCGAGTATTTCCAATGAGAAGCAGCCCTTATGCTTTGCAGGTATTGTACTGACGTGATTTCAAGAGAGAGCTGCAAAACAAATAGTCTGCGTGTGGCAGCTCTTAGCAGAGTCTTCCTCGAGTGATAATAATGAGATCAAAGCAATTAAAGTTGAGGGGGTTATTTGGCTTGTATTTTTAAATCTTTGCTGGTAAGGTAAGAACTCTCCATCCCCTTAACATTCAATGAATAAGAATACGGGGATTTACAGTCTCTTGTTAGCAGAAGAAAAATGAAATGGAAATGAAAATAGCCATCACAAATACAGAAAAGTGTTTTTAAAAAGTTCTAACTTTTACTTGTCAAACAGGGAGTAAAACTGGCATTTTTCACTCACTGACTCTGACTTTGTCCTCCTATTCAGAGTATGGATTTTTACAGGCCAATTTTTTAAAGTATTTATGCTTTAATTCCGACAGAACTCAGCTCACATAAGCAGTACCTTTGATTTTCTTTTCATCATTAATACGTTTCTGTTTAATTTACCACAAGAGCATCAATGTTGGTTTTATTTCCTGGTTTGAAAGATACTCATATTCTCACTCAACAAGCCCAAAACCACAATGCCACATTGCCAAGGGTGCTACAACAGAAAAAGTCACTCACGATCATTTACCAGTAACAATACAGTTTTGATTAGAAGTCAGAAAACTATAAAACCTTGAATGGTGATTCATATACCTGCTTTATACATAATTTTGTTGTATTTAATACAAATGATCCTTCAGACTTCAATCACACTATGAGCTGCCCCTACAGAAGTAATTTCCATAATAAAAATATACTCTCCTGCAACTAATAAACATAGAAGAAGTTTGCTCATTATCACTCTAATCATTGCCATCATTTTAAGGACTTCATTAATATTGTTACATTCTACTGCTTTTATAGGAGTTCACAATCTGGCAGTAGTTGTTAACACTGCTGCAGCAGGTTAAATTAATATTTTGGAAGTGGTATCACTGTTAAAAAAAGTACTCCAGAAAACACCTCCATGGAACATGGAGAGCAAAACATCATGTTACTGGTCTACGCATGGAACTACAGGATCTGAAGCCTCCCTTGTTAAAATAATATTAACATGATTTTACTATGAAGAAAATCAACCCCAAAAGCCTAGGTTTGGTTTTGTGATTGAGGCACAACAGTAAGAATAAGGATTTCTAGATTTTAATTCCAAGTTTCTCACTAAATACACATTTTTGGATATAGTTAACCACATTTTAAATCAGAAAAGATAGAGATTTCATGTAGTTTTGTATTTCACAATTACAGAATAGTTACAAGACTTCAGTGTGAAATTCAGCTCTGTACGGGGAAGACATGCAAGTTGCTGAGCCCCTCATATTGCACTTTTTCCTAACGTGGCTCTTAAAATGGATTGCAAATGGTACGCAAGACTTTGGACAAGAGTGAATTGCCATATGCCAAAGTTGATATTATAAAATTGTTTACTGAGATTCCTGTTTCACTGTTCTCGCATGTTTCCATACATAATATATACCTATTAGACTTTCCTGCAATTTTGAGAAGAGTCTACCAAAAAGCCTGACACACAGTAACATAAAAAATAAGATTGGACTTGATAATTCCAGCAGATATCCAAATACCAAATATGGACAAGAGTTCATGAGGTTAAATGATTACATTTTCTTGCCATTATTTGGGATAGCACTTATGGGTTCTTAACCTATTGCAATTACAGTGTGTGCAAGTAATTTTTTTCTAATAAGTCATCCCCTTAATTTGTCTCCAGTAAAGTAGCAGTGCTAATATAAATGCTGCATGAAGCGAATATGATTTTTCTCAGAGACATTTATTCATTTTGAAATCTCTATTGTAGTATTTCTTTCAGCAAGTGTGTGTATGTGTGTCATTCTCTCCTACATACAATAGCAACATTGAAGTAAGAATAGGTACAGGATTTGCCTTGCAAAATTTGTGGCACCACCAAATGATGTTTTAATTTCTATTTTGATTAAATCAAAATCTTGGTTTTGCTTTAACACTAGCTATTATTTCAATTGCAGGTTTACCCTGTCAACACAACACTTCAGATTGGCTAACTCATTGGTTTGGCTGACCCATGTTCGGCCTTAGATACCTTCAAGGCTAGTCTCACTTAGGTTGCCACATTTTATTCATCAGTATGAGAAATTCTACAATCAATGATATATTATGATATTTAATTCCTATATATCTTTCAACACCTATCTGTTTCCATTATCTGAATCTCATCTTCATGCCCTAACACTGTGTGTACTTGTGTTTCTCTTTATTATTGAGATAAAAGAAGAAAGCTCTAAAATGCTGAAATAAAAAAGTTTAAAGAGAGAGATGAGCTGTGGTTTAAGCATTATTAAACACATACTTGGGAGAAAGATCCTTAACTAAATACAAAGCCTAGCAGAAAAGCTGATAGAATTTACATTACTGAAAGGGCATCAGATACAAAAGGATTCCAAAGGGTTACTTCAAAACATATCTAGCTATGGGATAATGCAATTTCCTATCTAAGAAAATAGTTTGTGCCACGGACCAGAAGTAATATCCTTCCTCTCTCACTGCGAAGACATAGGAAGACTACATATACCATAATTGTTCAGAAATAATTTAGTACTTTTGACTTGGAGCCTCCCTCAGCTGATCGGAGTACAATCAAATGCATTGAGGAGAACTGGTCCACAACTGGTGCAAACCCCTTTATATCAGAAATGAATCAGTTAGCTTTAATGGAATTATTCTTCCCATCTATACAGCTACATTTACAGACATGTAGATTAAAATCTCAGGTTTATGTTAAATGACTACAGAATGTGGGTATCTGAGGTGTATGAGAGAGGTGAAATTAATTAAGAGTAGATATCACCTTTTCTTACGCAGCAATTTCATTCGAATTTGCAATTGAGAGAATGAAAACATTTCTGATCCAGTTAAATAGGAGGTACTTCAGTGGGTTTTTTAAAGGCTTAAGCAAAAAAGCTAAAAAACCCAGAACATCCCGTATACTATCTATAGGCCTTGATATTGTACTTCACCAGCTACCCAAATTGTTTTCAGCAGTTCAGTATATCTCATTGAGATTTCAAATTACATGTGAAACACAGTACCTGATATGGAAGGCTAATATTTTATACACAAAACCACCAAGCAATAGGTCTCTTCTTGCACAGCATTTTAGAGAAATTACAACGCATTAGTAACATGCAATCCAAAAATATAAAACTGTTAGTCTAGAATATATCCCACGTAAAATACCAAACTATATTTGTAAAAATGAGACGTTTCCATATAAAACTATGTCCTATAAACTTCTAGATGAAGGTGAACCTTCACCTGAAGACAAACTGTTCTGTCAATAATATGCTAGTGTTTGCTGCAGTCAAACAAGCACTTAGAAAGCAACCCTAGTTTACTGCCAATATAGCCCTGGGTTTTTTATTCTAACATTTTATGAGGATGAAAACACCATTTGAATGTCAAAGCTTTTGATTTGAGGAAAGGCTACCAAAGACTCTCGAAGCTAATATGTGTACAACTATTTTAAAATTTGGTTATGCATGTCAGTGTGTTTGTGTGTGCCTCCTTATTCACAAAATGTAGAATGTACCTGTTCCTAAAGTGTCCCACTCGCATGTTATTTTTTTCTCTTCATCATGATCTAAATTCTCCATAATACTGCAATGCGACTCAATAACTCCATCAACAAATGGAGATTATAATGTTCTGTTCGCATTATAATGGATGGAAAGATAAGATAATTCATATTTTATGATATGCTTGAAGGTATTTGTCGCGGATCCTGATTTAGGACTGAAATGTCTTACAGAAAGTCAAAGTGTTCTTATTTCTCTAATCTTTAAATAGGTAAAGAAAAAAGAATGGATAAGTTAATTCTTCTTTCACTGGAGAGCCAGAATATTTGCATCAGCAAAGTTGCCAGAAGGTAATTTGCACTCTTGCTCGAAATACAGAATCAGTTTGCAAGGCCTAAAAACCCCATATATATTGTTTCCCTTGGAAAGAATCACAGAAACACAGAAGTAGTGATACGCACATACACTTAACAAAAGAAGACATCAAGACCAGCAGACTTCAGGTTTTATAGTTCGGTTTTCCTTCACACTACCAAGGACACCGGAATGGAGGACCAGCTCACAGGTACTTTCCCATAGCTACCTGCCCCACATACTCGGTGAAGTTCGTCTCCCAGGAGCAATGAATTGTGAAGAGCCCGTGATGTATACCGATGTGGATTTACCTCAAAGGAAAACAATTTCCTGTACTGCTCTCCAGCTAACTGAAGAGTGTACAAGTGGGCAGATTTTATTCTAAATACGGGATAAACCTTGCTGCTGTGGAGCATTTATTTTGGTACCTCTACAAAACCATTCGTCACAGCAGGAGAGGTGCTAACCCCATTGTGTTAGAAAATAATTTGATTCATGGCACTTGATATGGTATCATCCCGAAGCGACAAATCAAGCTTTAGGCACTGTATCAAAAGCTGTAAATGGTGAAAAATGTATTTGGAAGCATGGATTCCATCTTGCTGAGCCGTAATATGAAACAAGTCCCATGTTAAAGATATGGTATTTTAGGCGAGAGGGAAGCGTGTTAACTGAGTGACTCCATGCTTTTGACACCAGTCTTTCAACTTAGACGTCTTTATTTCAGGAAAGGCAGCTAAAAACCATCTCAGAATGAAGACTGAAGAAACCCATGGTTATTGGAAGTCACAGGACACCACCACCTGCTCGCTGGGACTGAGATCTGCCATTAGCACCTTTCTCTTCTCTCCTTCAGAGAACTCCCTCCACACACCACCGCTGACATTCAAACCAGACCAACTAACTAGTTCAATTATCCCAATCATTTTAAGCTACTAATGCAACTATGGAAATTTTACTTCTTACTCCAGATCACAACTCAACGTACAAACACAAACTTTCTCTCCCAAACATCCCCACTTGTTCCTTTCCAGGAGCTTCACAAGACTCTTCTAAAGGGAGCCGTTCTTCACAGACCTTCTTTGACGACATAGCACGTTTCAACCCATACCTGGAATCACTAGGCATGTTCTTCTTTGTCAGCAAGGTTCTGATGAGGGAGTACAAAAATATTTCTCTAAGATGATAACGGGCAGGGTAACATTTTTTTTTTCTCATGGTTGCAACAGTTCTATTTAGTTGCTTGCTGGAATAGACATCTTATGATTTTGGTAGCTACATGCTATACAGCTTGTTCCTCCATACAGAGGGAAGATCTAAGTGCTTTGCAGACATTTGGAATTTATAATGAACACGATGATTAATTTAAAACTGTTATCTGAGGTCGTTATTCTACAAGAGGCTTTACACAAGCATATGCAGCAGCCATATATATTCAAGCGTACTTTCATTGATCTCTCTGAAATCTATTCAACAGATATAACATGCAAAGCTGAACTTATCCTGGAGAACGCTACTGAATACTTGTTTCAATAGGAACTTGCTCACGGGTCCACCATGTTAAAAAATATATTTGTTGCTAAGTTAACCTTACAATCAGCGACAAGCTAAGAGGAAAGAAATGGAAAGAATATTATTCCTGTGGATTATCCAATTCCTCTGGAGAAAAGAATATAAAAGATAGTAAAAAGTGGCTCCACATTTAAAGTAAAATACTAAGCTAAATGTCCTCTGCAATGGAATAGTTTCCCACCATTTTGTTCTTTTCCTCAAATTTTCAATACCAAGGCTCTACTTCAACTTGCTAGAAATTAATTTCTCCTTAAAATACCTGACCTATCCTTACAGAGCAACTTGCCACATCAAGGGTTCTTGGGATTCAATTGCTCTTGAAGACAAAACTCAGCTGGCTCCATGCATCATTTTCTTGACAATGAGAGTACACATGATGCCTTGTTGTCAAGAATAGGACCATTTTCTGGACAACCAAAACACTACAACATACTCAGTACTAAACACCGATTCATTGATCCGGATTCTAGTGATAAACCATTTCAACATCTAAGTTAAGCACTTGGTTTACTCTAATAGATTCTTTCATACTCTGCCTTCTGTGATCCCAAGGATCCTCTAGCTACTAGCCTTGAAGGTAGCACACAGATTAAATTCAGAATGATATACTTAAATAAGTTGCAGTTAGCAATGTGTTATCGTGTGACACTTGACTATGAATTCTTTTAGTTGTCAATGACAGCTCAGTGATAAACTTCCCTCTCAGCCATAACATCCCCCGATGCACCTTATTTTCCCATTTGCTTTTATGTTTAACAAAATGTCATACAGATACAAACAAATAGGAATATATTGCATCAAATATTACTCACACTAGCGTTTTCTTAACAGAAAATGACACAGACAAGAGATATATTTTTTTCTTTGGAAAATACAAGAAAATCTCAATGAATCATCTTGTGTGCCTTCAAGTTTAGACCCCTAGAACAGATGGCATACTGAGATTCCTTCCCCCCCCTCCCCCCCAATTTTTCCAGCTCTATAACATATACATTCATATTCTAAAAGTTTTTTTAAACCCATTTCCAGCTCTATAGACATTCATATTCTAAAAGTTTTTTTAAACCCATTTTGACTGTCTTTTATTTTAAGCAGTTATTTTCCTCCAGTAACACCCTTCTGAACAGAAACGTTAAAGAATCAGGACGCTTTTTTAAAGCTGGTATCGAGGACCTCACAGAAAGCATGCAAGAGCCCTACTAATTAAGGTAACTGCTGCAGAAAAGTGTGTTATGCTGCCTCAGCATCATCTAGCTGACCCAAAAAAAGTTGTTTGTTAAGCTATCTAAGCTCCATGTAAATCATAACAATAAAGACTAAGTTGAATCATATTTAATACACAAGTTTAAGCATAGTTTTCTTCCCTCTGAAAAAGAAGTGGAAGAAAAAAAGGATATATAATCTTGCGAGTAAAGAGAAGAATATCAATATTCAGTGGCTCCTAACACAGACACACTTAATACACATAGTCAGTACTGTGTGAAGCACTGCAATGAAGGTGCAGAACTCCTAGTTCTTTACTGTTAAAGAGTACGCCAGGGATTCTTAAAAAAAAAGAAAAAGAAAAAAGCAATAATATCATTCTCTGCCAGCAAAACCAAGAAACATCAATAATCAAGACATGTTACATAGTTCAGGGTACAATAAATGTTTTCTTTGAACAAATCTGTCAAGCCCACATCAGAGATTTTTATGTAGCATAGAAGAAATACTATATGCACATAAATGATTTCTTTCAACAGGCCATTTATTAAAGTGGGTCAATAATCCCATTTATTGCTTACTGTTCTTCAACCTCTCTAAAGAATTTAAGTGGTCGTCTTAGTGTTCAACACACACGCTCATCCACATCAGATACCTACAAGCACACCAGAAAAAAAAAAAAAAAAAAAAAAATCCAGATTCCCAGGTAACTCAATTGCCTTAACCAGGAGTTTTCTTTCTCTGTGCTATGTTCAAATATATGCACCCAGAAATGGCTATCTTTTGGTAACAACACAGAATAAATAGGGATATACATGCCCCATTTCCAGATGAACCTTAAGGCTACTTAAGCAAGTCTGCTATGCTTCATTTGCCATGCTGTCCAGCCTATGAGATCAAAGTAATATCACACCTTCTCAAAGGTTTTAAGAATATGAGCCTATTACAGCATGGAAAAATTTAGGTATTATAGAGGAAAGTACAACAGAAAAACTCCTAACAAAATAAAGCAACTTATAAATGACTCATTCAGCAGTATTCATACTCTGATACCTTCTGGAAACAGCCTTCCCTCTGGAATTCTGACAGACACAAAACTGCATGAAAAGATAGAGCTTTATCATCTCAAACAGCTCTTATTAAAAGCATGAATAAAAGTAATAAACCTACATAATTTTAATGTTTCCAAAACACATCTATATTTTAATCCTGCCATACTATTACTGCTATGAGATGGATGAGCTATGAAAGGTTATGAGCAGGAGGAATGTTTTCCATCTGGTACTCCAATTACTTTACAGGTATTCCGATATTGTATCTCGGAGCCCTGACGCTTCTGTATCTCAGGCTACACACTGCTGCCCGTCTCTTGTGCTAGTTCTGACCATCTGACCCCTTCCTAAGCCTTTTCCACAGACTGGACTAGTAGAAAGGCTAGTGTGGTCCCCTGGTCCTGACTTTTTTTTTCCCCCACTAGCTTTAACTCAGTCATTATATCAGTACGTAGAACAGCATTGTACTGAAACCCATTACCCATGTTCTGGTCTCACTGGGGAAAAAAAAAAAAAAAAAAAGATAAAAGCAGAAACAACCTCTTAAACCATCATTTAAATACTAGAACTAGAAAAGTGAAACTAAGGGGGTTTTAATCTTCAAGAAGCAGCATAGTCAGGATCCAAACCAGGTACTGGTTACCAGAAGCTCTCAGAATTGTAGGGACTCCTATGCTCCAAAAAAACCCCCCAAAATTGTGTATTCTACTTTTAAGTAAACATACACACACAGAGAAGCCAATTAAAAAGGAAAACGGCTTTACCTAACACACCCAAAATAAGTGTATGAATCTGAAAAATCAAACTCATGCAAAAAAAGTTGGTACCCATAAAGTAATAAGAAATTATTTAACAAAAATAAATGAAGTTAATGAATGGCCTGAAAGGACTGACAAGATTTATTCATTTATTTGGCATCAATGCCCAAAGAGCAGCCAAAAGAGGTGGCTGGAAGAAGAGATACATATGTTCTCTTTGACACTGCTTCCAGCCTATTAACAGTACTGAAAACATACGCTGCTGCTCACTCAGGCTTATCAAAACACTCTCCCTACACAGTTGCAGTCCTACGAACGAAAGAAATCCACAAAGATCTGATTTTACATTAAAAGCCTAATTACGTGGACAAAACTACTTTTGGCATGTACTCTGGGCTTCCAGCACTTAAAGTACTGGAACAAACTGACAGCTTCAGGATTCGTTAATCAACTCAGAAATATATTACATCCTTCTGCAGTGATAAATAATTTCATTTTGGTTGTTGAGGGTGGGGTAGGTCTTGGGCTTACGTGTCTTTTGGAGGGAGAGGGAGAGGATTTTTCTGTATTATTTCTCAAAGTATTCTGTTCATCGCCTATTCTGTCCACCACACTTCATACTACATTTTTCTTTGCCTCCCTCTCCAAGTTAAACTTGGTGATGCAATATCACACTTCCAGTTTTTCTACTATTAAATTTATGACCGAGTACAGGTAAGGTGTGAGGACACTGATTATTGGCTCCTCTCCGCCTCCACCTTTCTACCAAACGTGTTACTCAACCAAAACCCACCCCTAGTCCTCTGAAGCTCTGTGGTAAATATTACTTCACAGTGAATTGCTCCCTTTAATATATAGATGTGTGTGTCTGTGTATTTACATGTGTGTAGTAACCATGCATCTATATGGCGGTTCAACCTGAATAATCTCACAGAGACAGGAATAAGCTCTTCATACATGTATGTGCAATATTGTTACCAGTAGGGATGAAACCCCATACTTCCCGAGATAGTTTCTAAAGCTTCAGCTGTTGAAAGATTTGTGTATTCATTCAATGGGAATTACAGGAAGGATATTTTGGGCTGGAAGTGCAGTGAAACATATCAAGCCCTACATAAGCTATGCAGATACAAGTCATATGGAGGAGTGAAATTTTAGTGCCTAGTCAAGATCTATAGTTTTCCAAATATGGCAGAAAACGTTTAAACATTAACAGCCAGACATCTGAAACAAATGGTGTTGGCTAAAACCTCCCTTGACTGTAAATATTTGAACTATTTCCAGATAGGGAACATACTCATCCCATCAGTTTAGAAGTACAGATTCCAGTCACTGCAGAATATGTAGGTCCCCCAGCAATCTGTGGTTTTCATCTTTTGAGTCAGACTTTGTCTCGAGTTCAACAGGACTATTTGGAAGGAGAGTGGTGCTCAGCATGAGTAAACGTAATAGTTTGGACACCTTCACTTCACTGCTCAAGATGAAGAAGTTACTTTAACTGCATCCATGGACAGCTGAATTATGATCCTATCTTTACAAAAACCATTATAATATACACAGCACGCTGTTTTATCAGTATTTTGTTATTTATACGACATAATAAACTTAAGCTAATGATTTGGTCCTTTTCCTAAGACAGCACAATATACCGAGTCAGAAACAAACCAGCGCAGTAGCCTAAATATTGTGCAAAAGAAACGTTCTAACAGAATCTTGAACAAGATGCTTCTTAAAAAGCTGATGTGTCCTAGCTGAAACTTAAGGACATAACTACAGTCTCTGCGTCCTCTTTCAGCAGGTACATGGAGATATACAATACTTCAACTTTCCACCTTGCTATTTTACTCAAAGATTTAACATTTAACTGAGTGCTGCTGCCCAGCCTCCAAGTAGCTAGATTTCAGTAAAGCATTAGGGCTGCTACTGTCAGTGCAGTCACCATCATATAAAACGTATTATGGCATTATACACCTAAGAAGTTGTGCTGGAGCACGCTTTCATCCATTGAAACCGGAATTTTGGCTATTTGATGTTTCAATAGAAACCAATATATAAATGTCTACTTCCATGAAAAAAATTCAAAGGATTTCAATTATTTGCTGTTAAAAACTGTGCCAGGAAGTGTCCAAACTACAAAGAGAAATATTACTATAAGATTAATGTACGACACCCAAATCCATAATATACACCTATATGAGACAGTCTAGCAGCACTTCATCAGCCGAAGAATTTGCATGTTCAAAATTGCTAAGGCAGGCAGAATGTAATGCCTGATGAGAGCTGACAGGCAAGGGATTAACAAGAATAGAGACAAGTAATTCCACCATAGGTTTTACCTGCAACTGACACAGGTAGAAGTATTTAATGAATTATTCCGAAGAGATGAGGAGAGTGACAGAGTCCTCCACCTGCCTCACATCAGCTCAGGCACTGTTTGATCGCTCTTGGCACCTGGTAGCATCCTGGATAAATCCTAGATGGGATTGCGGTATCACTCCCATAGAAGCAGGAATTAGTTTTTAAGCAGGTGAAATGCAAACTGACTTTACAGTCCCTCAACGGTGCGATCTTGATATTGAATATGGATTCAAACCCATACGCTAACAACACTTTGTATTGCATCCTTACACTTCTTTCTCAGGACAACGGAGAAACAATTAAGCAACTTGTTCAAGAGTATATCACAATCCCCTTACAAGGAGTCCAAGCACTCTGACTCGCTGGAATTATGCTTTCCTTGGAGGATCACCCTCTCAGTCCCTCGGCTATCTGTGTGCGTTGCTGAACGGTCGTTTTGTGATTCACGGGACTACAGCAGGTTTTAGTTTGCCTCTGGATCAGAGAGAAAATTTCTGAATAGAGCTTTGTAGCTTGGAGTGTTTAGTTTTCCTGTAACATCATTACTGAGCTAGCTACACACATCCTAGGACATCAATTCCAGATATCCTGCCAAAGATCAGATGAGATCCAAAGGACTGCATTCATTAGCTGCCAAAAAAATGCTGGGGGGAAAGGATAGAAAATTGTCTACATCTGTGACAGAGGAAAAAATAAATACAATGCAGTTAAATATGAAAATACAAGGAAATATTTACATAAGTTAAAAATGAGAGTGGCGAACTAAATTTTATTTTCAAAACACAAATAAGCTTGCTGAATATTAGAGCGATCGGGGTTTTGAACAGCTTCTTACAAAAGCACTAAAGGAATATTGTCACTTGATATTTAGGTAACATTTTCATTTGCTTACTTTTGTACTGTGTTCTCGTAGTACTCTCCCAGGAAAGAATGTGAGCCGCTTTTCTTGATTGTTCCATTATAATGTCTGAATATTCTGTATTCTCTACAGATGAAGCCGTATATTAATAGAGTTGGTTTTGTACAAACAGCTCAATCAATGTAACACAAGGATTAGTCATCATATGCCTGATTTCCCATAAATGCTGGGGAGAAAAACAGGGGCTTGCAAGAAGACCCCTTTTCAGCCCTCACAGGAGCTGTGTGTTTTTCAACCTCTTAAGATAGTTGGGCCTTCAACAGAGTAGAAAACATCTCATCTTTTTACTGGTTGGCATCCACCTAAGTATCCTGAAAGCAGTATGAAAGGAGCTGGGGCATTAACCTGCTTCCTGGCATTGATTTTACTTATGTTCATTGTGCACATTATAAATACACACTCTCCTTTTCAAAGCACTCTCATTCTAAAGATGCTTTATTTTACAGCTTCCCGCTCAAAGGAAGCATTTGATTACTGCATGCATGTCTATACTGCTCCTCGAGCAGCTGTTCAATCCATACTGCTAACTGAACAGCAATGCAGATAGAGCTATGCTGTTAGTGCTTCAGAAGGAATAGTGATTACACGAATGGCTGTACATTAAAACAGCATACATTAAGATCTTTATCTGTCTGAAGTGTGAATTATTAAAAATACACCAAAAAAAAAACGCCTTTCCCCTCTGTTCTGTGTACCTTTGTAAGGTTAATCTGAGACACGTAACCTCATCAATAATACAGTTCCTGGAACTGGAAATAGGAGCACAACAGTGACGATAAATGCAAAGCAAAGTCGTCAATTCCCTTTTCTATACTTTGTTGCTAGCACATTGTTAACTAATACAATATTATCTTGTTAAAATAACATTTGTGATTTTAAATACACCTATACATTTTGACAGTAAGGTTTTTTCCCAGTAAGAACAGGACAGTCTTATTCATTGGTCTTTAGACCATACTTACAACTTGAATTTTTCTCCTGACTTATTTTAACTTTATATAAACTTGTCAAAAGTGGCTTTGAAAGCCATATGTAATAGTGAGAGAGGTAGAAGAATATAGAAGCTTTAAGTTGTTACTTAATAAAAGTTTAATTCATAGAGTAAGTCCATCAGTAATTTAGACAGTAAATAACAAAACTAGTTTAAAAGAGAACATAAAAGAGAACACAGACAGAGAATTCATATAAGGCTGTTTGCCTAATGGTTTTGCCTAATGGTTTTCGTGCAAGTTAAATAATTGCTTAACATTATGTTTGAAAACTAACAGGTAATTAATTTTGATTACAAAATAATTCATTAAGTTTGTTTTATTTAGTACTAAAATTTTACAACACAGAAAAGCATTTATAAAGCATACACGTTATATTAGAAGCAAGAGGGAACTTCCTCTATTAAAAGAAATTGAAGGATTTAAAAGATTATGGAAAGTTATTTAAATACTGACCAAGTCAGAGGAACCTGCCCACCCTTGGAATAAAACCAGGTGTAGTTTCATGGCTCCCTGTTACTCCTTGCAAGCCCCTTCTGAGCCCTGTGCTGAGAGCAGGTTACTCCCTCTCCTACAGACCATCAGCTCCGACCAGACAAGCGAGCAAGTACAAAGAAACGGTGATTTCTTTCCATATTCCTCGATCCTACACATCAGTAAGGGTAACTGCGGTGTAGGACTGCCTACTGCTACAGGAGTGCCATAAAGCCTCACAGACTCACTTCAAAGCTCATTCCAAGAAACTGGAAGACAATTTAGGGAAAGAAAAAAACGAGAGGGATCTTTCAGCTGCTGCACCCATGAGCTAAAATAAAAAGGGACTCTTGAAGTTGTATATAAGGTTCTCGATACTACCCAAACATAAGGTGGCTTGGACTACGTTTCAAAAGAAACGCTGTAGAGCAGAACATCCACCCGAATTATCCTTCGCGAGGGCTGGATTTCCTCCCGCTCTCCGTCACACTCAAGTTACTTCACTTTGGCGCATGAGGTCAATAAATTTCCTCCTTCAGAAAGAGGATGTAACAGGGAGCCCTGCTAACCACAAAAGTCTACATAATTAAGCTCTAGCTTCCTATTTTACAAATCACCTTTGACAATCCTTAATAGCTACTTAGCAGAATAACAGCATAAATATTACTTTTATAAATAGGAATGATCTATTTAATACCTTTTTCTTTATTAAGGCATTTAACATAATTATAGAGGAAATAACATTTCCTTAGTTTGAAGCCGTACATGCAGTTTGCAGCCTTGAAAAGTTTGCTTCGCTTTGACTACGAAATCCAGAAGAGACCCGAAGGCTCTGCCCTGCGACAACCACAAGCTGTACTCCGGCCACTCGACTCGGGCTGAGCCTTACAATTTCACGGGGAAGTTTGGCCTCCGAAGAGCAAAGGCATGAAGCACCGTCCAAAGCACATACTGAAAGGTGGGACCGAGTCGAAATCGGAAGAAAAAAAATCGCCGAAGAGATTTCCTACTACGTTGTAAAACCGTGAAATGGTTGGTGGGATGCCCGGGGATGAAAAGGTGCAGCACGACACTGGCAGGCGAAGGGGGAAGTTTGCGTTCGAACATACGTTTCCTCGAGCCCTCGGAGGGTTCGACCTTCCCAGCGACGGAGCTGCTGGGGCAGTTCCCTGCCAGCCTCGGCGAGAAGGAACCGCTTTGTAACGTCACCTCAGGCAAATACGGCGCGGGATGGACCGCGCTCCTCCGAGAATCCCCCTCCGCTCGGCTCCTGCCGCCTCTCGTTTAGCGCTTTGGTGAAAACGCTCTCTTACGTGGCTGGTCATTTGCTCGAGGCCTGAGGGCGATTTAGTTTTAGACATTAGCGAGGTGAAAAAAAAAAAGCCCTCGCGCTGAGCGGGAACCTTTCCGCCTTAGGATCTATAGGCCAATTTAACTAAGAGAACGATGATTTTTCCTCCTCGTAGGAATTTCACCTCTGTGAAATAGCTGCACAAAGACAAAGAGTCTCAGAGGGACAAAACCTCAACTCCACCTATAAAAATACTCTGGAGAAAGTCCTGACATATCTACATACATTTACATACACATGTACAGATCCTCTCCTTATGTGTCTTGTATAAAGGCAGCAAAATAACTCAATCCTCTGTGTATTTTTACTTGACAGAAATGTGGTGAATATGTGCTTATTTGTGTGATATTCATTGCTCTCATCTCTAATGCCCTTGCTCTGAGAAAATTGAAACTTGTATTAATTAAGAGAAGTTCATTAGTTCAACAGATTCATTAACCTTTTTGGGGAAATGTACACTGAGCACCAAATTAATCAGCATCCTGAAATCAAGTCACAATTTATCTCCCTGTGTTTTATTTTTTAAAAAGATTTTTCAATATAGTTGTGCATAAAACCAGCATACATCATTTTGGGAATACTTATTTCCTACAATAATTCCCTACTGGTCAGCGCTCTCTCAAAAAAAATGTATTTTTTACCTTACTTACACAAAAGACCAATTTGAGTAACCACCTGGGATTTCAAATCTGTTTTCAGACATTATTAATTGGGAAGTATTAGGCTGTGCCCTCCTCTGACTCCAGCAGTGCCCACTGAAGAAGCTGTCTTTCCACCAAATTAGCCCAATCCCCACTGATAAACCCCCTCCAGATCTGTGCGTTTCTTAATCACTTTCAGCCAAATGAGTTCATTTATTTTAAGCTCAGTTTTTACCTATCAGGTCTTTACCAAACCGTTTCATTTTACTTGCCGGGGCGCACCTGAGGCTGTGATGATGCCAGGCACATTTTGGTCTGGTTCTTTTTGCCTGTAGCTAGCTCCAACAAAGCTAAAGCATGTCAAGGCGGTCAGGGTGGTGATTACTGAGGTTGCCCAACAGTCCCTAGGGTATCTTATTTATAACAAATATCTGTTTATAAAGACTCCACCAGATGTTAATAAATCTGATTTATCTTTTTTATGGCCATTTCAATTTAGTCCATTACTGAAAAAAACCAAGAAAAGTATGTTACTTTGACTGTATTAAAAACTTAGTGACATTTTATTTGAAATTTTCTCTCAGTTCCATAGTTAAGGGCATGGAGCTTGTGCTAGGGATCTGCTATTTGTCATGCATGTGAAAAGCTGACTATACTGTAAAACCTTTGTTCTTTGTAAAAA